>NW_027513238.1:0-337500 GCF_048772815.1 Callospermophilus lateralis
GACTTTTGCTCTCTCAGGTCCTTCATAGCTGCCTATATCTTCTCCAGGGATAATTTCTGCATGGACCTTTGAGGTTCTCTGCAGGTTGAAGATCTCCTACATTCCTGTATTGTAAGACCAACTCTGTCCCTGGTCTTCTATAAAGGTAGATTGAGGGAATCGTGTATGTTTAGGGTTAATAACATGTTTGATTTGGGTTAGGATCATTCTGCTGGATGAATAATGGTATTGGAAACCTGCGATATTTATAAGATTATAGAGGTGAAATATATGTATGAAAACAGAAATCTCAGTAAGATTTAAAGCCCAGAAGGTCATTGGGTCCTTGATTGGGATAGTTAGCTTTGAATTATGTTCTGTGCAGATGTCTCAGATAAATCTATACACAATGGCATAGGATCTTGTACCTTAGATGATTGAATGTTGAGGAGAACATCCATTCAAAAAGGGAGAGTTGGTAAGATTACGAAGAGAGTTGGTAAGATTAGAAAAAAGTGTGAGTATAGGATTTGGACAAAAAGTTCTTTAGCAATAGGGTTTTGGGTAGAGAGAAAATGTAAATGTCAGCACATGTGAAGAGTCAGTCACAATGATGAACTGGGGAAAATATGTAGGAAAGCAGATATCAATAGAGACATAAGGAAATCAGGCAAAGTATAAAATGAGTGATACCAATAGACATTTTCAACAGGCTTGAGATTGAATATATAATCTTAGGAAGAAACAAATATGTAGTCACCAATAGGATTGACATTTGAGAGCATTAGGCAACCTGGACATGGGTGATTTTCATAATCCATACTCACATTCCATTTAGGCTTTGGTACAATCGTAAGTGTGACTTTGCATTTTGTGGCCAGAATATTACTGTGATAAAATGTATATGTAGATCAGGTGACATGAGTATTTCTACCACCATTTCTTGGAGCAATATTTTGAAGAGGTGTAAATTAGTATTGGGGGTACATAGAGGTGTACCATGTGTGTATGAATATAGACATAATGCATGAATAGACCATACTGCGAATAAATAATACAACCGGTTCAAACTTTAGAAATTGGAATAAATTGATATCTGAAAATACACAGGGAATCATATATTGATATACATACATTCATTCCAACCATTTATACATCCAATGGTAATATTACGGTTGTGGTTCATCATAAAGAGTGTGTGAATTTTGCTTCAAAATTGATTATGGAAATTGACAGTAATGTGTGTGGAAAGAAGTCTCATGAAATGACCAGTCAAAAACAAAAGGAATACATATGTTATGAAGCAGGAAGTGATAGAATGTGTTACAAATTTCTTTAAATTTATGAAGTTGTGGCTGAAATGTATATTCTATGATGTACAAAAACTGAAGAAATGGTAATGTACCAGTGTTGTATAAAAATGAACGTCAAAATACACATCATGTCCCATAGGAATCTACTTGCATTGATGTTAAAGTGGGTCAGTTACTCTAAAAATATAAGGATTTGTTTGCACCATTTACTGAAGTGAGTTTTCAATACTATAAAACAAATATGTATTTCAGATGGATGAATATTTCTGAAAATAATCTTATGAAAAGTTGAATATAAAACCACATACATGAACATGAATGAATTTAGGGAGTGTATAATAAGATACATATATTTCATATTTTGACAAATCTAGAGTGTTTATATATATATATATATATATATATATATATATATACATACAAAATACACACAGAGACATTAAATAGTAGCAATATATATGCCAATTAAAATTCATCGTGAAATATATATCATCCACAGATCCAAAAATATTAATTTTACTGAACATGGATTTATGTATAATGTTTTTTAACTAAGAAGCTCACTCATAATTTGAATTATCAGTTCCAAAAGCGTTTAGGAGGACTGATTTCTTCTCACACTTTGTATCTGCCAAGTTAGCCACCTCTCAAGAATACAGGTGTGATACCAGGTAGGATTCTATATGTTCATATAAAAATGCATGTGCTGAATTGGCTACAGAAAAAGGGAGACAGGAATTCACATATGTGCTAACTTTAAAAACACATGCAGAACTCTTTCAACAAAAAAATTGACAAGATTTACAACTCCAACCCTATATCATGCAAATAGGAAGACCAACTATACACCATGCCTCCTCTGAAGTGCTAGTATTTCTATTCTGTTTGGGTTATTTTTCTCCATTATATTAGAATTAGTAGTCAGAATCTAGTAGGGTATGGGTTAGTGTCAAGGATTCAGTATTTCGAATGGAAAATTGAAAAATGAATCCAATGTGTATGTAAATATGTGCTACACAAAAATCTTCCAACTCTCATTCAGAACAATGCCTTGACAATACCTTCACCCCAAGTAAGACACAATTAGAGGAGAAGATTTAGAAAACCTGTGAACAAATATCTGGAATGGAATATGCTCAGGAGCCCACAACCTTGGAAGTGGCAGAGGAGTTTCCAAAGGTAAGGGAAAGGGTAAACACTCCACAAACATGGAGGTCTGCTGGCATAGAGACTTCTTGAGGAACTGCCTGTGAGGTTGGGCACTTGAAAAATATGTTGTTGTCAGGAGCTTTAGCTTCCTTTCTAGTGAGACCATAAAAGCTTGGTCTGCATCTATGAGACCTGGAGGACATGCTTTCTTATTTCCCAATGAACATGAGGCAGCAGTGCTAAATTCTCTTTTTAGGTAAACTGTGGCCACTGGGGGCTAAAGGTCTCCCCATGTGCACTGTGAAGCCATATGGTCATCCTCCATTTTCATGGTGTTTCTTCCTGCTGCACTGGGAGTTTGGTATTTGCTTCACGAAATAAAAGGAGTTCAATTGGGTCACAGTGCAAGAGGGAGTTCTGTCATGTGTGGTGGGTCAGGTTCTGCTTGAGGATACAAGAACCAGGATTCTATCCCACATAGCTTGCCCCCTTGACCATAGCAACCTGATTCTGAACAATGTCCTGAAAACTCTCCATATAACAAGTTGCCTTTACATGGAAGGTTCTGCTGGCTGCACCATGTCAGTCACAAGCCATTTGGATGCCAATGGAAGATCCACATAGCCCCACCACAGATGTTTTATCACATACCTGCCCACCACTGCTCTAGGCCAACTACTCAACCGAGTCCAACTTACTGGCATCTCTGTTCTACACCATTTACATGAAACCCAGTCAATCAAGGCACTGTCTGGTATATTCATGATCAGTAACAGGACATCCAAATGTTCTCCAGTGCCACCTGGTGATGGGAATTTCAAAAATTTTATGGTATTTTTCTAGCCATTTTTCAAGGATGAAGTTGGAGGCACTGTGAGTTTCAATTCTTTCAGGAACCATTAAATTTTTAGGAAGCTAATTTCAATGAAAGCTCTGGAGAACACTCACAGGTAAGGCTTCCCAAAGAGTGGCCAAAAGATCACATGATATTATTCCCATTGAGGTCTACAATGTGAGGTCCATATGAGTTTTGACTCTCAACTCTGGGTGCCAAATATTTCAGAATAAAATCATGTGGTATCCTGGCTGAGAGGCCTAGTGCTCTTTGGAAAGCCATCCTGGGCCAAGAACTTAGTTTCCAAGGGCGACACTCATGCCTGGCTTCCTTAAATCTCAACACTATTCATGGCAATACTTCTCTGATGTCAGTTTGAGAACTCAGATTCTAAGGGAATCACACCAGAGTTCAAGAACATGTGGACCAAGTCATCTCTTCCAACCGCCACCCAAATGACCACAATTTAAAACAAAACACTCCAACGTGGCGCTCATCTTTTTCCATATAGACACTCATAATGACCTCTGGCAAAAGTTTTACATGAGGGGCACAGCCCAAGACCGTGTCCAAAATAAGCTCTCTTGCACCTAATTTGCCTAAAGTCAGGGTGGCCTGGACACCCTTCTTGTGAACCAGGAGAGATCAAATAGGCCTCCCATTAATACTGCTTCGCTTCTTCAATTTGAGGCCAACTGACTGTGGGGTTTGGATTCCTTATGTGAATTGGAGTCTTGAGAAAACCCAAGCAACTATGGGCTAGCCTCTGCAGGGCTTTGAAGAACTCATTTGAACCAAAGGATCCCTATTCTGACTTGATGGAGGTCAGGAAAGTTACAGAAGAGGCGAGAGACTTCATCCACAAGGACTGCTTTTTTGGCCATTTTGGTTTTGGATGTACACATGGGATCTTTCTTTAGATCCATCAGGAGCTGAGAATCTAAGCCACACCCTCACACAAGGCAAATAGGCTGATTCAAACACATCCATTCCAAAGCAATTAAGCAAAGAGCCACAGGTAATGCCCATTCATTTCCATTTGGAAACTGTTTTCTTCAGGCTTCACAAAGTGGTGGACTGAGGAAAAGACCTTCCTGACATTCAGGGCAACAGAAGAATTGGTAAACAAAAGGCCCCAAGCAGGGTTTCTTCACTGAGACTTTCCTGGTCACACTGATATCTGAGTTTTCTTAGATGCTCGCCATTCCCTTCAGCTATTCAGTACATGGTCATGTCACAGAGCTTCAAGGTTGTACATATCTTAAACACAAAACCATGAGCCTATTCTGGAGAGTGGCGAGAATTCAGGAAGAAAACAGGAACTTAGGTAGATAGCAGGTGTTGCACATCAATAAGGCAAGCTGCAGTCCATTCATAAATAGGGCAGGATGAATGCTGGGAAGCTTTCTACTAGATAGGACATATTCATTGATGCATTCTCCTTTCTAATGTCTACAACCACGGACATAGTGGGATACACAGACATAGAAACACTCACCTTGTCAAACGACTTAGTAGAAACAGTTCACTCCAAACAAAACAAACCACCTTTCATACCTATTCTCAGAACATGAGACAAAACCACAAACCCACACCCACACCACAAAGGCACCTCCTTCCCCCATGTAGGTCTGTGACTATCCGGAGTGTCCTCTGACTGGTGGGATATACTATGTTCTCTGGAAATGGCCTGTTCTGTCTCAAATCTGGTCTCCTTGGCGAACTCTGTGAAGTTGTCAGGGGCCAGCGGTGAGCCACTGCCTGCTTTCTCAGGAAATGCCCCTATTCATAGCTTTCCTTGCATTTGGCCATCCTCACATCAGTAGGTTCCAAGAAAGACTGAGTCTGTCCTTGGTAAATCAAAATAAGTTTGACCACTGGGGCTTGGACTGGGACTGGCTCTTTGTGCCTGGCTTCCTGGATTCCAAGTTCAGAGAGTTCCATCACCAAGGAAGTTAGGTGAGGTCACTTCCTTTAGGAACGGAATGAGGTCACTGCCTTGGCAACAACTTTGTCCTAACAGTTGCTTCCAAGGTTCCCATGAGAAGGAGGCTGCCCCTACTTACTGTGACACTTTCACAAGTTATAGTGGTATGTCAACCATAGGCATGCAGGAGCAGCTCAACAAATGCCTGCTTTGGTCCATCTTCTATACATTAAGAAGAGAGTGGCTGATTCAGACACATCCCTTCATCCTGAGCAGGTTGTTTGCCATGGAAGACTTTTGCTGTCTCAGGTCCTTCATAGTTGCCTACATCTTCTCCAGGGATCATTTCTGCATGGACCTTTGAGTTTCTCAGCAGGTGGAAGATCCTCTATATTCCTGTATTTTAAGACCAACTCTGTCCCCACTTTTCTGTAAAATTAGATTGAGAGAACAGTGTATGGTTAGGTTTAATAACATGTTCGATTTGGTTTAGAAAGGAAACTACACGGTTGAGCAAACAGGGTCCTACCGTTAGCAATAATATGAGGATTATAAATGGACCGGCCATGGCAGATAAAAGCATAGTTAACCAGGTTGACTATGTGAACAAAGAATCAAACCTCCCTTCTGGGGCCTCTGTCTCTCTTTGACGCTCTTCAAGTCGTTTTCTTAATTTACTCATAGATTCTTTTACAACTCCAGTATTGTCGGCATAAAAACAACATTCTTCCCTCAATGCAAGCAAAAAGGCAACTTTCTCTCATGAAGAGGAGGTCCAACACTCGCCTGCTCTGTAAAACAACTTCAGAGAGAGAGAGGTTAAAATTCCTGTAAAGCTGTGATGTCGGTTTTTAATGTCTTTAAGCTTTGGTCTATTTCTGCTTCTAATTGTGTCTTTGTTGTGTCTCATGGACTAGGGCAGTTGTTCCTATGCCCACCCCTTCAGCAATTATTATTCCTCATAGGATGGCCAAAGTGAGGGATACAGGTTCCCGGTGGAACCGGGTTGTATGCCCCCCTATTTGAACTTTAAATGAACCTACATCATGATAGAGCACTCTGAAAAACATCTGCATCATTACATAATTAATCACATCTATTGACCATTTTATGTAAACATAAATAATGTTAAAGTGTATAGAATTATACTGTTTTAGGAATGGACAAGAAAATGCACCTAAAATAGCACCAAAGTGAGGAAAACATTCTTATTTGGTTGCATCCGGATTTAGAGGGCATTGCTTCTGTTGTAATCAATTAATCCCCTGAACCCCAAGTTTTGGTAGTTTTAGAATTTGTACCCAACATGTAAGGGAAGGGGCTCAGAAGTTCACAGTCTGCAGAAATTCACAAAAATTAGTTTTTGTTTCTTTTTTTTTTTCCTCTGTTCTGGGCAAGTTAACTTTTCAAGGACACCTTGGAAGGGGAGAGCTTTTTTGTCTCTTTTTTTTCTCCCTGCCAGCTGTCACCATGGAGACCAGTTGCTAACTTTTTTATCTTAGAAATGTAGGCATCTCGGTGAAGCCCCAGCTCAAGGCCAGAGGCCTTGTTCACATATTTTGTGAAAAACTGGAAAGGCAGTGTCTAGCTTAGGGGTGGTGATTTTTCCAGCCAGTGGCCAAGTAGAACAGGGCAACACGAAAAGTGGAAGTTTATGTACATTGAACTCTTTCAGAGGGACTCTTTTGCTGAAAGACCTAAAGTAAGCCTTGGTGAAGACTTCTGGAGAAGGTCATTTAAGACATTTCTGTGGACCTGGTACAGAGGGGGAAGACGGGGTAGTCGAGGCTGAGAGCAGCTCCGTGGATCTAAGAATGAGAAAAGAGAGATGTAAAAGAAAAATGGTAAAGGGGTTTGGGATTTTCCTAGAACAAAACTTGAGCATTAGAACAGGTAGAGCAGAGGGGAAGATGGGAGTAAATATTCCAAAAAGCCTTTGAGGGACTTTAAATTCTTAGAAACCTCTTTTCAGTGATGACAAAGCAACTTTAAATGCCATTTTCATTACATCGTGGATAGGGGTCTGAGGGCTCTTCTCAGCTGGTTTGAGCTTTGGGTTAGCTTGCTAGAGGACTTGGTGGGACCTAGTGCAGGCCCTGACAGGAAAAGAGAGGAGTGAGTGGGTGAAGGGGTACCTCGGTACCTGCTACCTCAGCAACGGGGCAATGTTCTGAGAACCAGCGGAGGTTTGGGTTTTTGATTTAGTAATTGGAGAGGAGAAATCAGGTTGCTAAGATGGGAGTGATAGCAGAGAGTCTAGAGCAGAAGGCTGAGGGTGAGGAACTATTGGAGAAGCATAGTACAGGATGTGAGCAAAAGAGGAAAAAGGATTCCACATAGGGAAATTTCCCCCTTTTGAGAACTTGCCGAAGTTAAAAATGTCACTCAGAATTTGAGGATCTAGAGAACCCTCTGGGGGCCATAGTATTTGGTTGTCTAATTGGTAATATGGCCAATGCTGTGTACTGAATTTGATGAGGAGTTTGGGTTCCACCAGGCAGCCCCTGTATGCTCACATTCCCTTGACTTACACAAGAAGTCGGCTTCTCCCCCACACAGCCGTGGCTGTTTGTGGCTTTGATAGTCCGCCAGGCAAACATAGTAATCTAGGCTAGCCAACCTGAATCTGTCTCGCGTGTCCCTGCATCCATAATGTTTGTTTCCATTATCTATGGTACAGAAGAGATTTAATGGAATTTTAGTGGGATCCTCTTCATCAGGGATATCTCAATAGGAAAGACCTATACCGACCTGACAAATGTCTGGGTGGAGAGATGGCCACCAGGTCTCTATGGGGCCTGTATGCGAGATAGACCATACTTCTTGTCTAGTAGGATTTGTGATCAGCCATTGCTGCTGAACGGGGTGATGAGGGTTAGAACTACTGGTGGCCAAGGGGAGAGTCTATAGTCTTATCCACATAGCGAATACGCAATTTGAAATGGTTACCAGGCTTTTCCAGTTTCCAACAAGAGTCTGGACACAGCGAAGGCTTGAGATGAGAGGCATGGATCCAAAAAGTGATTCCATCTACTTTTACCGCTTTAGGTTTTATAAGTAGCACCTGGTATGTTCCTTTCCAGTGGGGTTCCAGGGATGACACCTGATGTTGTCTTATGTAGACGAAGTCTCTTACTTGATATTGATTTAGAGTCCCCTCCTCCCCTGGTTGTAGGCAGTGGCCAGCTGTTTCCACAGGTATCGCTGAGTTCTTTCAATGACTTTAAGTCTGTCAAGCAAGGGGGTGTGGAAGTGATCGTTAGGCCTTAGAGTTGGGGTTAGGTCCCTTACTGGATGATGGGAATCATAGAGAATTTCTTAGGGGGTGGGGTTACACAAAGAAAGAGAGGGAATATTTCTCGCATGAAACAGTGCATAAGGCAGGAGCATAATCCAATCTTTTATGCCGGGCTCTAAGCTTAATTTTGTTAAGGTCTCTTTAATGGTTCTATTTATTTTTTCTACCTGTCCTGAGCTCTGGGGTATATAAGCATAATGTAACTTAAAATTAATCCACAGGGTCCCAGTTAACACCTGACTTACCTGGGCCATGAACACCAGTCCATTATCAGACCCTATTACCTTAGGCAGACCGTATCTTGGAAAAATATCTTTCAGAATCTTCTTGAAAATCATTTGTGCAGTTTTTTTTTTTTTTTTTTGTGTGTGTGTGTATGTGTGGAAGGCTTCAGTCCATCCTGAAAATGTATCTACAAAGACTAGGAGGTATTTAAGTCCATACCTTGCTGGCTTAATTTCACTATTGTCCACTTCCCAAAATTGTCATTTTCTGGTTCCTCATAGGTGCTTTCCTCTAGGAAACTTGAAGGGTAAGCATTAACCAATTGACAGACTCGAAAGGCTTTTGTTACCCGTTCAGTTATTTTCTTTCGCTGTGAGTCGGTTAGTGGAAAACTCTGATCTTAATCCTACAGGAATGCCTGCAGTTTCATTGAACCAAGGTGAGTGAGTTGGTGTACATTTTTAACGTAGTGTAGGGCTTTCTGTAATTGCAGCCTGAGCTCAGTGAAGTTGAGGTGTTCAGTGTCAGTGTCCATAGATATTATAAAAAACTTCCTGGTGATAAGGGGTCCATTGGAATTGGGCATCTCCCTCTAACACCGGGTATAAAGGAGCAGCTAAAAACGCAAACCCAGGTATCCATAACCTGCAAAAGCCAGCAGTCCCAAGAAACTCTCTGAGTTGTCTCCTGTTAGATGGGGGTGGTATCTAGGCAATGGTTTGTTTTCTGGGCTCAGTGAGCCATCGTTTACTGCCCCTAAGGAAACAGCCCAGGAAGATTACTTCATGCCAGCAAATTTGGGCCTTTTTGGCCGAAACTCTATACCCGAGTTGAGCAAGCTCATATAATAGTGCTTGGGTCCCAGACTCACAGTTTTCCTTGGTGTTGGCTGCCAGTAGCAGGTCATTCACGTATTGAAGCTGGGTGACTTTGGGGTGCGTAGTTCTGAAATTGCTGAGATCTCTGTGGAGGGCTTCATCAAAGAGAGTGGGGGAGTTTTTGAACCCCAGTGGGAGTCTAGTCCAAGTTAGTTGACCAGACGTTCAGGTTTCTGGGTCTACCCACCCGAAAGCAAACAGCAAATGACTATCTTTATGCAGAGGCAAGCAAAAGAAAGCATCTTTTAAGTCCAGAACAGTATACCATTTCCGCTCAGGGTTCAGAGTGCTAAGCAGATTGTACGGATTAGGTACCGTGGGGTGAATGTCCTGCACTCTGTTGTTGATCTCTCTTAGGTATTTAACAGGGCGATTGTCCCGGTTCCTGGCTTTTTTTTCTAGTAGCAGGGGAGTGTTCATGGCCAATTGACAGGGCCTTAGGACGCCTAAGGTCAGATATTTCTGAATATGGGGCCTTATCTCATCTTTAGCTTTTTTTGCTTAGAGGATATTATTTGACATTAATTGGGGAGGCTGAGGTTTTTAACTCCACTGTTATTGGAGGTTGTTTCACGGCCAGGCCTAACCCAGCAGTTTTTGCCCAGGCATCTGCATAATCTGTTATCCATTTCTGGCGTAGCTTGCCTGTTTGATCAGTCTTGGGGGGTGTGAAGAGTGGATGTTCATCTTCTACTAATTTAGTTAAAGCCGTGACTATAGGAGTTTATACTAAAGGATTTAGAAATTTCATTTGGTAGCCTTCAGGTTTAAAAGTTATTTAGGCCAAGAGCTTGGTGAGCAGATCTCTGCCCATCAATGGGTCCAGGCATTCCTGGATTACTAGGAAGGAGTGATGGATTTTTCCATTACCTAGGTCCATGGTCCTCTTAGTAGTCTAAGCCCGATATTTACTGCCATTAGCCCTTTGAACTACAGACCTTTTATTTGATAGAGGGCCCAATGGGGCCTTAAGGGCTTCGTATACTGCTCCTGTATTCATTTCAAAGTTTACTGGGGTCCGCTACACTTCAAAAGTTACCCTGAGCTAGGGGAAGTGATCTGAGCCCCAACTTTCTTAGTCATGCACCAGAGTCACAATGGCTGGCTGGCGTGGCTGTCTCTTTATAGGGCACTTTTTGGCCCAGTGTCCTTTTTTTTTTTACTGTAGGCACATTGATCTGAGGCCAGGGGTGGCCTCTGGCATGGCCCCAGGTAACCCTTACTGTCACCTTAAGTCTTAATTTCTGGCCTCTTTCTTGTTGTGACAAGGATCTTGGTCAATCCCTTAGTATGTCTTTTGCTTCTCTCATCCTTCCTTTGCTCCCTTTCTTTCTCCCTGTTTCTCTCTTATAGTATACTTTCTCAGCTTCTCTGACTAAATCTCTCTTTTAAATTTTTAAAATATCCATGGCAGCTTGCCCAATTAAGGCCATTGTTACAGATGAATTTTGATCCGCTGCCTGAGGATCGAAAGGAGTATATCTTTTATATGCCTCCATAATTCTTTCTAGAAACAAAGAGGGAGATTCATCAGGCCTTTGAATAATTTCTCTTACCATGGCCAAATTAGTTGGTCACATAGCAGCCCCTTGGAGACCTGCTATTAGAGCCAGGCAATAATTGGACAGATGCTCTTTATCTTCAAAGGTGTTGGGGTTCCAGTTGGGTTGGTTTAAGGGTAAGCTGGCTTTGATTATGTTGGGAAGTTGTGTTGGTCGCCAATCAGGTCCGAGGATATTTTTTTTTTTTTAGCTTCTTGGAGGTTTTTCTCTTATTCCTCTGTCATAAAGAAAGTCCCTAGGAGTTGTTGGCAGTTATCCCAAGTAGGCAGGTGTAAAAACGTTGGCGAGTTCTCTGAGTTCTTTTAGCCGGGCCAGCTTCCTCCAGGGAAGGAGGGGCTCTGTGTGCCACGGGACTGTCATCTGGATGGTGCTGGGCCATCCTAGCTTCTTTGAATGGTGGAGAGGCTGAGTCAGCAGCAGGGGAATCACTTAGAGGGTGTTGGCAGTTGGGGGATGAAGGCAGAGGATAAGGAGGGCGAGGAGAGTCCAGTAGAGTCTTGAGACTCAGGGAGAACAGAGGGTGCAGGAGGAGGAGCAGAGAGTTAAAGAGATAGAATCGTGAGGGAAGGAGTAGGAGCGGGTGCAGGGACAAGGAAAGGCTTCATCCTTGGAGGAGGAGATTTGTAGAGGTCCTGACAAGTTAAGATATATGGCTGTTGATCTGGACGTCTACGTGGCCCTGGCTAAAAGACAATATCTCGAACTTTTCAAATTAGTGCGAAGTAGAAAGATCCTTCTAGGGGCCATCTGACTACAAAGTTGGGTCATTCTGAGACACAGAATCTGCAAGATCCGGCGTTTTACTGAAAAAGAAAGATTCTGAGCCCTTAAGCAGACTTTGGTCTAGTGATCAAGGGTCATGAACAGAGGCATTGAAGTGCTCTGTCCCATAATGAAATATACACAGACAATAAAAGCAATGACACAAGACACAGACAAGACAAGACAATAAAGACAGGCAATGGACGTCCAATACTGAGACCATGACTGAGTAGCCGGCAAAACATGATGGGCTGGCAATACCGAATCCGAAACAAAATATCACTGAATAAAGGAGACTATTGTTCCTCGATTTCATGAGTTCATCCCCCAGGGACATGGCCTGTGGCTCTGTTACATGTGTGTCAGCCACCATGGGAGAGAGCTCACGCTCTTTACCAATAGCCATTTTGTGAAACCCTAACCTGAATCCTGAAACCAGAAAGAGGGGCCTTATTTATCCCCAGAGGAGCCCATTGGGGGTCTTTCATCTGCGGCTGCCGGATCTCACTGGGGCCACCAGATGTAAAGATCGGGCGAGGGTGGGTGGAAGAGACCACCAAGAGACTGTCTCATGCAACAGCAAAGGCTTTATTGGGAGTCCGGCATGCAAGGGCTCAGAGCTCACTTGAATAGAGCAGAGAGCCCTGAGAACAGCTTAAGAAGTGCTTATATATTTTCCTTGGAGAGGGCAGGAAGGAAAGTTTATTGATGGGTAAGTGCGAGTGGGCGGTTTGCGTGCAACTGGTTGACCGAGTACATTCTGCAGTTTGGCAGTTGGGGACAGCACATTCTGGGAACAAGAATAGCAAACAGTTCTCAAGATTTCAACAGTGTTTTGTTAAGCATACAGAAAATCAAGAAGTGACAAGTACCTATTTTATTAACCTTTCAATATAAGTATGAAAACAGAAATCTAGGTAAGATTTGAAGCCCAGAAGTTCATTGGGCCCTTGATTGGTATACTTAGCGTTGAATTACATTCTGTAGTGATGTCCCAGAAATATGGATATACAATGGCATAGGACCTTATACCTTCTCGGAGGTCAATTCCAAAACACAGACTCTAAGGGGAATCACACCGAAGTTCAAGCCAAGGTGGACCCAATTATCTCTTCCAACCGCCACACAAATGACCACAATTAAAACCAAAACACTCCCACATGGCACTCATCTTCTTCCATATAGACACTCACCATAACTTCTGGCAAGAGGATTCCATGAGAGGTGCAGCACAAGACAGTGTCCCAAATAAGCTCCCTTTCCCCTCATTTGCCAATAGTCAGGGTGGCCTGGACACCCTCCCTGTGAACCAGGAGTTATCAAATATGTCTGCCATTAATACAGCTCTGTTCTCCAATTTGAGGCCTACTGACTGTGGGGTTTAGATTCTTTATTTGAATTGGATTCATAAGAAAACCCAAGAACCTATGGGCTAGCATCTGCAGGGCTTTGAAGAACTCATTTGACTCAAAGGATCCCTATTCTCACTTGATGTAGGTAAGGAACCTTACAGAAGAATGTGAGGCACTTCATCCACAGTGACTGATTTTTGACCATTTTGATTTTGGATCCACACATGGGATCGTTCTTTAGATCCATCAGGTGCTGAGAATCTAAGCCACAGGCTCACACAGGACCAAGAGGCTGATTCAGACACATCCCTTTACAAAGCAATTAAGCAAAGAGCCACAGGTGGTGCCCATTCATTTCCGTTTGAAAACTGTTTTCTTCAGGATTCACAAAGGCGTGGCCTCAGGCAAAGAACTTACTGCCATTCAGGGCAACAGAAAAATAGGCAATCAAAAGGCCCATTGCAGGGGTTCTCCACTGAGACTTTCCTGGTCACATCGATATCTGAGTTTTCTGAGATGCTTGCCAATCCCTTCAGCTATCCAGTACATGTCCATGTCACAGTGCTTGGAGGTGGTACATATCGTGGACTCAAAAGCATGAGCCTATTTTGGAGAGTGGCTAGATTTCAGGAAGAAAACAGGAACTTAGGAAGATAGCAGGTGTTGCCCATCGATATGGCAAGCCCTAGTGCATTCATAAATTGGGCAGGATGAATGCTGGGAAACTTTCTACTAGACAGGAAACATCCATTGATGCATTCTCTTTTTCTAATGTCTACAACCATGGACACAGTGGGATACACAGACATAGAAACACTCGCCTTGTCAAACAACTTACTAGAAACAGTTCACTCCAAACCAAACAAACCGACTTTCCTACCTCTTCTCAGAACATGGGGCAAAACTACAAACACACATCCACACCCAAAAAGGCACCTCCTTCGCCCAAATAGGTCTCTCACTATCCGGAGTGTCCTCTGACTGCTGGGCCATACTATGTTCCCCAGATATGGCCTATCCTGTCTCAGATCTGGTCTCCATATCCAACTATGTGAAGTGGTCAGGAGCCAGCTGTGAGCCACTACCTGCTTTTTTAGGAAAGGCCCCTCTTCAGAGTACTCCTGGCATTTGGCCATCCTCACATCAGTAGGTACCAAGAAAGACTGACTCTGTCCTTGTTAAATTGAAGCAAGTGAGACCACTAGGACTGGGACTGGGACTGACTGTGTGTGCCTGGCTTCCTGCATCCCAAGTTCAGAGAGTTCCATTACCAAGGAAGTGAGGTGAGGTTGCATCCTTCAGGAACTGAATGAGGTCACTGCCTTGGCAACCACTTTTTCCAAACAGTTGCTTTCAAGCGTACCATGAGAAGGAGGCTTACCCTACTTTCTGTGGCACTTTCACAAATTAGAATGGTATATCAACCATAGGCACCAAGAAACAGCTCTCCACACAGGCCTGATTTGGTCCATCTTCTCTATATTAGGAAGAGAGCCTTTAGTCCGGGGAGCACTGCAGTGAACCTTTGCACTAAAACTATTAGCAAGCACCTGGTGGAGGAGTCCTCCATAGGTAAGTGGGGCTTTTATAACATCTGATATCCGGTTAAGGGAGATCTCTTCTGATGACAGAGATGTGGCCTGGGGAGGCTCACATATACTCCTTTCCAGGAGAGTAACCAGAATCGTTCTGTCCTCTGTTCTGTAGGGAATTCCTCTGGAACTGTAGAGAGGGGCCGACGGGCACGCATGCACTCCTACCCTGGAGCTATAGCAAGATGTTGCACTGTTCCACTGTTTTTCTGTTTAGGCGCATGGTTTCTGTTTTTTGTGTTTTGTTTTGTGTTCTATTTTTTTGATTGTTTGTTTGTTTTTGTTCATTTTGTTGTGTGATTTCAGTGGTAAAAACTTAAGGATTTTGGACGTAAAAATAGGTAATAAAGAGAGTAAGCCTGACACCCCTTTGGACTGTGTTTTAGGGAACTGCGATGAACTTTACTCGCCTTTGTTAAGCAGGATGATAGAAGCTCCTAGCTGGCTGCCTGGAGCACACCCATTGCAGAGGGCAATGCTTGCTGGGGACCTAAGAACTGAGCATCTCCCAGGTTAACAAGTGAAACTCCTTTAAAACCCCTTGTCACTCCAGATCAAGAGAGTCACAACCTTTGGCAGAGTCCCCTGTGTTTCTCCTTTGTTCGCAAAGCAATAAACCTCCCTTTTTCTTTTTCTCAAAACTCAGTCCTCATTATTAAATTGGTATCAATTGGCGTCAAGTTGAGGAATCGAACTTTAATTTACAAATTTGGTACCCGCCCTCCACCCCGGAACTTTGTGAGAGCTGTCTACTGAAATATTAGGAGATGAAGCATGCTTGGTGTGGAACTGAACAAGAGGAGCTAATCCTGTAAGTAAAAGGAGGGACTGAGGGACTCCCAGCAGCTGCCAAAGCCCTGTTGATTCAGGGAATTACCTCCTTCCTCCCCGCACTGTAAGAATTATGCCACCTCTGTCTTGTTAAAAAAGAGAAAAAGAAAAAGGGGACACTAAATGCAGTGAAGTCACCATGGAGACACTTTATTTTACATTTCAGGTTTCCCCTCTGTTAAAACATGTGGTCCCCCCCCTGTGGATATCTATGGTGCACATTGGTGTAGGAGATTTTTCTCTTATCTGCTCTGGTTTAAACGGTTCTCTCTGACAGCCATAGTCTGAACCTCCTTTCTGTCTGTCTTGTGTCTTTGTATCTGGCCCTTTAAGACATGTGCAATAATGTGTTGATATTATAAATTGTTTCTTGGGAATGATCTTCGCTGAATGTGTGTCTAAATGATGATGTTTTATTTTAACAATCTGGTATCTGAATGGGTTTTTGAAGCATTGCAGAATCTTGCAGTTAAAAGTCGGGTTTAGGTAATTGTTTAGTTTATGATTTCAGATAATTCATGCCAGAGAACTTAAATACTTAGTATGGAAAACTGAAGAACTCTACTTCCAAGTTGGCAAGTAAATTCCCAATCATACAGTCTTTTTTTCACCAATTTTGAATTGGATAGCCTCGGAAAATGTCACTGTGTGTACCACTGCATTAATTTGGACAAGGATAGTAAATCATAGAATGGTATCTGTTGACAAAACAAGATGTAAAGATATAAAATTTTGTGAATTGTATCTTAAATTTGTATCATAATTTTCAACATCCGAACCTCAAAATTATGGTTAAAATGCCTTAGGCCTGAGGTGTCTGCTCAGAATAGCAGTTTTTCCTGCTCCTTCCAGACCTCAGCCATGATTTATATTGAAATGTAAATGAAAGAAGCCTGAAAGCTTAGTAGGAGACTGATTTGAGGCCTAAGGGAAAAAAAAGGTAAATTGTATGGTATTTACTAATTACTAGCCAGTCACTTTTTCTAGGACTCTTTTTTTTTTCCTTAGATACTTTTTTTTTTGAGCTCATGATTTTGAGCATACAGACCTAGGTTAATGTTTTTCAGATCAGTTCTATCTTTGACCAACTGTAGACTTTTTGAAACATTGCAATGGAGATTTCACCTGAGAAAAGCTACAAGGCCTTTACTATTATTATGTGTGCACACTTTTGTTATGTGTTGTATGTCTACATATACATATGTCCGTATATCATATATATGATACACAAATTAACATATACAAGGAGCGCTCATAAAAAAGCGCTCATTAAAACAAATTTAAATAGGAGATCCAAAGATCTTTAATTCACGTGATTTAAATGTTTCAATTTAAATTGGATAAACAGATAAAAATCAATGTCTTTAAATTTAAGCTTACAATTTTTTTAGGTGTTCAAAAATCTAATAAAATATTAATATCTACAAAATGTCTAATATGCCTTGGTTCTAGGACCTTTCCTTCAACATAAAAATGGTTTACACTGTCAATACATTTCTCTAGTATTTTGATAAATAAGTAAAGTAAATTTGATATGGGATTGCTCATTCATGAGTACTTTTCTTAGATATCTGATTGATTTACTAAGGTCTGAATAAGTTCTTATTAAAGTCTGTATAAGAATATAAAAATAAGTCATGTGTTAATGAGACAAAAATTTCTTAAAACATAAGTTTACCCATAACGTTGTATTTATTAAGTTTTATTTTCTCCAGAGCAAGCAACCATAAAAATTAAACAATTGATTAAATAAGAACTGTTATTTTAGAGCACTGTACTGCCATTGCTTTAAAAGCTAAACTTGGTTAATGTAGAAACATCAATGTAATTGTGATGCTATCAATGTTTTCATATCTTATAGGTATGCAAGTCTGTAAGGTAGAAACTTTAAAAGAGCATTATATCAAGCTGGTGCTCTGAAGTTGTATGGTAAAAAAATATATTGGGGATTTATTTACCTGTTATCAATAAGATATGTAAACTTTTATGTTACTTTTTACATTGGGGAACAATTTAAATGTATTTTTTAGTTAATGAGAGCCTAATCGATGTAAAGGTTAAAAACTTTCAGGCTTTCTTTAATTCATGTTTTAAATGTGATATCATGGTGTTAGCTAATGTTCATGTGACCTCAAACAATTTATGTAAACTTTGTCAAATGATATTTAAAAATAAGGATTAGCTTTAGAACTAAAATACTTAAGATTTATAAAGAGCCCTGCCTTAGCTGAGATAAGGCTCTGTGTCCCATCTTACTACATGTGAGAATGACTACGAAACCAGTAGGTTAGATAATATTTCTTTAAAGTTATGTTAAAAAGTTGGTTTTTTTTAAGGTCAATATTCCTAGGATCTCAAACAGGGGATATAATGTATAACTCAGCCAAAAAATTCAGGGTAGCTGTTACACAAGCTAAGTATTTTTACTTTTGTTAATTTTATTTTGAAATTTTCTTATAAGTGATCTAAAGATTCTCTGTTACTGTTTTACAAACGTGTTGCTTTAAGAACACAACATGGGTTTATTCAATATAATAAGTCATTACTTACAATACAGACAGAATAATACAGATAACAATTAATAAAAAGATAATTATATAGTTATAGACATTAAAGCCCAGTACTCTTAATATAAGGCTGTTAAAATTTATTTGCTGGATGTTTAAGATTAGGATTTAAAATTAAAGTTAAATGAAAAGAGCCAAGAAAACCAATATTTGGCTTTTGCCCTATGAGTCAGTCTGAATCCAGGGAACAGGGGACTTCTCTAAAGAGCTTTGAAACTCTGAGCCACATAACCTCCTCCTGATCAGGGAGATTAATGAGACCACTGGAGAACAGAAAGCCAATCAGTGTATTTGTTACGAAGAGGAGAGTCATCAAAGAAAGGAGACATCCCTGATGCTTCCGAGGGAAGCCAAATGGTCAAGCAAGATCTGGACCCACATAGCGCAAATGGCACTAGCAGAACTGAGAATCTGCTCTCAAGTTTCCCCAGAATTGACTCCCATAAAAGGTCAGCTGACTGTTAACAATAGATGGAAACAAAAGTCAGTTTGACTGCTTCATCTTAAACACTTAGCAAAGACAGTTAAGAACAAAATACATCCATTCCTGGGCATTTTAAATTATAATAATAATAATAATAATAATAATAATAATAATAATAATAATAATAATAATAATATAATGTTAAGGTATGCACTTTATGTTTGCCTCCCAAAATAAGTAAGACTGGTGGCTACAAAGAAGAATTCTCAGACAGGAATGCCTGATACTTATAAAAAGAGACTATCAAGAAGACCTGCCACAGGGAGAAGTTTTCAGTTTAAGGCCTACAGATATTCCTAACCTACACAGGTTGGCGTGGTGTTTGCTAGTACAATTATCCAGCCCTGAGTAACAGAATTAAAGGTTTCTCAAAGAGACACAGAGGTCATACTAGTAACAGGATTTTACAAGATCAGATGACATTAAATTATTAAACTGTATCTTATGGGGAGGGACAAGTGTAACAGTAAAAGTTAAATATTAAATTGACAGTCCTGATAACTGGGGATATTAAAGACTGGTGAGGGAACTTCTATACAGTGACATGTTCCAGGTGCTGCAACATTTATTCAGTACTCATGGTTTTTGTTTCTCTCATAGAAGAACCCATCCCCAGATGACTTTACAACCTGTTCTTCCTCAATCAGACTTCAAACCGAACTGACTTCTAAAAGGCAACTCATGTCCCTCAACTGACTTCTAAAAGGCAACTCATGTCCCTCATCCCATGCCCACTCACGTCACCCTGTCTCAGGTCAGAAGAAGAAAAAATGAGTGACACCACTCTTCTTATAACAATGGAGAGAAAGATAAATAGACTATCAATATAAGTAATTAATTAAGTCAGGTAAAATCAGGGAGATCGGTTTTGGGTGAGTTCTAAAAATTTGGAGACTCTTACCTGAGGGATTAAAATTTCCTCAGTGCTCTTCCCGTAATCTATCAAAGATTTGAAAGTGACACAAAGAAAAGGCGGGAATGATAGACCCAACCTGATCTTTAATTTAAATTGGGAGCCATCTTGCCAAAAAGCGATGAAAAGATAATTTTGGCTTTACCATAAATTACTTCAAATTCTAAACCTGCTTGGAATGCCTGCCCACGCCTTGAACTCACCCATGCCCGGCTCTCTGACCAGATAACAGCCCTCTCTGAATCTTTAGTGACACATCATAAATATTTGCCTTCTCTGGCCAGACAACAACCCTCTCTGAGGCTCTAATGGTCTTCATGAACTCTGATGTAGGGACAGCAAAAAAAATGTAGACTGCCATTAGTGTGATGTTTGTCAGAGTTCTGTTATCTGTAAACCCCCTTTTGTGTAATTTTCTGGGCTATTAAGCTGCCTGTAGGAAAGATGGGGTTGCTGTCTTTTTCCCGCCGTTTTGTGAGGGAGAGGTAGCACAGCCAGTGGAAATAATAAGCTTAATTTAATTTGATTTTAATTAGAGTCAGTGGTCTTTTCTTGTGTCCTGGTCTAACAGGTAAACACTCCAAAAACATGGAGCTCTGCCAGCCTAAACACTTCTTGAGAAACTTCCTCTGAGTTTGGGCACTTGAAATATATGTTGTTGTAAGGAGCTTTAGCTTCCTTTCTAGTGATACCATCAAAGCTGAGTCTGCATCTATGTGACCTGGAGGACATGGTTTCTTGTATTCTAATGAACATGAGGCAGCAGTGGTGAATTTTCTCTTTGTAGGTAAACTGTGGCCACTGGATACTAAGTGTCTCCCCGTTTGGACTGTGAAGCCATTTGGTCATCCTCCACTTTTTGTGGTGTTTCTTGCTGCTGTACTGGGAGTTTGGTATATGCTTTATGAAATACAACGAGTTCAACTGAAACCCAGTGTTGAAGAAAGTTCTGTCACTTGTGGTGGGTCAGGGTCTGAAGGAGAATGCACCAACCAGGCTTTTATCTCACAGAGCTTGCCCCCTTGTCCATAGAAATCTGACTCTGAACTTAGCCCAGAAACCTCTCCATATAAAATGATGCCTTTACATAGAAGGGTCTGCTGGCTGCACCATGTCAGTCACAAACCATTTGGAAGGCAATGGCAAATCCTCATGGCCACACCACAGATGTATTATCACACACCCACCCACCACTGCAATAGGCCCACTTCTCAGCAGGCTCCAACTTACTGGCATCTTTGTTCTACACCATTTTCATGAAACCCGGTCAATCATGGCATTCTCTGGTACACTCATGATCAGCAACAAGACATCTAAAGGTTCTCCAGTGCCACCTGGTTAAGGGAATTTCAAAGATTTCATTGTATTTATCTAGCCATTTTTCATGGATGAAGTTGGAGGCACTGTGGGTTTCAGTTCATTCAGGAAATATTAAATGGTGAGGAAGCTATTTTCAATGAATTCTCTGGAGAAATCTCACAGGCAAGTCTTCCCATAGAGTGGTCAAAAGGTCACATGAAGCCAGGCCCATTGAGGTCTTTAATGTGACGTCCATGGGTGTTCTGACTGTCAACAATGGCTGCCAAATCTTTCAGAATAAAATCATGTTATATTCTAGCTGATATTCCGAGGCTCTGTGGAAAGCCACCCTTGTATTTGATCTCAGTTTCCAAGGGAGAATCCCATGCATGGCCTCCTAAAATCTGAACACAGTTTATGGCAATATTTCTCTGAGATCAGTTCGAGAACTCAGACTATAAGTGGAATCACACCAGAGTTCAAGCCCAGATAGACCCAGTCATCACTTCCAACCACCAAACAAATGACCACAATTAAAACCAAAGCACTCCCACAAGGCCCTCATCTTCTTCCATATAGACACTCATCATAACCTGTGGCTGGAGGTTTCCATGAGGGGCTCAGCCCAAGACAGTGTACAAAATAACCTCCCTTGCCCGTCATTTGCCTAAAGTCAGGGTTGCCTGGACACCCTTTCTGAGAACCAGGAGTTATCAAATGAGCCTGCCGTAAATACTGCTCTGATTCTCCAATTTGAGGCCTACTGACTCTCGGGTATAGATTCTTTATGTGAATTGGAATCATGAGAAAACCCAAGCACTTATGGGCTATCCTCTGCAGGGTTTGAAGAACTCATTTGACAAAAAGGATCCCTATTTTCACTTGATGGAGATCAGTAATCTTACAGAGGAAGGCGAGAGACTTCGTCCACAATGACTGCTTTTTTGGCCATTTTGGTTTTGGAAGCACACATGTAATTGTTCGTTAGATGCATCAGGTGCTGAAAATCTATTAAACAACCTCAAACCTGGCCAAGAGTCTGATGCAGACACATCCCTTTCCAAAGCAATTAAGCAAAGATCTACAGGTGATGCCCATTAATTTCCATTGAAAACCGTTTTCTTCAGGCTTCAAAAAGGGGTGGCCTGAGGCAAAGACCTTTCTGACATTCAGGGCAACAGAACAATAGGTAAGCAAATGGCCCAAGGCAGGGTTTCTAAAATGATATCTGAGTTTTCTGAGATGATCCCATTCCCTTCAGCTATCCAGTACATAGCCATGTCACAGAGCTTGGAGGTGGTTCATGTCTTGGAAACAAAACCATGAGCCTATTCTGGAGAGTGGCCAGAATTCAAGAAGAAAACAGGAATTTAGGAAGACAGTGGTTGTTGCCCATCCATTAGGCAAGACAAAATCCATTCATAAATTGGGCAGGAAGAATGTTGTGAAGCTTTCTTCTATTCAGGACACATCCATTGATGCATTCTCTTTTCTAATGTCTACAACCCCGGACACAGTGGGATAAACAGACATAGAAACACTCGCATTGTCAAAAGACTTACTAGAAACAGTCCACTCCAATCCTAACAAACCGACTTTCCTACCTATTCTCAGATCATGAGACAAAACCACAAACTCACACCCACACCCAAAAAGTCACCTCCTTCCCCCAAGTAGGTCTATGACTATCCGGAGTGTCCTCTGACTGATGGGCCATAGTATGTTACTCCAAAATGGACTGTCCTATGTCAGATGTGGACTCCTTGGCCAACACTGTGAAGTTGTAACGTGCCAGTGGTGAGACACTACCTGCTTACTCAGGAAAGGCCCCTCTTCAGACCTTCCTGGCATTTGGCCATCCTCACATCAGTAGTTACCAAGAAAGACTGATTCTGTCCTTGGTAAATCCAAACATGTGAGGCCACTGGGACTGGGACTGGGACTGCCTCTGGGTGCCTGTCTTCCTGGATCCCTAGTTCAGAGAGTTCCATCACCAAGAAAGTGATGTAGGTCACTTTCTTCAGGAACTGAATGAGGTCACTGCCTTGGCAACCACTTTGTCCTAATAGTTGCTTCCAAGTGTCCCAATTGATGGAGGCTGCCCCTACTTCCTGTGACACTTTCACAAGTTTGAATGGTATATCAAACATAGGCACCCGGGAACAGCTCTCCACACAGGCCTGGTATTGTCCATCTTCTCTACATTAAGAAAAGAGAGACTGCTTCAGACACACCCCTTCATCCTGACCAGGTTGTTTGTCGTGGAAGATGACTTTTGCTCTCTCAGGTCCTTCATAGCTTCCTATAGCTTCCCCAGGGTTCATTTCTGCATGGACCTTTTCATTTCTCAGCAGGTGGAAGATCTCTTACATTCCTGTATTGTAAGACCAACTCTGTCCCTGCTTTTCTGTAAAGTTAGATTGAGGAAACAGAGTATGGTTAGGGTTAATAACATGTTTGATTTGGCTTAGGAATCATTCTGCTGGATGAATAATGTTATTGGGAACCTGCAATATTTATTAGAATATATAGAGGGGAAATATATTTATGAAAACAGAAATCTAGGTAAGATTTGAAGCCCAGAAGGGCTTTGGATCCTTGATTGGGATACTTAGGTTTGAATTATGTTCTGCACATGTGTCTCAGATAAATCTATACACAATGGCATAGGACCTTGTACCTTGGATGATTGAATGTCAAAGAGAACATCCAGTCAAAAAAGGATAGTTGGTAGGATTAGGAAGATAGTTGGTAGGATTAGGAAAAAGAGTGAGTATATGATTTGGACAAAAAGTTCTTTAGCAATAGGGTTTTGGGTAGAGAGAAAATGTAAATGTCAGCACATGTGAAGAGTCAGTCACAATGATGAACTGGGGAAAATATGTAGGAAAGCAGATATCAATAGAGACATTAGAAAATCAGCAAATGATAAAGTGATTGATAGGATTAGACATTTTCGACAGGCTTGAGTTTGAATAAATAATCTTAGGAAGAAACAAATATGTAGTCACCAATAGGATTGACATTTGAGAGCATTAGGCAACCTGGAAATGGGTGATTTTCATAATCCATACTCATATTCCATTTAGGCTTTGGTACAGTCGTAAGTGTGACTTTGCATTTTGTGCCCAGAATATTACTGTGATAAAATGTATATGTAGATCAGGTGACATGAGTATTTGTTGCACCATTTCTGAGAGCAATATTTTGAAGAGATATAAATTAGTATTGGGGGCACAAATAGGTGTACAATGTGTGTATGAATATAGAGAGAATGCATGAATAGACCATACTGTGAATAAATAATATAACTGTTTCCAAATTTAGAAATTGGAATAAATTGATATCCCAAAATACACAGGAAATCTTATATTGATATACATACATTCATTCCAACCAGTTATATATCTAATGGTAATATTAGGGTTGTAGTTTATCATAAAATGTGTGTGAGTTTTGCTTCAAAATTGATTATGGAAATCGAAAATAATGTGTTTGGAAAGAAGTCTCATGAAATAACCAGTCAAAAACAAGGAGGAATACATGTGTTCTGAAGCAGGAAGTGATTTAATGTGTTACAAATGTCTTTCAATTTGTGAACTTGTGGATGAAATGTATATTCTACGATGTATAAAAACTGAAGAAATAGTAATGTACCAGTGTTGAATTAAAATGAACATCAAAATACACATCATGTCCCATAGAAATCTACTTTCATTGATGTTAAATTGGGTCAGTTACTGTAGAAATATAAGGCTTTGTTTGCACCATTCACTGAAGTGAGTTTTCAGTACTAGGAAACAAATATGTATTTCAGGTGGATGAATATTTCTAAAAACAATCTTATGAAAAGTTGATTATAAAAGCACATACATGAACATCAGTGAATTATTTAGGGAGTGTATAATAAGACACATATATTTCATATTTTGAAAATATATATATCACACAGATACATTAGAAAGTAGCAATATATATGCCAATCAAAATTCATCATGAAATATATATCATTCACAGATCCAAAAATATTAATTTTACTGAACATGGATTTATGTATAATGTTTTTCAACTAAGAAGCTCACTCATAGTTTGAATTTTCAGTTCCAAAAACATTTAGGAGGAGTCATCTCTTCTCATACTTTGTATCTCCCAAGTTAGCCACCTCACAAAAATGTACGTGTGATACCAGGTAGGATTTTATATGTGCATATAAAAATACATGTGCTGAATTGGCTACAGAAAAAGGGAGACAGAAATTCACATATGTGTTAACTTTAAAAACACATGGAGAACTATTTCAACAAAAAATTAACAAGATTTATAACTCTTACCCTATATCATGCAAAAGGCAAGACCAACTATACGCCATGCCTCCTCTCAACCGCTTGTATTTCTATTCTGTTTGGGTTATTTTTCTCCATCATATTAGGATTAGTAGTCAGAGTCTAGTAGGGTATGTGTTAGTGTCAGGGATTCAGTATTTTGAATGGAAAATTGAAAAATGAATCCAATGTGTATGTAAATATGTGCTACACCAAAATCTTCCCACTCTCATCCAGAACAATGCCTTGACAACACCTACGGCCCAAGTATGACACAATCAGAGGAGAAAAGTTAGAAAATCCGTGAATACATATCTAAAATGGAATATGATCAGAAGTTCACAACCTTGGAAGTGGTAGAGGAGTTTCCAAAAGTAAGGGACAGGGTAAACCCTCCAAAAACTTGAAGGTCTGCTGGCCTAGAGACTTCTTGAGAAACTGCCTGTGAGGTTGGGCACTTGAAATATATGTTGTTGTCAGGAGCTTTAGCTTCCTTTCTAGTGAGACCATAAAAGCTGGGTCTGCATCAATGTGACCTGGAGGACATGGTTTCTTATTTTCCAATGAACATGAGACAGCAGTGCTGAATTTTCCATTGTAGGTAAACTGTGGCCCCTGGGGGCTGAATGTCTCCCTGTGTGGACGTTGAATCCATATAGTCATCCTCTATTTTCATGGTGTTTCTTGCTGCTGCACTGGGAGTTTGGTATTTGCTTCATGAAATACAAGGAGTTCAACGGGGACACAGTGCAGGAGGGATTTCTGTCACGTGTGGTGGGTCAGGGTCTGCAGGAGAATACAAGAACCAGGCCTCTATCCCACATAGCTTGCCCCCTTGACCATAGCAACCTGATTCTGAACAATGTCCTGAAACCTCTCTATGTAACAAGGTGCCTTTACATATAAGGGTCTGCTGGCTTCACCATGTCAGTCACAAGCCATTAGGAATCCAATGAAAGATCTACATGGCCCCACCACAGATGTTTTATCACACACCTGCCCACCATTGCTCTAGGCCCACTACTCCGCAGGATCCAACTTTCTGGCATCTCTGTTAAACACCATTTTCATGAAAACCAGTCAATCAAGGCACTGTCTGGTATACTCATTGTTGGGAAAAGTATAAACGGCAGCCATAACCCAGAGAAAAACCCCAACATGGTGCCTAAGGACTTCTTCTTCCTACCTTCTTTTTTCTGCAGTGGTGCCAAATGTTCCCACCCGTGTGAACTCTCCCGCTGGCGCCAATTTGAAATCTCGCTGGTGGGGAACCTTAGCCCCAATAAGAACTAATTCCTGGGCTCCAGAGCTGATATCTGAAAGAACTAACCAATAAACGGTTTGCCTGCCATTTATCTAAGCCCTTCCATCTTCCCCTTAGTTCTATATAAGCACACAGCTTTTTGCAATAAAATTGGAATTCTCCCAGCGAAGTGCCTTTGCGTGGGAAGTTCTTTCATTCTGGTGCCCCATGTGAGGATACGGGTGAGCTCTTTCTAACAAGAGCCCCGTCCCCTGCTCCCCCGGAGACACTCCGCCATGGTCCGCTCTTTTCAGACGCCGGCTTCCTGCACCCACCACAGATCTGATATATGTAAGCGTCCCCTGACCCTGGCTCTGCAACTCCCTTCGGGCTACCACTGGTTTTGTGACCTTGATCTTCCTGCACACTCTCGACGCCCTGTAGGGGGCAGGAAATTCCTGCCACGAAGACCTTTACTGGTCGCAGTGGACCCTCTGGTGATCCGTTTTCCTTTGGGGCGTGAGGCTTCTGAGTTTACACAAGAGGCTCTGTGGTTTTTTCTCCTCTGCTGCAGCTGCCGCTGCTGGCTAGAGTTGCTGTTTGCTGCAGGGCTGCTGTGTCTGGCTGAAGCTGCCTCTCTGCTCGGGGAAAACTGAACTCCCGTCCTGGAACTACATTCTGCCGGAACCGGAGTTCTGTTTTCATTACTGACTTTTTCCACTGCGTTCAAAAACTTTCCTGACGTCAGGTTGCCCGTGGCTCCGAACCCATTGGGTCTCACAGATCGCACTTCACTGGTGACGCCCAGGTAGTGCCCTCTGTATTTCCTCATGACGGCTGGTCATTTTGGGGATGCCCACCTGACCCCCGTTCGCCCTGAGCTTCCTGAAAGCCGTTCCAGACCGGGTTTTCTCTTTGTCTCTCTCGCTTACTCTTATTCTCTCTCTCTCTCTCTCTCTCTCTCTCTCTCTCTCTCTCTCTCTCTCTCTGTCTTCCTTCTCTCCCTGTGACTATGGGCACCTCTTCATCTGTACCTGAAGCCTCACCTCTCAAATGTCTAATGAAAAATCTGGCCACACTCTCCCTCACACCAGACATCAAGCCCAAACTTCTAATCAAATTCTGTACCCAAGATTGGCCTACATATCCACTGGATAATGGCAATCATTGGCCTCCAGAAGGCTCCTTACATCCAAACTTCATCTGCGACCTTTTTAACTACTGCCAGCATCTGAAAAAGTGGAGTGAGATTCCCTGCATTTAAGGTTTTAGCCTTCTCAGACAGCACCCTGTCGCTGCTCCTCCTGCCCTCCCTCTCAGGTCCTCCTTGTTTGCAAACCCTTCTCTTCCCCTACGTCTACTCCTGACTTCACAGATTCTTCCTCATTCAACCCAGCAGATGAACCCCCACCTTATCCCCCAGTCCTATCTGCCCCTTCTCTCCCACTATACCCTCCTCTTCCTCTGCCTGATTCCAGGGATCCTCAGCCTTCCATTTCATCCTCCTCCCCTCCGCCCTCTTCTGCCTGCTCCACCTCCTCCTCTTCCAAAGAGACACTCCCTGCCCCTCCCTCTCCTTCCTGTCCGCCTCCTGCCTCTTTCAGTCCTCCTGTTACCAGGTCTAAGGGACTCCTTCCCACCCCCAAGACAATCGCACCCCTTTGTGAGGTAGCTGGTCCCGAGGGTGTCATCAGAGTCCAAGTGCCCTTCTCCATGTCGGACATTACTCAGCTAGAGAGGAATTTAGGCTCATTCACCACTGACCCCACCACTTGCATTCGGGAGTTTCAATGGGTCCTGCAAGCATATAGTCTCACTCATAATGACATCTACATGCTCTTGGCCAATACACTTCTCCCTGAGGAAAGGCAATGGTCTGGGAGCTAGCCCAAGCCCATGCTGATGAAAATCATAGGACCAATCCTAACCACCCCACAGGCCCTCATGCAGTCCCAGAGCAGGATCCCCTATGGGATTACAACACCCCTGAAGGCTTACAGTCTAGTGACCTTTTTACATCCTGCCTCTTGGCGGGCCTGAAAAAGGCCATCCGCAAGGCTGTTAACTTTAAAAAGGTGCAGGAGGTCATTCAAAGGAAGGAGGAAACACCTTCAGAATTCCTGGATAGACTAACCAAGGCCCTTTAACAGTACACAAACCTCAACCCAGAAACCCCTGATGGCCGTCATGTCTTAATGAAATATGTTCTGGCCCAAAGCTACCCTGACATTAAAGCCAAGCTTAAAAAGCTTGAACAGGGCCCTGCTACTCCTTAGACTAAAATCCTCGCTGTCGCTTTCAAGGTTTTTTATGATAGAGAGGATGAAAGTGAATGCCGTAGGCAGAGGGCTGAAAATGCCAAGTTCCAAATGTTGGCCCAGGTCATTCAGAGAAGGCCATCACCACGCCATCCCAATATGACACCCCCGGGAGCTTGCTTCAAATGTGGTAAGGAGGGACATTGGGCCAGGGATTGTCCTTCACTGAGGACACCCTACAACCCCTGCCCAAAATGCCATCAAAGGGGACACTGGGGGGCAGACTGCCCAACAACCCGAAAGGGAGGTTGGTCAGCCGCCAGGCAACCACAGCCTTTCTTGGGCTTAGCAGAGGAGGATTGACGGATCCCTGGGCTTTCCCTCCAGACTATTACCATCAAGAATCAAGAGCCTAGGTTTACCTTCCTGGTGGATGGATGCTTCATTACCTTCCTCTTGGATACTGGTGCCACTTTTTCGGTCTTAAGGGAGTATTGGGGTTCTACCACACCCTCAAAAACTCCTATTGTCAGGGTAGGAGGTAAACAGATTTTCCCTCAAACCCCCCCATCATGTTATATGCAGGGATCCCTTTTGTCCTTCACTCACTTCTTTCTCGTTATGAGCCATTGCCCCATTCCCCTTCTGGGAAGGGACATACTCTCACTATTAAAAGTCACCATTCACATATCACCCCACACCTCTCCTACCTCTCATTTCCTCATGATGTTCCTAGGGGCAGATACACCTCCTTAATGCACTCTCCCATGACTCTCTAAACCAGTTAAGCCTGAGGTTTGGGACACAACTACACCCCTTATGGCTAAATGCAGTCCTATTCATATTGTCTTACGGGACCCTTCAAGATATATTAGTCAATCACAATATCCACTCACAACCACAGCCCTCCTCGAATTAGAACCCATCATCCAGGATTTATTACGAAAGGGGTATCTTAGGCCTACACACTCTCCTTTCAACACCCCCATTCTGGCACTTAAGAAACCTAAAGTGTCCTACAGGCTGGTTCAAGACCTTCTCCTTGTCAACTCCTCTGTGGTCCCCATCCACCCGCTAGTGCCCAACCCTTACACCCTCCTCTCTCAGATCCCTGCCACTACTACCCACTTCTCGGTCCTAGGTTTAAAAGATGCATTCTTTTCTATTCCCTTGTTCTCAGAATCTCAGAATATCTTTGCTTTTACATGGACTGACTCTCACATCCACCATTCTCATCAGCTTTCCTGGACTGTCCTCCCACAGGGATTCAGGGATAGCCCCCATCTCTTTGGCCAAGTTCTTGCCCAGGACCTCACATCCTTTCACCCGACCTGTCCTGACACTATTCTCCTTCCATATGTCAATGACCTTCTTCTATGTAGTCCCTCTGGGAACACTCTCAATCCCACACCGCTCAGCTTCTTAATTTCCTAGCAGACAAGGGATATAGGGAGTCTCCCCACAAGGCCCAGGTTTCCCATTCTTCTGTCACCACTCTTGGTTTTTGCCTTAGACCCGGGAAAAAGGAAATAACACTGGATAGGAGGCAACTCCTCTCTGATCTTCCAGTGCCCAATATGAAAGCCAAAATACTATCATTCCTAGGATTAGCAGGTTATTTTAGGGCCTGGATCCCAAATTATTCTCTTCTATCCAAACCCCTGTATGACCAAGCAAATGGACCCCCTAGTGAATCTCTTGTCTCCTCCCCCATCTACCACTTCCGCAGGTTTCAGCAACTTCTCTTAAAGGCACCTGCCCTTCACCTTCCTGATCTTTCAAGACCATTTCATCTATATGTCCATGAAAAAGGGGGGCAAGCACTTAGGGTCTTAGGTCGAAACTATGGGCCTACATTTGCACCTGTGGCATATTTTCCAAGAAACTAGACTCTACCATCCGTGGGTGAGCCCCTTGCTTAAGAGCTCTGGTTGCTGGACAAATTTTACACAAAGAAGCCTCTAAGCTGAGTTTTGGGGCACCTTGAACTATCCACTCCCCACATCACTTGAAAGATCTTTCAGCTTATAAGGGCCTTCAAACCCTTCCTCCATCCAGAGTTCTGTCGCTCCTCACTTCCTTTCTGGAAAACCCTAATATTACTTTCCTCCCCTGCTCTGCACTGAACCTTGCCTCACTGCTTCCAATGACTCCCACGTCTAACACACCAACTCATAATTGCTTGGAAACCTTCGAAGATTTCCTCCCCTGTCATTCTTCCATTTCTGAGGAACCACTCACCAAGCCTGACCTTATCTGGTTTACTGACAGCAGTTCCTTTACGCAGAACGGCACTCATTACTCTGGATATGCTGTAGTTTCAGCCACTGAGATTATAGACGCCAAAGCTTTGCCTTCAGGAACTACCAACCAGCAGATTGAACTTATAGCAGCCACTCGTGCCTGCCTTCTAGCACAGGGCAAATCCCTCACCCTCTATACTGATTCAAAATATGTCTTCCAGATCTTATTATCCCATGCTTCAATATGAAGGGAGCGACGCCTACTTACCACCAAAGGTAATGCGATCACTAATTCGGCTCTTATAACCAATCTGATGGAGGCCTCCCACTTACCCACCCAGTTGGGAGTTGTCCATTGTAGGTCCCATCAGAAGGACGGCTCTCTTATCACTGAGGGCAATGCCAAAGCTGACCAGGCGCCACGAATGCCTGCTACCACTTCCAATTATGGCCCCTATGGGGTACATATTATGGCCACTTTAGACAGCTCATCTGAAGCCCCTACTTCTTCCAGTAAGAACAAGATCTTTTCAAGTTCCTTCATACTCTACACCATTCCAATTCTCAGTCTTTGACCCTTTTTTTACAGAGCTTCTTCTCCCTCAACCCTTCTGACATAGCCATGATAGAGAATATAGCCTCTAATTGTCAGATCTGTCAGCGGACCAAACCTCATACTCCTTTAAGGCCCAAACCTTTCCCTTTCCACCAAGCCCGGGGACGCATTCCCGTTGCTGACTGGCAAGTAGACTTCACCAACATGCCCACAGTATGGCACACTAAATACCTCCTTGTCTTTGTGGACACTTTCTCTGTTTGGGTTGAGGCATTTCCCACTTCCAATAAAAAGGCTTCCACTGTAGCTTCAATCTAACTGACAGACATCATCCCTAGGTTTTATATGCCCACTTCCCTACAATATGACAATGGCCCTGAGATTATTTCTAGGATCACACAAAAGGTCTCTCAAGCCCTCTCCTTCAAGTGGCATTTCCACTGTCCATATTACCCCCAGGCTTCAGGGAAAGTGGAAAGGGTAAATCATACTCTGAAGGAAGTCCTTACCAAATTGACAATGGAATTAAACTTAGACTGGGTCAAAATCCTTCCCTTTGCTTTGCTTCGAATCAGAGCTCTCCCTAAGAAACCATCTTTACTGTCTCCCTTTGAGATAATGTATGGAAGACCTCTTATACCCTCTGGGTTGGTCACTTCACAAGGACCTCTCACCCGAGATTTGTCTTTGCCTCTCTTGTTTCATCTCCGCTCTGAACACTGGAAATGTCAGAACTGGCTTCTTCCGGACCCAGTCTCCTCTCCAAACACTCCTCCCTTAACACCTGGGAGTCTAGTCTATTATAATATCCCAGAGGAGAAAGGGACTCTTGCACCAAAATGGGAAAGCCCCTATCCTTTCATTCTCTGTACCCCCACCGCCGCCAAACTCTCCTTACCAGACAACCATCTCACTCCCTGGATTCCCATTTCTAGGTTGAAGCCATATCACCAGGAGGCCCCACCTGCTGACCACAGGACCATGCCAGAGGAACTCCAAGAATCACCTCCTGAAGCTCCCCTTTAATCCTGCTTTCCACACCCATCTCACCCATTTAAGTTGCGGCTCACACGGTGTTCCCTGCAGCCCAATTCCTCTTAAAGAAGGCACAATGAGCTCTCCCAACACCCTAGTCTTCTCTAACTGCTTGTTTTTTGTGCTCTGCTTTTTTTCTGTGCTCTGTTGGGACTTGTCTTTACCCTCCTAACCTACCATGTATTTATTCACTCTTCGGGAACGATACTCAGAACATGGCATGCAGAAGGTCCGCGCAGTGGATGCAACTACTTGCTTCATCCACAACTGCACCTCTATTTCCCTAAAATTGTCACCTTCAAGGACCTTCGTCCCTGGTAGCTGGAACTGCCCTTTCATTTGCTTCCTTTTTAATCAAACCAAAGACTATTGTCATTGGTGGCCTGAGATATATAATGGGTGTCCCTATTGGTCATGCAGGTTCCATGATGAACGTGGTAGCTGTTCTTACCACTCACTTGGCTACTCTGAAGGGTTGACTTCTAGTTACCTAAAGTGGCATAAAGGCTCTTCATCCGAGAACAATGGATCGTATACTTCAGATATACCTGACCCCAAGGCCAAACGTTGGGGCTATGTTGAGTTTGCTGTCTATGCTCGGACAACCTCAGCAAGACCCACAGGGTGGATGACTGTTGGCCGCACCCTGATTACGCCACCAAAGGCAACCAATCATGTAGTCGAACACATTAAGGAGTCAGAATCAAAACTGGATAAAGGCCATTGCAACAGATGTTTTTTCGTCCTCTGCCTGAGGATCAAAAGAAGTATATTTCCTATATGCTTCCATAATTCTCTCCAGAATCATAGAGGGAGACTCATTAGGACGTTGGATTATCTCTCTTACCATGGCCAAATTAGTCGGCCCTCTGGCGGCCACTCGGAGCCCCGCTAATAGAGCCCTGTGATAAGTGGAAAGATGCTACCAACCTTCAAAGGTGTTGGGATCCCAGTTTGGTCGGTTCATGGGCCCATAAGGATGAAGAGGGAGCATCACAGTGGCTTCTGAGTTTTCTATTTTCCGTATCTGGCGGGTTTCTTTAGGTGGCCCAGCTTCCACCAGAAAAGGAGGGGCTGCTGCTGCTGCGGAGAAGTCCCTTGGAGGGCTTGGGTCTGGCCCAATTGCCTCTAGTGGTGGAGAGGCTGAGTCAGTGGCGGGAGAATCATCTGGAATGTGTTGGGGGTTGGGGAGCGAGGGCAGAGGATAAGGAGGGGGAGGATTGTCCAGTCTTGTGACTCAGGAAGAATGGGGGGAAGATGGGGAGGGAACGGAAGGTTTGAATGATAGGATCCTGGGGAAGGGGTATATGGCTGTTGATCTGGGTGGCCACATGGTCCCGGCTGAAAGACAATATCTCTGACTTTTCGGATTAGATTGAAGTAGAAGGATCCTTCTGGGGGCCACCCGACTTTGAAGATGGGCAATTCTGAAGCACAGAGAGTCTGCCAGGTCTGACATTTAACTGAAAAATAATGATTCTGGGCCCTTGAGCGGACATCAGTCCAAAGATCAAGGGTCAGGGACAGAAGCGTGAAAGTGCTTTGTCCCATAATGGGAGTTACTCAAAAAGAGACAGTGAAGACACAAACGCAACACAAACAAAGACAAACAGTAAACGTTTAACATGGGTCCAAGACAAATATTAGAACTCAGTAACTGGCAAAACCTGATGGGTTAGACAATAAAGACAGACAGTAAACTCAACATGAGTTCGGGACAATGAACAAAACTGTGTAGCCAGCAAAACCTGATGGGCTGGCAAACCGAATCCTGAAGCAAAATATAACCGAGTTGATGAAACTAATATTCCTTGATTTCCCTCGTCCTCTGGAGTGTCCCCCAGGGACGTGGCCAGTAGCTCTGTGACACGTCTGCCACCCACTGTCAGAGAGAGCTAATGCTCTTCACCGACAGCCACTTTGCCAAGCCCTCACCTGAAACCCGAAACCAGAAAGAGGCGCCTTTCTTACCCCGAGAGGAGTCCCTTGGGGTCTTTCATCCGCTGCTCCGGATATCTCACCTGGGGCCTCCAGATGAAAAGGTGGGGCGAACATCGGAGGAAAAGACCACCAACAGGCTTTCTCATGCAACACCAAAGGGTTTATTGGGGGTATAGCGTGCTGGAGCTCAGGGCTCACTTCAGAGGAACAAAGAACAAAGAGCCCCGAGAACCACTTGAGCGGAGTTTATATACATTCTTTAGAGAGGGCAGGGACTTTACATACATCATAGCCTCCTTTAGCAAATCATCATATACCGCGGGAAAATCAAATAACAACTCTAAAACATGATTAGCACATTCATTGGCGGGAACAGGTTGGGCAGGGGGTGATTGGTCAGCCGTAAGAAGGGGTATACATTTAAATTGATTGGTGAATGCACTGTGATGTATACGTGGTGAGCTGCATGGTTTCTGGGAAGGGGCTGTTAAGTAACTAGGTCCTCAGGGAAGATTTTAACACACATCTAATGTGCAAATCCGGGAATTGTCTTAACTGCCACAGAAATTTCAGGTGCTGAGTGCAGCTTGGAAACTTTACAAAACCTGGTTCTTTACATTTCAATTTCAATTTCTTTTATTCTTTCAGAACCTTACAGAGGAAGGCGAGAGAGTTCATCGACAATTACTGCTCTTTTGGCCATTTTGGTTTTGGATGCACACATGGGATCTTTCTTTAGATCCATCTGGTGCTGATAATCTAAGCCACAGCCTCAAACAGGGCCAAGAGGCTGATTAAAACATATCCATTTCCAAAGCAATTACTACTCTGAAGTCAGTTACAGAACTCAGTCTTCTAGGAGAATCACGCCAGTGTTAAAGCCCAGGTGAACACAGTCATCTCTTCCAAAAGCCACACAAGTTACCACAATTAAAATCAAAACAATCCCACATGGCCCTCATCTACTTCCATATAGTCACTCATCATAATCTCTGGCTGGAGGTTTCCTTAAATGGCACAGCCCAATAGAGTGTCCATAATAAGCTCCCTTCTCCTCATTTACCTAAATTCAGGGAGGCCTGGACACCCTTCCTGTGAACCAGGATTGATCACATAGTTCTGCCATTAATACTGCTCTACTTCTCCAATTTGAGGCCTACTGACTATCAGGTATAGTATGTGATTTGGAGTCATTATTAAACCCAAGCACCTTTGCAGGGATTGGAAGAACTCATTTGACACAAAAATTCCAATACTCCCTTGATGGAGGTCAAGAACCAAACACAGGAAGGCAAGAGACTTCACCCACAATGACTGATTTTTTGCCATTTTGGTTTTGGATGCACACATTGGATCTTTCTTTAGATCCATCCGATGCTGATAATCTAAGCCACAGCCTCACACAGGGCCAAGAGGCTGATTCAGACACATCCCTTTCCAAAGTAATTAAGCAAAGATCCACTGGTGATGCCCATTCCTTTCCATTTTAAAACTGTTTTCTTCAGGCTTCACAAAGGGTGGCCTGAGGCAAAGACCTTCCTGACATTCAGGGCAACAGAACAATAGGTAAGCAAAAGGCCCAAAGCAGGGTTTCTCTACTGAGACTTTCCTGGTCACACTGATATCTGAGTTTTCTGAGATGCTTGCCATTCCCTTCAGCTATGGATTACATGGCCACGTCACAGAGTTTGGAGGTGGTACATATTTTGGACACAAAACCATGAGCCTATTGTGGAGAGTGGCCAGAATTCAGGAGGAAAACAGGAACTTAGGAAGACAGTACATGTTGTCCATCGATAAGGCAACCTGCAGTCCATTCCTAAAATGGGTAGGATGAATGCTGGGAAGCTTTCTACTAGACAGGACACATCCATTGATGCATTCTCTTTTCTAATGTCTACAACCACGGACACAGTGGGATACACAGACATAGAAACACTCGCCTTGTCAAAAGACTTTCTAGAAACATTCCACTCCAAACCAAGCAAGCCGCCTTTTCTACCTATTCTCAGAACATAAGACAAAACCACAAACTCACACCCACACTGAAAAAGGCACCTCCTTCCCCAAAGTAAGTCTGTGACTATCCAGAGTGTCCTCTGACTGGTGGGCCATACTATGTTCCCCAGAAATGGCCTGTCCTGTCTCAGATCTGGTCTCCATGGCCAACTCTGTGAAATATCAGGGGCCCGCGGTGAGCCACTTCTTGCTTTCTCTGGAAAGGCCAGTCTTCAAAATTTCCTGGCATTTGGCCATCCTCATATCAGTAGGTACCAAAAAAGACTTACTCTGTCCTTGGTAAATCCAAACAAGTGATCCCACTGTACTGGGACTGGGACTGGTTCTGGATGCCTGGCTTCCTGGATCCCAAGTTCAGAGAGTTCCATCACCAAGGAAGTGAGGTGAGGTCACTTCCTTCAGAAACTGAATGACGTCACTGCCTTAGCAACCACTTTTTCCGAACAGTTGCTTCCATACTTCCTCTGACACTTTCACAAGTTAGATTGGTATCTCAACCATAGGAACCCGGGAACAGCTCTCCACAAAGACCTTTGTTGGTCCATCTTTTCTACATTAAGGAGAGAGGGTGAATGAGATACAACCCTTCATCCTTACCAGGTTGTTTTCCATGGAAGATGACTTTTGCTCTCTCTCGTTCTTCATAGTTGCCTACATGTTCTCCAGGGATCATTTCTGCATGGACCTTTGAGGTTTTCAGCAGGTGGAAGATCCACTACATTCCTGTATTGTAAGACCAACTCTGTCCCTGCTGTTCTATAATGTTAGATTGAGGGAACAGTGTATGGTTAGGGTTAATAACATGTGTGATTTGGGTTAGGAATAATTCTGCTGGATGAATAATGGTATTGAGAACCTGCGATATGTATGAGAATATATAGGTGAAATATATGTATGAAAACAGAAATCTAGGTAAGATTTGAAGCCCAAAAGAGCATTTTGCCCTTGATTGGAATACTTAGATTTGAATTAGGTTCTGCACAGATTGGTCAGATTAATCAATATACAATGGCATAGGACCTTGTACCTTGGATGATTGAATGTCGAAGAGAACATCCAGTCAAAAAGGGATAGTCGGAAGTGAAAGGTTAATAAAATAGGTATTTGTCACTTCCTGGGAAGAATGTTGTGTTTATTCCGAGCATAATGGAGTTGTGAAAAAAAAATATGATTAAATTAAAAAGACACCTTGAAGAGTGTCAATGAGAGAGTGAGAGGACCAAAAAAGTGGTTTGAGTCTTGGTTCACATAGTCCCCCTGTTTGACTACTTTTTTATCAACCCTGGCCTGTCCGATAATAATCTCCATATTATTGCTAACTATAAAACCCTGTTTGCTCAACCGTGTAATTTCTTTTCTCTAAGCTCAAATTGGACAAGTTAAACTCATGGTAATACCCCACTAGCAGACATAGAATGTGACACCCCACAATGATCACTTTTATGATTAAAAGTAGCTAGAAGAAGAAGTGGGGAATGAAAGATTAATAAAATAGGTACTTGTCACTTTTTTTTCTGTATGCTTAACAAAACACTGTTGAAATCTTGAGAACTGTTTGCTAATCTTGTTCCCAGAATGTCCTGTCCCCAAATGCCAAACTGCAGAATGTACTCCCTCACCCGGTTGAATGCAAACCGCCCACTCTCCCTCACCCATCAATAAACTTCACTCCCTGCCCTCCCCAAAGAAAGTATATAAGCTCTGCTTAAGCTCTTCTCAGGGCTCTCTGCTCTATTCAAGTGAGCTCCGATCCCCTGCATGCTGACCCCCTATAAACCCTTTGCTGTTGCATGAGATAGTCTTTTGGTGGTCTCTTCCTCCGAAGCTCGCCCAGTGTTTACTTTGATGATTGGGTGTAGAAAAGAACATTCAGTCAAAAAGGGATAGTCGGTAGGATTAGGAAGATAGTTGTTAGGTTTAGGAAGAAGAATGAGTATAGGTTTTGGAAAAAAAATATTCTTTATCAATAGGGTTTTGTTTAGAGTGTGAATGTAAATGTTAGCCCACATGAAGAGTCAGTCACAATAGTGAACCGGAGAAAATATGTAGGAAAACAGATATCAATAGAGATATTATGAAATAAGGCAAAATATAAAGTGGGTGATAGGATTAGACATTTTCAACAGGGTTGAATTTGAATATATGATCTTAGGAAGAAACCAATATGTAGTCACTAATTGGATTGATATTTGAGAGCATTAGGCAACCTGGACATGGCTGTGTTTAGTAATCCATGTTCATTTTCAATTTAGGCTTTGGTACAATAATAAGTGTGAACCTTGCATTTTGTCTGCAGAATATTACTGTGATAAAATATATATGTAGATCAGGTGACATGAGTAATTTTTCCATCATTTCTGGGAGCAATATTTTGAAGATTAATAAGTTAGTATTGGGGGTACAAAGAGGTGTACCTTGTGTCTATGAATATAGAGCTAATGCATGAATAGACCATACTGTTAATAAATAATATAACTGGTCCACTTTAAATAATGCATTGGATTCATATCTTAAAATATATAAGAAATCTTATATTGATATACATACATTCATTCCAACTAGTTATACATCTAATAGTAAAATTAAGGTTATGGTTTATCATGAAAGGTGTGTGAGTTTTTCTTCAAAAGTGATTATGGAAATCAAAAATAATATGTTTCGAAAGAAGTCTCATGAAAAGAGCAGTCAAGAACCATGAAAAAATACATGTGTTCTGAAGCAGGAAGTGATTGAAAGTGAAACAAATGCCTCTAAATTAGCGAACTTGTGGATGAAATATATATCCTATTATGTGCATAAACTGAAGAAATAGTAATGTAAAAGTTTTGAATAAAAATGAACGTCAAAATACACATCATGTCCCATAGGAATCAATTTGCATTGATGTTAACCTGGGTCAGTTACTGTATTAATTTTTGGATTTGTAGGCACCATTCACTGAAGATAGTTTTCAGTACTATGAAACAAATACATATTTCAGGTGGATGAAAATTTCTGACGATAATCTTGTGAAAAGTTGATTATAAATTCACATATATGAATATGAATGAATTTAGGAAATGTATAAAAAGACACATGTATTTCATATTTTGAAAAATCTGCAAAGTTTGTATATATATATATATATATATATATATATATATATATATATATACACACACACACACACACACACACACACACACACACATACACACACACATGCACACAGACATTAAAAAGTAGCAATATATATGCCAATTGAAATTCACCATGAAATATATATCATCCACAGATTCAAAAATATTCATTTTACTGAACATGGATTTATGTATAATGTTGTTAAACTAGGAAGCTCACACAGAGTTCGAATTTTAACTTCCAACAGCATTTAGGAGAAGTGATCTCTTCTCACAATGTGTATCTGCCAAGTCAACCACCTCACAAGAATGTACGTGTTGTACCTTGTAGGATTCTATATGTGCATATAAAAATACATGTGCAAATAGGCTACAGAGAAAGGGAGACAGGAATTCACATATTTGTTAACTTTAAAAACACATGGAGAACAATTTCTACAAAAGTTGACTAGATTTATAACTCCTACACTACATAATGCAAAAGGCAAATTCAACTATACACCATGCCTCCTCTGAACTGCTTGTATTTCTATTCTGTTTGGATTATTATTCTCCATCATATTAGGATAAGTAGTCAGAGTCTAGTAGGCTAAGGGTTAGTGTCAGGGATTCAGTATTTCCAATGGAAAATTGGAAAAGGTATCCAATGTGTATGTAATTATGTGCTTTGAAAAATCTTCCCACTCTTATCCAGAACAATGCCTTGACATTACCTTTGCCCCAAGTAAGACACAATTACAGGAGAAGAGTTCGAAAATCTGTGCATATATATATGGAATTCAATATGCTCAGTTGTTCACAAACTTGGAGGTGGTAGAGGAGTTTACAAAAGTAATGGACAGTGTAAACCCTCCACAAAAATGGAGCTTTGCTGGCCTAAAGACTTTTTGAGAAACTGCCTCTGAGGTTGGGCACTTGAAATATATGTTGTTGTCAGGAGCTTAATCTTCATTTGTGGTGAGACAATTAAAGCTGGATCTGCATCTATGTGACCTGAAAGATCTTGTTTCTTATTTTCCAATGAACATGAGACAGCAGTGCTGAATTCTCTCTTTGTAGGTAACCTGTGGCCACTGGGGACTATGTGTCTCCCTGTGAGGACTGTGAAACCATTTGATCATCCTCCAATTTTCGTGGTGTTTCTTGCTGCTGTACTGGGAGTTTGGTATTTGCTTCGTGAAATACAAAGATTTCAACTGGGACAAAGTGCTAGAGGGAGTTCTGTCACGTGTGGTGTGTCAGGGTCTGCAAGAGAATGCACCAACCAGGCCTTTATCCCACATAGCTTGGCCCCTTGACCATAGCAACCTGATTCTGAACATTGCCCTGAAAACTCTCCATATAACAGGATGCATTTACATATAAGGGTCTGCTGGCTACACTATATCAGTCACAAGCTATTTGGAAGCCAATGGAAGGTCCACATGACTCCACCACAGATGTTTTATCACACACCTGCACACCACTACTCTAGGCCCACTACTCAGGAGGCTCCAACTTACTGGCATCACTGTTCTTCAACATTTTCATGAAACCCAGTCAATCAAGGCACTGTATTGTATACTCATGATCAGCAACAGGACATCCAAAGTTTCTCCAGTGCCACCTGGTCATGGGAATTTCAAAAATTTGATGGTATTCATCTAGTCATTTTTCAAGGATGAAGTTGGAGGCACTGTGGGTTTCAATTCATTCAGGAACCACTAAATGGTGAGGAAGTTCATTTCAATGAAATCTCTGGACAACACTCACAGGAAAGGCTTCCCAAAGAGTGGCCAAAAGGTCACATGAAGCCAGGCCCATTGAACTGTACAATGTGAGGTCCATGTGTGTTTTGACTCTCAACTATGGCTTCCATGTTTTTCATAATAAAATCATGTGATATCCTGGCTGAGATTCACAGTGCTCTGTGGAAAACCAACCTGGGACTAGATTTCAGATTCCAAGGGTGAATCTCATGCGTGGCCTCCTAAAATCCCAACTCAATTCATGGCAATACTACTCTGACGTCAGTTCCAGAACTCAGTCTATAAGGGGAATCACCCAAGAGTGAAGCCCTGGTGGACCCAGTCATCTCTTCCAACTGCCACAAAAATGACCACAATTATAACCAAAACACTCCCACATGGCCCTCATTTTCTTCCATATAGATATTCATCATAACTTCTGGCTAGAGGTTTCCATAAGTGGCGCAGCTCAAGACAGTGTCCAATATAAGTTTCCTTGCCCCTCATTTGCCTAAAGTAAGTGTGGCCTGCACACTCTTCCTGTCAACCAGGAGTGATCAAATAGGCCTGCCATTAATACTGCTCTGCTTCTACTATTTGAGGCCTACTGACTGTCATGTATAGATTCTTATGTGGTTTGTAGTCATGAGACAACACTAGCACATCTGCAGGGCTTTGAAAAACTCATTTTACTCAAGGGTCAATAATCACACTTGATGGAGGTCAGGAACCTAACAGAGGAAGGTGAGAGACTTCATCCACAATGACTGATCTTTTCGAATTTTGGTTATGGATGCACACAAGGGATATTTCTTTAGATCCATCAGGTGCTGACAATCTAAGCCCCAGCTTCACCGAGCACCAAGAGGCTGATTCAGACACATCCATTTCCAAAGCAATTAAGCGAAGAGCCACAGGTGATGCCCACTCATTTCCATTTGAATACTGTTTTCTTCAGGCTTCACAAAGGGGTGGCCTGAGCCAAAGACTTTCCTTACATTCAGGGCAACAGAAAAATAGGTAAGCAAATGGCCCAAAGCAGGGTTTCTCCACTGAGACTTTCCTGGTATCTGAGTTTCCTGATATCTGAGTTTTCTGACATGCTCCACTTCCCTTCAGCTATCCAGTACATGGCCATGTGACAGAGCTTGGAGGTGCTACATAGCTTGGACACAAAACTTTGAGCCTATTCTGGAGAGTGTCCGGAATTCAGGAAGAAAACAGGAACTTAGAAAGATAGTAGGTTTTGCCCATTGATAAGGCTAGTCGCAGTCCATTCATAAATTGGCAGTATGAATGCTGGGAAGCTTTCTACTAGACAGAACACATCCATGATGCATTCTTTTTCTAATACTAAGACCACGGAGAGAGTGGGATACACAGTAATAGAAACACTCACCTTGTCAGAGGACATACTAGATACAGTCCTCTCCAAACCAAACAAATCGCCTTTCCTACATATTCTCAGAACATGAGACAAAACCACAAACTCACACCCACACTCAAAAAGACACCACCTTTCCCAAAGTAGGTCTGTGACTATCCGGAGTGTCCTATGATGGGTGGGACATACTATATTTCCACGAAATGCACTGTGCTGTCTCAGTTCTGGTCTCCTTGGCCAACTCTGTGAAGTTGTCAAAAGTCACTGGTGAGCCACCACCTTCTTTCTCAGGAAAGGCCCCTCTTCTTAGCTTTCCTAGCATTTGGCCATCCTCACATAACTAGGTACCAAGAAAGACTGACTCTGTCCTTGGTTTACCCAAACAAGTGAGACAACTGGAACTGGGACTGGAACTGGCTGTGGTTGCCTGGCTTCCTGAATCCCAAGTTTAGAGAGTTCCATCACCAAGGAAGTTATGTGAGGTAACTTCCTTCAGGAAGTGAATGAAGTCACTGCCTTGGCAACCACTTTGTCCTAACAGTTGCTTCCAAGGGTCCCATGAGATGGAGGGTGCACCTACTTGCTGTGACATTTTCACAAGTTAGAATGGTATATCAACCATAGGCACCTGGGCACAGCTCTCCACACAGGCTTGGTTTGGTCCATCTTCTCTACATTAAGATGAAAGAGGCTGATTCAGACACATCCCTTCACCCTGACCAGGTTGTTTGCGATGGAAGTTGACTTTTCCTCCCTCAGGTCCTTCATTGCTGCCTACATCTTCTCCATGGATCATTTCTGTATTGACCTTTGAGGTTCTCAGCAGGTGGAAGATCCCCTACACTCCTGATTGTAAGACCAACTCTGTCCCTGCTTATCTGTAAAGTTAGATTGAGGGAACAGTGTATGGTTAGGGTAATAACAGGTTCGATTTGGGTTAGGAATCATTCTGCATGATGAATAATGGCATTGGGAACCTGTGATATTTACAAGAATAAACAGGTGAAATATAAGTATGAATACAGAAGTCTAGGTAAGATTTGAAGCCCAGAAGAGCATTGGGTCCTTGATTGGGATACTTAGCTTTGAAATACCTTCTGTACAGATGTCTCAGATAAATCGATAAACAATGGCATAGGACCTTGTAAATTGGATGATTGAATGTAGAAGAAAACATCCACTTAAAAAGGGTAGTCGGTAGGATTGGAAAGATAGTCAGTAAGTTTAGGAAGAAGAGTGAGTATAGGATTTGGTCCAAAAGTTCTTTAGCAATAGGGTTTCTCGTAGAGAATGAATGTAAATGTCAGAACATGTGATGAGTCAGTCACAATGGTTAACTGGGGAAAATATATAGGGAAGCAGATATCAATAGAGACATGAATAAATCAGGCAAAGTATAAATTAATTGATAGGATTAGACATTTTCAACATGGTAGATGTTGAATATACAATCTTAGAAAAAAACAAATATTTAGCACCAATAGGATTAACATTTGAGAGCATTAGGCAATCTGGACTTGGATGTTTTTAGTAATCCATGCTCACTTTCCATTTAGGTTTTGGTACAATCATAAGTGTGAACTTTGCATTTTGTGTCCAGAATATTACTGTGATAAAGTGTATATGTAGATCAGGTGACATGAGTATTTCTTCCACCAATTCTGTGGTCAATATTTTGAAGATGTATAAATTAGTATTGGGTGTACAAATAGGTCTACCCTGTGTCTACAAATATAGATAAAATGAATGAATTGACCATACTGTGAATAAATAATATAACTGGTTCCAACTTTAAATTATGGATTGAATTGATATCTGGAAATATACAGGAAATCTTATATTGATATACATACATTCATTACAACCATTTATAGATCTAATGGTAATATTAAGGTTATGGCATTTAGGGATTGTATAATAAGACACATATATTTTATATTCTGAAAAATCTGGAGAGTGTGTATATATATATATATATATATATATATATATATATATATATATACACACACACACACACACACACATGCACAGACATTAAAAGGTAGCGATATATATGCCAATCGAAATTTATTATGAAATATATATCTTTCACAGATCCAAAAATATTCATTTTACTGAACATGGATTTATGTATTATCTTGTTCAACTAGGAAGCTCACCCGTAGTTTTAATTTTCAGTTCCAACAACGTTCAGGAGGAGTGATCTCTTTTGACAATTTGTATCTGCCAAGTCAGCCACCTCACAAAAGTGTACATGTGATACCAGGTAGGATTCTATATGTGCATACAAAAATACATGTGCTGAATAGGATACAGATAAAGGGCGACAGGAATTCACGGATTTGTTATCTTTAAAACACATGGAGAACTACTTCAATTTAATATTGACTTGATTTATAACACCTACCCTTTATCATACAAAAGGTAAGTCCAGCTATACACCATGCCTCCTCTGAACTGCTTGTATTTCTATTCTGTTTTGGTTATTTTGCTCCATCAATTTAGGATTGACACAGTCTGGCTGGGCACAATTCAGGAGCCACTTGTCAAAAGCTAACTTTATTTTTAGAACCACACACGCCAAAAAATAGCTCCTCGGAAAAAACACTCAGAGCACAACTGCCACCACCGGCTTCCCACAAGCTCTCAACCTCCCCTCTCCTCCTGCTCTTGAGGTCGATTGGCTGGGTTGTTTGAGCAGAGCCAAAAAAGTCCCCCAAAAAGCAGCTCCATAATTTGAAAGGGTGGGGAAACAGCCCAATGGGCATCACCGCAGAGGAGCCAATCAGCTAGATGTTGCTGGGGCCGCTGTGAGCCAACCATCAGCTGGCAGTCTGAAAGTTTGCTTTGGCCCCTTGGGCTGTGGCTCTCAACATCTAACCCTCTCTGTTTAAACAACAAGCATGTGGCTTAGGGACCATGCCTGCCTTAGGTTGTCCAATAGTACATATGGTCCTTACCCATTATCGAATGACCTGACCTCAAGGTGTCAGCCTCCTGTCTTAGATTGGTACCATTGTAATTGGATCTTACCCGTCACTGACTACAGGTCCAGTATACATCCACACCTGTGGAGAGGTCTTTGTACCAGCGGGCGGGTGAGGCTCTTTGCCTCATCTCTGTTGGCCCCCTAATTTTAGCTGAACAACCATGACAAGCAGAAGGGAGGAAGATACACCAAGGCAATTGATGGCTCTCTTTGAAAAAATTGTACCACTGATGACATCATCAGAGAAATACCCCAACACTACCACACGTCACTGCACCAACAGATAGTTCACAATGCAGGCAGGTGAGTTCACAATGCATACAAGTGATACATAGTCCAGGCAAGTTCTGCAAGCAGTTCAGTGATGGCTATTGCAGAAGCTGTAGATTGGTTTTATCTTTGACTTCACATGCACTGCGATGAAGATAGAAATTCTGGCAACAATGCCTAAAGAAAGAATTATGTAACATTCCAAAAGGCACTAAAAGAAAACAATTTTCTTAACAATTTACATTGTCTAGAAGAGAATTATTAAATATAATGAAAAGAAAAGGTGGATCCAACATGGCGGCGGGCAGAGAGGCTGCGCTTTTAATGCACTCCCAGTGATGGGGTCATAAAGTCGCAAGGATAACTCTTGGATTCTACCAACGGAGATTCTCCTAGCAAAATTCCACTGAAGGGAGACTGCCCGGGAGCTACAAGAATTTTTTTGAAGCGTCTGTGTGACCCGGACGAGTGGGACCCTGCCACTAGACGCGGAGTTCGAGATTCACCAGCCACAGTCTGCGCTCCGCGGGCACAGCTGCAGATCCGTCCACCGGCCCGCAGCCAAAGTGACTGGGTCCTGCTAGACGCCGAGACACAGCTTGGCAGGAAGAAGTCTTTAGCCAAGCCTCCACGCGCCAGGAGCTGAGGTGAACCGGGCCGGACCAGTCCCACCCCTCCCCTCGGTCAATCCGGCAAGAAGCCTGGGGCCCACCATAGCAGAGAGGTGACATCATCGGAGTTCGGCCGGCGAAATTCCTTCCCTTCAAAATCCACTTTAGCAGGTGTGTGACTCCCCATACTGATACAAGCAGCCAGGAAACTTCATTGACTTCTCAGGGGTCGTGTCCGTAGGGAAGCAGAGGGGAGCCCAGAACCCAAGGCCCCCATATCACCAGTGGTGACCCCTAAGGTCTTATCCGCCAGTTTACCACAGCACTGAGGCTTAAAAGGGGCACTCGGTGGGGCTGCAAGTGTAACTAGATCTCTGGAGAATCACTTCTGGGGAACAGGACCTGGCTGGCAGGCTGACAGGAGGAAGGGGGTTAAGAGCTGGAGAAGTGAAATGGCTCTGGACTGACAAGTCTGAGAGACCCCCAGAAGACGCCCTACAGGGATAGCTCTCGGCAGGTAGAGAGCAGACACTCCGCTTGGAAGGCACAGCTCCGCCTACTGGAAGAGAAGAAGGTGGATCTCTAAGACTTTAATTTTTTTGTTGTTGTTGTTGCTGTTGTTGATATTTTTTTCTCTCCTTCTTCTCTCCCTGTTCCTTTCCCCCCCTTTCCTTCTCTCTTTCTATCCCATTTCAAGTTTTATTGTTCTTTTCATTCCCCTCTAATCTATCTCTCCCTCTATCCTTTTTTTCTTTTTAAGAGCACCTTCATTCTCCTACCCCCCAACTCTCATTCCAAGCATTACATCTTCCATTGTGTGTAATTGTCTAAATGCAAATAGGTGAATGTCTCGAGGCTGTCTATAAGACTCCTAAATACCTAGCTACTACCAACACCCTGATCCAATTGCCTGGTAGTATCCACCTTCAGTGGAGCAATCTTCTAAAGTAGCCGAGACATACTAACCATTGTACCACCAGAGCACCCAACCTAAACATATAGTCCTAAGAACAAACAGCAAATCATTATATGCATACAGAACCTAGAAGCCTTATATGAATTGAATGAATCAGCTTTAAAGTACAACAAAGCCCAAAATTTTTAGGCATAATCTTCCACCACAAAAGAGAGACAACAGAGATATACAAAGCCAAAACAAATGTATAGGAGAAAGCAGTTACAAAGCAGTCAAACAGAGCTGGAAAGCAACGTGAACAATATGAAAAAACAAGGGAAAAAGGGGTTACAAACAATGCAGGACAAACTAAATATACAGGAGGACCTAGAAGAATCAGAAATATGGACAGGGAAAGAAATCAAGGCATTCCTAATTCAGATGGAACGGAATATTAGAGAAGACATGAGACAGCAAATCCAAGCATTGAAAGTATATTTTGAAGAGGAACTAACCACACAAATTAAATCCGCAAAGAATGAGCTTTATCAGGAGATAGAGGTGTTAAAAAATAATCAAGTTGTAATCATAGAAATGCAAGAAACCGTAAATCAGATTAAAAGCGCTAATGAGAATATTACAAACAGACTAGATCAAGTAGAAGTCAGAACATCAGATAATGAAGACAAAGTATATCAACTTGAAAAGAATATAGTCAACACAGAAAAGATGTGAAATCAAACATATAACACAAAACACAAGTGCACACATAATATAATACATACAACACATGACATAATATTAAAGGCCTTATGACTTTTTACAGGTGAAATCTCCATTGCAATGTCTAAAAACTCTATTGTCCAAAAATAGAACTGATCAGCAAAACATTAACCTAGTTCTGTATGAGCTAAAAAAAACAAAATAAAACTTCATGATATGAGAAAGGGGAATAATAAAATAGATTTGAAAAAAACATTCTGGTTCTGTCACAGATGTAAGAACAGCCAAACTGGAGTTCTGCATATCAGCTCTTATTGGTTTGAGCCAAATCATCTTATTTTTGGTCTGTAGAAATCTCTTTAGTTAATCTCTCTGGAATCCAAATTGGCTACTGTTCTCCCTGTGGAAACACAAAAACAGACGCTGGACTCCAGACAATTACTTGGTCAGGACCTTTCCATTGTCCTGTTAGAATATCCTTCCAAAGTACCTTGGGCTTATGTACATTTTTTGGACATATATGCCTTTCTGCAGCACTAAGCCCTGATGAACCCAAATTTAAAAACTTTAGAGTAAAAGGGTTATTTTAAGTTTACCTTTGGGGAATATATACCCCTTCCCAATTTGTTCTTTTTGCTTTAATATGTACGTTTTAATAGTTTCATGTGCTCTTTCAACTATGCCTTCTCCCTGTGGATTGTATGGGATTCCTGTTATATGAGTAATGCCAAATGATGAGCAAAATTGTTTAAAAGAAGTAGAAGTATAAGCAGGGGCATTATCTGTTTTTAACTCTTTTGGAACGCCCACAGTGGCAAAATTTTGTAAGCAATGAGCTATAACATCTTTAGTTTTTTTCTCCAGCAAGAAGGGAGCCCATCAAAAATCCAGAAGAAGTATCAACTGTAACATGCAAATATTTTAATTTTCCAAATTCTGGCAAGTTTGTGACGTTCATCTGCCAAATATGGTTATGTATCAATCCTCTAGGATTGACTCCAAGATTAACTTGTGGTTAAAAGGTCACACAATTTTGACATTGTTTTATTATTTGTCTAGCTTGTTCCTTAGTTACTTTGAAACACTTTTGTAAAGTATTAGCATTGACATGGAACTTTTTATGAAAATTTGTAGCTTCTTCTAGTGTATAGAAAATATGTATGAATGTCATGTGTTGTTTTATCTGCTAAATAATTGCCCAAACTAAGGGCTCCAGGCAATCCTGTATGTGTCCTGAAATATCCTATAAAAAACGGATCTTTCCTGTCCCAGATTAGACTTTGTATAGTCGAAAGCAAAGAGAAAATAGTAGAGGAAGGGGAAATCCTACTACCATCTTCAAGTGATACTATAGCACTAACTATATACTGATTATTGGAAAATAAATTAATTACAGATTCTTTAAGCATCACAAAAGCTTGTAATACTGCATTAATCTCTACATTTTGAGCTAATTGTTTGGGTACTAAAAATGTAAAAGTTTGATCAGGTGTAAATATTACTGCTGTACCATTATTTGACCCATCAGTGAATATATTTGTAGCATTTATAATAGGTGTTTTTCTTGTCATTTTTGGAAAAATTACATGATGTGATGACCAAAAAGACAATAAAGGATTAGATGGTAAGTGGTTATCAAATGAAACATTAGATTTGCACATGATTATTGCCCAAGTATTTAACTAATTATCTAAATCATCAATTTGATTCATAGTATATGGAGTAATAATTTTATCTTCTTGGGTTGTATTATAGTTATAGTAGAAATATTCAAGTAAAAGAGAAGGTCTCTCGAGCTAGTCAGACAGAGATAAAAATTCAATTAAAAGAGAAGGTCTCTCTAGCTAGTTAGACAGAGGAAAAAATCAAGTGATTGATCCTGATAATGTGTCTGAATCAGCCTCTTGGACCTGTGTGAGGTTGTGGCTTAGATTCTCATCACCTGATGGATCATTCCGTGTGTGAATCCATACCCAAAATGGCCAAAAGAGCAGTCCCTGTGGATGAAGTCTCTTGCCTTCCTTTGTAAGTCTACTGAACTCCATCAAGTGAGAATACGCATCCTTTGTGTCAAATGAGTTCTTCAAAGCCCTGGAGAGTCTAGCACATAGGTTCTTGGGTTTTCTCATGACTCCAATTCACATAAAAATATCTATACCTGACAGTCAGTAGGCCTCAAATTGGAGAAGCAGAGGTGTATTAAGGGCAGGCCTATTTGATCACACCTGGTTCACAGGAAGGGTGTCCAGGCCACCATGACTTTAGGCAATGAAGGGCAAGAAAGCTTATTTTGGACACTGTCTTGGACTTCGCCACTCATGGAAACCTCCAGAGAGAGCGTAGTATGAGAGTGTATATATGGAAGAAAATGAGGACCATGTGGGAGTGTTTTGGTTTTAATTGTGGTCATTTGTGTGGTAGTTGGAAGATATGACTGGGTATACCTGGGCTGAACTCTGGTGTGATTCCCCTTAGAGACTGAGTTCTAGAGCTGACTTAGAGAAGTGTTATCATGAAATATGTTGGGATTTTAGTTGGTCACGCATGAGAGTCGCCCTTGGAAACCGAGATCTAGGCCCAGGTTTGCTTTCCACAGAGCACTGGGAATCTAATCCAGGATATCACATGGTTTTATTCTGAAAGACATGGCAGCCATAGTTGAGAGTCAAAACACACATGTACCTCACATTGTAGACAGCAATAGGTCTGGCTTCCTGTGAAATTTTGGCCACTCTTTGGAAGCCTTGCCTGTGAGATTTCTCCAGAGCTTTCATTGAAATGAGCTTCCTCACCATTTAATTGTTCCTGAATGAAATTAAACACAAAGTGCCTCCAACATCATTCTTGTAAAATGGCTAGATAAATACCATGAAATTTTTGAAATTCCCATGACCATGAAAATGGTGTAGAACAGAGATGCCAGTAAGTTGGAGCCTGATGTGAAATGGGCCTAGAAAAGTCGTGTGCAGTTGTGTGATAAAATATCTGTGGTGGGGCAATGTGGTTCTGCCATTGGCTTCCAAATGGCTTGTGACTGACATGGTGCACCCAGCAGACCCTTCTATGTAAAGGCATCTTGTTATGTGGAGAGTTTTCAGGGCAATGTTCAGAATCAGATTGCTATGGTTAAGGATGCAAGCTATGTGGGATTGAAGCCTGGTTGGTTCATTATCCAGCAGAACCTGACACACCACACGTGACAGAACTCCCTTTAGCACTGTGTCCCAGTTTAACTCCTTGTATTTTGTGAAGCAAATACCAAACTCACATTGCAGCAGCAAGAAACACATCGACAAGTGGAGGATGGCCAGATGGCTTTACAGTCCACACGGAAAGAGTTTGCCCGCAGTGGCCACAGTTTACCTACAAAGAGAGAATTCAGCACTGCTGCCTCATGTTCATTAGAAAATAAGAAACCATGTCCTCCAGGTCACTTAGATACATACCTAGCTTTGATGGTCTCTCTACAAAAAAAGCTAAAACTCCTGACAACAACAAATATTTCAAGTGCCCAAACTCAAAGGCAGTTTCACCAGAAGTCTTTAGTCCAGAAGAGCTCCATTTTTGTGGAGTATTTACCTGTCCCTTACTTTTGGAAACTCCTCTACCACCTTCAAGGTTTGTGAACTCTTGAGCATATTACATTCTAGATATGTATTCACAGATTTTCTAACTCGTCCACTCTAATTGTATTTTACTTGGAGTGAAGGTAAAGTCAAGGCATTGTTCTGGATTAGAGTGGGAAGATTTTTGTGAAGCACATATTTACATACACATTGGATTCATTTTCCTATTTTCAATTCAAAATGCTGAATGCCTGACACTAACGCATACCCTACTAGACTCTGACTACTAATTCTAATATGATGGAGAAAAATAACCCAAACCGAATAGAAATACAAGCAGTTTAGACGAGACATAGTGTATTGCTGGACTTGCCTTTTGCATTATACAGGGTAGGACTTATAAATCTAGTCAATATTTTGTTGAAATAGTTCTCCATGTGTTTTTAAAGTTAACAAATAGATGAATTCCTCTCTGCCTTTCTCTGTAGCCAATTCAGCACATGTTATTTTATATGCACATATTGAATCATACCTGTTATCACATGTACATTCTTGTGAGGTGGCTGACTTTGCAGATACAAATTGGGAGAAGAGATCACTCCACCTAAACACAGTTGGAACTGAAATTTCAACCTATGGGTGAGCTTCGTAGATGAACAACATGATAAATAAAATCATGTTCAGTATAATGAATATTTTTGGATCAGTGGATGATATACATTTCATGATGAATTTCGATTTCCATATATATTGCTACTTTTTAATGTCTGTGTGTGTGTGTGTGTGTGTGTGTGTGTGTGTGTACACTCTCCAAGTTTTTCAAAATATGAAATATATGGGTCTCAATGTACACTCCCTAAATTTATTCGTATTCATGTATGTGGATTTATAATCAAATATTCCAAAGATTATTCTCAGAAATATTCATCCACCTGAAATACATATTTGTTTCCTAGAAATAAAAACTAACTTCTGTGAATGGTGCATACGAATCCTAATATTTCTACAGTAACTGACCCAGTTTAACACCAATACAAGTAGATAATTATGGAACGTGATGTGTATTTTGATGTTCATTTTTAGTCAACACTTGTACATTACTATTTCTTCAGTTTATGCACATCATAAGATATATATTTCATACACAAGTTAGCAAATTTATTGGCATTTGTTTCACTTTCAATAACTTCATTCTTCAGAACACATGTATTCCTCCATTTTTTTTAACAAGACTTCTTTCTAAACACATTATTTTCGATTTCCATAATCACTTTTGAAGCATAACTCACACACTCTTCATGATGAAATATCACCTTAATATTACCATTAGAAGTATAACTGGTTGGAATGAATGATTTTGTATCAACATTAGATTTTCTGTATATTTTCAGATATCAACTCAATCCATTATTTAAAGCGGACCAATTATATTATTTATTCACAGTATGGTCTATTCTTGCATTATCTCTATATTCTTAGACAGATACTACACCACTTTCTACCCCCAATACTCATTTATACGTCTTCAAAATATTGTTCCCAGAAATGGTGGAAGAAATACTCATGTCACCTGATCTACATATACATTTTATCACAGTAATATTCTGGAAAATAAAGCAAAGGTCACACTTATGATTGTACCAAAGCCTAAATTTAAAGTGAGCATGGATTTCTAAAAACATCCATGTCCAGGTTGCCTAATTCTCTCAAATGTCAATCCAATTGTTGACTACATATTTGTTTCTTTCTAAGATTATATATTCAAACTCAACCCTGTTGAAAATGTCTAATCCTATCACTCACTTTACTTTGCCTGATATCCTAATGTCTCTATTGATATCGGCTTTCCTTCATAAATTCCCAGTTCATCATTTTGACTGTTCATTTGTGCTGACATTTACATTCACTCTCTACCTGAAACCCAATTGCTAAATAACTTTTGGTCCAAATCCTATACTCACTCTTCTTTCTGAATCTACCAACTATCTCCCAAATCCTACTGACTATCCTTTTTTGAATGGATGTTCTCTTCGACATTCAATCATTCAAGGTACAAGGTCCGATGCCATTGTGTATTGATTTATCTGAGACATCTGTGCAGGACATAATTCAAAGCTAAGTCTCCCATGAAGGGCCCAATCCGTTTCTGGGCTTCAAATATTACTTAGATTTCTGTTTTCATACATATATTTCACCTCTATATTTTTATAAATATCACAGATATCCAATACCATTATTCAACCAGCAAAATGATTCCTAACCCAAATCGAACATGTAATTAACCCAAACCATATACTATTCCCTCATTCTAACTTTATAAAAGAGCAGGGAAAGTGTTGGTCTTACAAGATAGGAATGTAGGGGATATACCACCTGCTGAAAACCTCAAAGGTCCATGCAGAAATAATCCCTGGAGAAGATGTAGGCAGCTATTAAGGACCTGAGAGAGCAAAAGTCATCTTCCATGGAAAACAACCCTGTCTGGAGAGGGGTTGTGTCTGACTGAGTGTCTCTGTTCCTAATGTACAGAAGATGGACCAATCCAGGCCTGTGTGCAGAGCTGTTCACGGGTGCCTATAGGTGATATAGTATTCTAACTGGTGAGAGGGTCACGGGAAATAGGGGCAGCATCTATCTCATGGGACCCTTGGAAGCAACTGTTAGGAAAAAGTGGTTGCAAAGGCAGTGACCTCATTCAGTTCCTGAAGGAAGTGACCTCATCTCTATTCCTTGGTGATGGAACTCTCTGAACTTGCGATCCAGGATTCCAGGCACCCAGAGCCAGTCCTAGTCCCAGTCCAAGTGGGCTCATTTGTTTGGATTTTGTAAGGACAGAGTCAGTCTTTTTTGGTATCTATTGATGTGAAGATGGCCAAATGCCAGGAAAGCTTTGAAGGCTCACCACGGGCTTCTGACAATTTCACAGATTTGGCCAAAGAGACCAGATCTGAGACAGGACAGGGCATTTTGGAGGTACATAGTAAGGCTCACCAGTGAGAGTACACTCCGAATAGTCACAGACCTACTTGGGGGAAGGCGTTGCCTTTGTGGTTTTTGTTGTGTGTTTGTGGTTTTATCTCATGTTCTGAGAAAAGGTAAGAAAGGCGGTTTGTTTGGTTTGGAGTGAACTGTTTCTAGTAAGTCGTTTGACAAGGCAAGTGTTTCTATGTCTGTGTATCCCAATGTGTCTGTTGTTGTAGACATTAGAAAAGAGAATGCATCAATGGATGTGTCCTGTCTAGTAGAAAGCTTCCCAGCATCAATCCTGCCCAATTTATGAATGGATTGTGGCTTGCATTATCGAAGGGCAACACCTACAAACTTCCTAAGTTCCCATTTTCTTCCTGAATTCTGGCTACACTCAAGAATAGGCTCATGGTTTTGTGTCCAAGATATTTACCACCTCCAAGCTCTGTGATATGGCCATGTACTGGATAGCTGAAGGGAATGGCGAGCATCTCAGAAAACTCAGATATCAGTGTGACCAGTAAAGTCTCAGTGGAGGAACCCTGCTATGGGCCTTTTGCTTACCTATTGTTCTTTTGCCCTGAATGTCAGGAAGGGCTTTGCCTCACGCCACCCCTTTCTGAAGCCTGAAGAAACCAGTTTTCAAATGGAAATGAGTGGGCATCACCTGTGGCTCTTTGCTTAACTGCTTTGTAAAGGGATGTGTCTGAATCAGTCTCTTGGCCCTGTGTGAGGCTGTGGCTTAGATTACCAACACCTGATGGATGTAAAGAAAGATCCCATGTGTGCATACAAAATCAAAATGGCAAAAATTCGCAGTCATTGTAGATGAAGTCTCTCGCCTTTCTCTGTAAAGTTCCTGACCTCCATCAAGGGGAATAGGGATCCTTTGGGTCAAATGAATTCTTCAAAACCATGCAGAGGCAAATCCATAAGTGCTTCGGTTTTATCTTGACTCCATTTCACATAAAGAATCTAAACGCCAAAGTCAGAAGGCCTCAAATTGGAGAAGTGGAAAAGTATTAATGGCAGACTTATTTGATCACTCCTGGTTCACAAGAAGGGTGTCCAGGCCACCGTGACTTTAGTCACACACACACACACACACACACACACACACACACACACACACATATATATATATATATATATATATATATATATATATATATACACTCTCCAGATTTTTCAAAATATGAAATATGTGTCTTATTTTACACTCACGAAATTCATTCATATTCATATACGTAAATTTATAATCAACTTTCCAAAGATTATTCTTAGAAATATTCATTAACCATAAAAACATATTTCTTTCCTATACTGAAAAGTAACTTGAGTGAATGGTGCACACAAATCCTAATATTTCTACAGTACCTGACCCAGTTTAAAATCAATGCAAGTAGATTCCAATCGGACATAATGTGTATTTTGACGTTCATTTTTATTCAACACTGGTAGATTACTATTTCTTCAATTTATGCACATCATAGGATATATATTTCATCCACAAGTTAGAAAATTAATAGGCATTTGTTTCACTATCAATCATTTCCTGCTTCAGAGCACATGCATTCCTCCATGTTTCTCGACTGGTCTTTTCATGAGAAAAGGGATGGACAAGGCAAGGTAAGGCAACTAAGATAGCACCGAAGACACGGAAACAGTCCTATTTGGTTGCAACCGGATTTAGAGGGCATTGCTTCTGTTGTAATCATTTAATCCCCTGCACCCCAAGTTTAAATTGTTTCAGAATTTTGTACCCAACATGGATGGGAGGGGCTCAGAAGTTCACAATCTGCAGAAGTTTATAAAAAGCAGTTTTTGTTTCTGTTTTTTTTTTCTCTGTTCTGGGCAAGTTAACATTTTAAGGATACCGGGAATGGGGCAGAGCTATTTTCTTCTCTTTTTTTTTCTCTCAGCCAGATGTTACCATGGAGCCCAGTTGGTAACTTCTTTATCTTAGAAATGTAGCCATCTCTGTGAAGCCCCAGCTCAAGGCCAGAGGCCTTGTTTACATATTGCCAGCATTATGACTGACTCTTTCCAAACACATTATTTTCGATTTCCATAATCACTTTTGTAGCAAAACTAACATATCTTCATGATAAACTGTAACCCTAATATTAATATTAGATGTATCATTGGTTGGAATGAATGATTGTATATCAATATAAGATTTCTTATATATTTTCAGATATCTATTCAATCCGTTATTTAATGTGGAACCAGTTATATTATTTATTCACTTATGGTCTATTCATGCATTATCTGTATATTCATTGACACAGTGTACACCTCTTTGTACCCCCAATACCCATTTATATGTCTTCAAAATATTGCTCCCAGAAATGGTGGAAGAAACACTCATGTCACCACATCTACATATACATTTTATCACAGTAGTATTCTGGAGACAAATGTAAAGGTCACACTTTTGATTGTACCAAAGCCTAAATGGAAAGTGAGCATGGATTACAAAAAACATCCATGTCAAAGTTGCCTAATGCTCTCAAATGTCAATCCTATTGGTGACTACATATTTGTTTCTTCTTAAGATTATATATTCTAACTCAATTCTGTTGAAAATGTCTAATTGTATCACGCACTTTATACTTTGCCTGATTTCGTAATGTCTTTATTGATATCTGCTTTCCTACATATTTTTCCCACTTCATTATTGTGACTGTTTACATGTGCTGACATTTACATTCACTCTCTAACCGAACCCCTATTGCTAAAGATATTGTTTTCCAAATCCTATACTCACTCTTCTTCCTAAACCTACCGACTATCTTCTTAATCTTACCGACTATCCGTTTATGACTGGATTTTCTCTTCTACATTCAAACATCCAAGTAATGTTCCTGCAAGCGTCGGTGGAAGAGATCACCAAGATAGTGTCTCATGCAACAGCAAAGGGTTATTTGGGGGTCCAGCAAGCTGGGGCTCAGAGCTCACATGAATAGAGCAGACAGCCCTGAGAACAGCTTAAGCAGAGCTTATATACTTTCCTTGGAGAGGGCAGGGATGGAAATTTATTGATGGGTCAGAGCGAGTGGGTGGTTAGTGTGAAACTGGGTGAGGGAATACATTCTGCAATTTGGCAGTTGGGGACAGCACAATCTGGGAACAAGATTACAAACAGTTCTCAATATTTCAACAGTGTTTTGTTAAGCATACAGAAAAACAGGAAGTTACAAGTACCTTTTTTATTAACCTTTCATTCCCCACTTCTTCTTCTTGCTACTTTTAATCATAAAAGTGATTATTGGGACGTGTCACATTCTATGTCTGCTAGTGGGGTATTACCATAAGTTTAACTTATCCAATTTGAGCTTGGAGAAAAGAAATTACATGGTTGAGCAAACAGGGTTTTATAGTTAGCAATAATATGAGGATTATTATTGGACAGGAGAGGGTTGATAAAAGCGTAGATAAGCAGCGGGACTGTGTGAACCAAGACTCAAACCACCCTTTTTTGGGCCTCTCTCTCTCGTTGACGCTTTTCAAGGCATCCTTTTATTTTACTCAAAGGTTTTTTTTACAACCTCAGTATGGTCGGCATCAAAACAACATTCTTACATCAATACAGCACAAAGGCCCCCTTCTCTCATGAAGAGGAGTTCCAACTCTCAACTGGTGTGTAAAACAACTTCAGAGAGACATGTTAAAGATTCCTGCAAAGCTGTGGTGGAGGTTTCTATTATCTTTAAGTTTTGGTCTCTTGCTGCTTCTATTTGGGTCATTTGTTGTGTACCATGGAGCAGGGCAGTGGTTCCTGTGACTACCACTGCCGCAACTCCAATTCCTAATATGATGGCTAAAGTGAGGGATATATGTTCCCAGTGGAACCGGGTTGTATGCCCCCGTGTTTGAACTTCAAATGAACCTGGGTCATTATAGAGCAATCTGGGAGACATCTTCACCATTACACAATTAATCACATCTGTTGACCATTTCATGAAAACATGAACAATGTTTAAGTATATAGAATTATACTGCTGTAGGGACGGACAAGGCACGGCACTTAAGATAGCACCAAAGACAGGGAAACAGTCCTATTTGGTTGCAACCGGATTCAGAGGGCATTGCTTCTGTTGTAATCAATTAACATCCTGAACCCCAAGTTTAGGTAGTTTCAGAATTTTGTACCCAACATGAAAGAGAAGGGACTCAGAAGTTCACAGTCTGCAGAAATTCACAAAAAGAAGCTTTTTTTTCTGTTTTTTCCTTTATTGTGGGCAAGTTAACTTTTCAAGGACACCTGGGAGGCAGAGAACTTTTTTTTCCTTTTCTTTTATCCCCCTGCCAACTGTTACCATGGAGCCCAGTTTGTAAATTTTTATCTTAGAAATGTAGCCATCTCTGTGAAGCCCCAGCTCAAGGCCAGAGGCCTTGTTAACATATTCTGTAAAAAACTATTAAGGGGGTGTCTAGCTTAGGAGTGCTGATTTTTCCAGCCAGTAGCCAAGTAGAACAGGGCAACAGAAAAAGAGGAAGTTAATCTACACTGAACTCATTTATAGAGACTCTTTTGCTGAAAGTCCTAAAGTCAGCCATGGTGAAGACTTCTGGAGAAGTTCAGTGAAGATTTTTCTGTGGGCCTGGCACAGAGGGGGAAGACGGGGAAGGCGGGGGGTGAGAGCAGCTCCGTGGATCTGAGAATAAGGAAGGAGAGATGTAAAGGAATAATGGGAAAGGGGTTTGGGATTTTCCTAGCAACATAAATTGAGCAGTAGAATCGGTAGAGCAGAAAGGAAGACGGGAGTGAGTATCCCAAAAAGCCTGTGAGGGACTTTAAATTCTTAGTAACCTGTTTTCAGTGATGACAAAGCAACTTTAAAGGCCATTTTCATTACATCTTCGATAGGGGTCTGAGGGCTCTCCTAAGCTGGTTTGAGCTTTGGGTTAAGTGGTAAGAGGACCTGGTGGGACCCGGTTTGGGCACTGACAGGAAAAGAGAGAAGTGAGTGGCTGGATGGGTACCTCAGTACCTGCTACCTCAGCAAGAGGGCAATGCTCTGAGAACCGGCGGAGGTTTCGGTTTTTGATCTAGTTATTGGAGAAGAGAAATCAGGTTTGCTGAGGTGGGACTGACAGCAGAGAGTCTGGAGCAGAAGGCTGAGTTTGAGGAACTATTGGAGAAGCATAGTTCAGGATGTGAGCGAAAGAGGAAAAAGGCCTTCACATAGGGGAATTTCCTTTCACCCTTTTGAGCACTTGCAGAAGTTAAAAAGGTCACACAGAATTTGAGGATCTAGAGACTCCTCTGGGGGCCATCAGTTTGGGTTTTCTAAGTGGTAATATGGCCAATGCTGTGTACTGAATTTGATGAGGATTTTGGGTTCCACCAGGCAGCCCCTGTATGCTCAAATCCCCATGACTTACAGAAGAAGTCGGCTTTTCCCCCACACAGCCGTGGCGGTTTGTGGCTTTGATAGTCTGCCTGGCAAACATACTAATATAGGCTAGCCAACCTGCATCTGGCTTGCCTGTCCCTACAACCATAATGTTTGTTTCCATTATCTATGGTACGGAAAGGATTTAATGGAATTTTAGTGAGATCCTCTTCATCAGGGATATCCTAATAGGAAAGACCTATAGCCAGCTGACAAATGTCTGGGTGGAGAGATGGCCACCAGGTCCCTAAGGGGGCTGTATGCAAGATAGACCATACTTCTTGTCTAGTAGTATTTGTGATCAGCCATCGCTGCTGAAGGGACTGATGAGCGTTAGGACTACGGGTGGCCAAGGAGAGAGTCTATAGCCTTACCCACGTGGCGAATATGCAATTTGAAAGGGTTAACAGTCTTTTCCAGTTTTCAGCCAGAGTCTGGACATGGCACAGGCTTGAGATGAGAGGCATGGATCCAGGAAGTGATTCCCTCTACTTTTACTGCTGTAGGTGTTATAAGTAGCACCTGGAATGGTCCTTTCCAGCGGGGTTCCAGGGATGACACCTGATGTCATCTTATGTAGAGGAAGTCTCTTTCTTGATATCAATGTGGATTCCCCTCGTCCCCAGGTTGGAAGGCAGTGGCCAGCTGTTTCCACAGGTATAGCTGAGTTCTTACAAGAGATTTAAGTATGTCAAGCAAGGGTGTGTGGAAGGGATCCTTAGGTCTTAGAGTCGGGGTTAGGTCTCTTAGTGTAGGAAGGGCCCCATAGAGAATTTCATAGGGGGTTAGGTTACACAAAGAAAGAAAGGGAGTATTTCTTGCATGAAACAGTGCATAAGGCAGGAGCATAGTCTAATCTTTTATGCCGGTCTCTAAGCTTAATTTTGTTAAGGTCTCTTTAATGGTTCTATTTATTTTTTTTAAGTGTCCTGAGCTCTGGGGTCTATAAGCACAATGTAACTTCCAATTAATCCCCAGGGTCCTGGCTAACCCCTGATTTACCTGGCCCATGAAGGCTGTTCAATTATCAGACCATATTAAATTAGGCAGGACGTGTCTTTGATAAATATCTTTCAGGATCTTCTTGACCACAATTTGTGCCGGTTTTCTTTTCTTTTCTTTTTTTTTTTTTTTTGGTGGGAAAGGCTTCAATCCATCCTGAAAATGTATCTACAAAGACTAGGAGATATTTAAGTCCATACCTTGCTGGCTTAATTTCAGTAACGTCCACTTCCCAGAATTGTCCTGGTCTGGTTCCTCATAGGTGCTTTCCTGCAGGAAGCTTGGTAGGGTAAGCATTAACCAATTGACAGAACTGACAGGCTTTTGTTACCCATTCAATTATTTCCTTTCACTGTGAGTGAATTAGTCTAAAACTCTGTTCTTGATCCTACAGTAATGCCGGCAGTTTTTTTGAACCAAGTTGATTGAGTTGATGTACATTTTTAATGTAGTGTAGGGCTTTCTGAAATTGCAGGCTGGGCTCAGTGAAGTTGAGGAGTTCAGTGTCAGTGTTCTTAGATGTTATCAAAAGCTTGCTGGTGCTCAAGGGTCCATTGGAATTGGGCATTCTCATTTAACAGCGGGTATAAAGGAGCAGCTAAGAACACAAACCCAGGTCCATAACCTGCTAAAGCCAGCAGTCCCAAGAAACTCTCTATGTTGTCTCCTGTTAAATGGGGGTGGTATCTGCACAACGGTTTGTTTTCTGGGCTCAGTGAGCCATCATTTACCACGCCTAAGGAAATACCCCAGGAAGATTACTTCTTGCTTGCAAATTTGGGCCTTTTTGTCCAAAGCTCTCTACCCAAGTTGAGCAAGCTCAGATAATAGTGCTTGGGTCTCAGACTCACAGTTTTCTTTGGTGTTGGCTGCCAGTAGCTGGACATCCACATATTGAAGCAGAATGACTTCAGGGTGCGTAGTTCTGAAGTTGTAGAGATGTCTGTGAAGGGCTTCATCAAAGAGAGTGGGGGAGTTTTTGAACCCCTGTGGAAGTCTAGTCCAAGTTAGTTGACAAGACGTTCCGGTTTCTGGGTCTACCTACTCGAAAGCAAACAGCAACTGACTATCTTTATGCAGAGGCAAGCAAAAGAAAGCATCTTTTAAGTACAGAACAGTATAGCATTTTCACTCGGCCACAGCAAAGAGGTTATTGGGGGTCCAGCATGCTGGGGCTCAGAGCTCACTTGAATAGAGCAGAGAGCCCTGAGAACAGCTTTAACAGAGCTTATATACTTTTCTTGGAGAGGGCAGAAAGGGAAATTTATTGATGGGTCAGGGCGAGTGTGCGGTTTGTGTGCACCCGGGTGAAGGAGTATATTCTGCAGTTTGGCAGTTGAGGACAGCACATCCTGGGAACAAAATTAGCAAACAGTTCTCAAGATTTCAACAGTGGTTTGTTAAGCATACAGAAAAACAGGAAGTGACAAGTGCCTATTAACCTTTCACCAAAGCAAAATGGAAAGTGAGCATTGATTACTAAAAGCAACCATGTCCAGGTTGCCAAATGCTCTCAAATGTCAATCCTATTGGAGGCAACATATTTCTTTCTTCCTAAGATTATATATTCAACCTCAACCATGTTGAAAATGTCTAACCCTATTACATTATACTTTGCCTGATTTCCTAATGTCTCTATTGATATCTGCTTTCCTACATATTTTCCCCAGTTCATCATTGTGACTAACTCTTCATATGTGCTCATATTTACATTCACTCTCTACCCAAAACCCTATTGCTAATGAAACTTTCGTTCAAATCCAATATTCACTCTTTTTTCTAAACCTACTGACTACCTTCCTAATCCTGCCGACTATTCCTTTTTGACTGGATGTTCTCTAGGACATTTAATCATCCAAGGTACAAGGTCCTTTGCCATTGCACATTGATTTATCTGAGATATCTGTTCAGAACATAATTCAAAGCAAAGTATCTCACTAAAGGGCCCATTGCCCTTCAGGGCTTCAAATCGTACCTAGATTTCAGGTTTCATACTTATATTTCACCTATATATTCTTGTGAATATCGCAGGTTCCCAATACCATTATTCATCCCACAGAATGTTTCCTAACCCAAATAGAATATGTTATTAACCCTAACCATACACTGTTCCCTCAATCTAACTTCACAAAAGAGCAGGGACAGAGTTGGTCTTACAATACAGGAATGTAGGGGATCTTTCACCTGCTGAGAACCTCAAAGTTTGATGAGAAATGATCCCTAGAGAAGATGTAGCAGCTATGAAGGACCTGAGAGAGCAAAAGTCATCTTCCATGGCAAACCACCTGTTCAGGATGAAGTGATGAGTCTGAATCAGCCTCTCTCCTACTGATATAAAGAAGATGGACCAAACCAACCCTGTGTGGAGAGCTTCTCCTTGGTGTCTACGGTTGATATACCATTCTAACTTCTGAAAGTGTCACAGAAAGTATGGGCAGCCTCCATCTCAAGGGACCCTTGGAAACAAGTGTTAGGACAAAGTGGTTGCCAAGGCAGTGACCTCATTCCCTTCCTGTTGGAATTGACCTACCTCACTTCTTTGGTGATGTAACTATCTGAACTTGGGATCCAGGAAGCCAGGCACACAGAGCCAGTCCCAGTCCCATTCCCAGTGGACTTACTTGTTTGGATTTACCAAGGAGAGAGTCTGTCTCTCTTGGTACCTAATGGTTTGAGGATGACAAAATGCAAGTAGAGCTCTGAAGATGGGCCTTTAATGAGAAAGCAGGTAGTGGTCAGCACAGGCTCCATACAACTTCACAGAGATGGACAAGAAGACCAGACCTGAGACAGGACAGGCCATTTTGGGGGAACATAGTATGGACCACCAGTCAGAGGACACTCTGGATAGTCACAGACTTACATGGGGGAAGGAGGTGACTTTTTGAGTGTGGGTGTGAGTTTGGGGTTTTGTCTCATGTTCTGAGAATAGGTAGGAAAGGTGGTTTGTTTGGTTTAGAGTGGACTGTTTCTAGAAAGTCCTTTGACAAGGCGAGTGTGTCTGTGTCTGTGTATCCCACTGTGTCCTTGGTTGTACATATTAGAAAGCAGAATAGATCAATGGATGTATCCTGTCTAGTAGAAAGCTTCCCAGAATTCATCCTGCCCATTTTAGGAAAGGACTGTTGGTTGCTTTTCGATGGGCAACACCTACTATCTTCCTAAGTTTCTGTTTTCTTCCTGAATTCTGGCCACTCTCCAGAATAGGCTCATGTTTTTTTGTCCAAGATATGTACCACATCCAAGCTCTGTGACATGGCCATGTACTGGATAGCTGAAGGGAATTGCAAGCATCTCACAAAACTCAGATATCATTGTGACTAGTAAAGTCTCAGTGGAGAAACCCTGCATTGGGATTTGCTGACTTATTGTTCTGTTACCCTGAAGTCAGGAAGGTCTTTGCCTCAGGCCACCCCTTTGTGAATTTTGAAGAAAAAATTTTCAAATGGAAGTGAATGGGCATCACCTGTGGCTCTTTGCTTAACTGCTTTGGAAAAGTATGTGTCTGAATCAGCCTTGTGGCTCTGTGTGAGGCTGTGGCTTAGATTATCAGCTCCTGATGGATCTAAAGAAAGATGCAATGTGTGCATCCAAAACCAAAATGGCAAAAAGATCAGTCATTGTGGATGAAGTCTCTCGCCTTCCTCTGTAAGTTTCCTGACTTCCACCAAGTGAGAATAGGGATCATTTGGGTCAAATAAGTTCTTTCAAGCGCTGCAAATTTGCTTTGGTTTCCTAATTACTCCAAATCACATAAGGAATCTAAACCTGACAGTCAGTAGGCCTCAAATTGGAGAAGCAGAGCAGTATTAAAGGAAGAACTATGTGATCAATCCTAGTTCACAGGAAGGGTGTTCAGGCCACCCTGAGGTTAGGCAAATGAGGGGCAAGGGAGCTTATTTTGGACACTCTCTTGGGCTGCGCCATTCATGAAAACCTCTAGCCAAAGGGTATAATCAGTGTATATATGTAAGAAGTTGAGTGCCATGTGAGAGTGATTTGGTTTTAATTGTGGTCATTTGTGTGGCAGTTGGAAGAGATGACTGGGTCCACCTGGTTTTGAACACTGGTGTGATTCTCCTCAGAGACTGAGTTCTGAAACTGACCTCAGAGAAGTAATTGCTTTGGAAAGAGATGTGTCTTAATCAGGCTCTTGGCCCTGTGTGAGGCTGTGGCTTAGATTATCAGCAACAGACGGATCAAAAAAATGATCCCATGTGTGCATCCAAAACCAATATAGCCAAAAGAGCAGTCATTGTGAATGAAGTCTCTCACCTTCCACTGTAAGGTTCTGAAAGAATAAAAGAAATTGAAATCGAAATGTGATGAACAAGGTTTTGTAAAGTTTCCAAGCTGCACTCAGAACCTGAAATTCCTGTGGCAGTTAAGACAATTCCTGGAACTGCCCATTAGATGTGTGTTGAAATCTTCCCTGACCACCTAGTTACTTAACAACCCCTTCCCAGAAGCCGTGCATCTCACCACGTATACATCTCAGGGCTTCAACCAATCAGTTTAAATGTGTACCCCTTCTGAGGGCTGACCAATCACCCCCTGCCCCAACTTTTCCCGCCAATGAATGTGCTAATCATGTTTTAGAGTTGTTATTTCATTTTCCCGTCGTACATGATGATTTCCTAAAGGAGGCTATGATGTATGTAAAGTCCCTGAGCTCTCTAAAGAATGTATATAAACTCTGCTCAAGTTGTTCTCGGGGCCCTTTGTTCTTTGCTCCTCTGAAGGGAGCTCTGAGGCCTAGCATTCTGGACCCCCAATAAACCCTTTGCTGATGCATGAGAAATCCTCTTTGTTGTCTTTTCCTTTGATGTTCCAAGCACCTTTTCATCTGGAGGCCCCAGGTGAGATATCCGGGAGCGGTGAATGGAAGACCTCAAGGGAGTCCTCTCGGGGTAAGTAAGGTGCCTCTTTCTGGTTTCGGGTTTCAGGCTAGGGCGTGGCAAAGTGGCTGTTGGTGAAGAGCATTAGCTCTCTCCTATGGTGTGACAGACGTGTCACAGAGCCAAGATCACGTCCCTGAGGGACACTCCGGAGGACTAGGGAATTCAAGGAATAGTAGTTTCCTCAACTCGGTTATGTTTTGCTTCAGGATTTGATTTGCCAGCCCATCAGGTTTTGCCGGTAACTCAGTTTTGGTCATTGTTCTGAACTCATGTTGAGTTTACTGTCTGTTTTTATTGTCTAACCCATCAATATTTTCCAGTTACTCAGTTCAAATCTTTGTCTTGGACTCATGTTAAACGTTTACAGTTTGTCTTTGTGTTGTGTTTGTGTCTTCACTGTCCCTGTTTGAGTAACTCCCATTATGGGACAAAGCACTTCCTCTTCTCTGTCCCTGACCCTTGATCATTGGACTGATGTCCGCTCAAGGGCCCAGAATCTTTCTTTTTCAGTAAAACACCGTACCTGGCAGACTCTCTGTGCTTCAGAATGGCCCATCCTCGAATTCAGATGGCCCCAGAAGAATCCTTCCACTTTCCTCTAATCCGAAAATTCAGAGATATTGTCATTCAGCCGGGGCCACGTGGCCACCCAGATCAACAGCCATATACTCCTTCCCCCACATTCCTATCATTCAAACTTTCCGCTCCTCTCCCTCTTCCTTCCATTCTCCCTGAGTCACAAGACTGGACACTCCACCCCCTCCTTATTGTCTACTCTCCCTCCCCAACCCCCAACACAGTTCCTGATGATCCTCCCACCGCTGACTCAGCCTCTCCACTGCTAGAGGCAATTGGGCCAGACCCAAGCCCTCCAGGGGACTTCCCCACAGCAGCAGCAACCCCTCCTCCCCTGGAGGAAGATGGGCAACCTAAAAGAACCCACCGGCGATGGATAATAGAAAACTCAGAAGCCCCTGTGATGCTCTCTCTCCATCCCTATGGGCCCATGAACCGACCCAACTGGGACCCCAACACCTTTGAAGGTAGGAAGCATCTGTCCACTTATCGCCGGGCTCTAATAGCGGGTCTCAGAGTGGCCGCCAGAGAGCCGACCAATTTAGCCAAGGTAAGAGAGATTATCCAAGGGCCTAATGAGTCTCCCTCTATGTTTCTGGAGAGAATTATGGAAGCATATAGAAAATATACTCCTTTTGATCCTCAGGCAGATGACCAAAAGGCTTTTGTTTCAATGGCCTTTATTGAGCAGGCTGCCCAAGATATTAAGAGAAAGTTACAATGTCTAGATGGGTTACAAAATACGACCTTAAGAGATTTAGACAGAGAAGCTGAGAAAGTATATTATAAGATATATATTATAAGTATATATTATAAGTATATAAGTATATTATAAGAGAGAAACTGAGGAGGACACGGAACAGAGGAGAGAGAAGGAAAGGGAACAAAAAAAGGATGAAAGGAGCAAAAGGCAGACAAAAGCATTGGCTAAGATTTTCTTCACAGCAGCAAATATGCCAGAAATTAAAAAGCAGGGAGTCAGAAAGGGATACTTGGGCCCACGCCAAAGGCTGTCCCTGGCCTCAGATCAATGTGCCTACTGTAGAGAAAAAGGACACTGAGTCAAAGAGTGCCCCAAAAAGAAGAAGCCACGGCAGCCTGCCATGCTGACTCTAGAAGAGGACTAGGAATGTCAGGACTCGGATCCCCTCCCCAAGCTCAGGGTAACATTTGAAGTGGAGGGGACTCCAGTGAACTTTGAAGTGGATACAGGAGCAGTATACTCAGCCTTTAAGGCTTCACTGGGCCCCATATCAAATAAATGGTCCCTAGTTCAAGGGGCTAATGGCACTACTTATCGGGCTTGGACAACTAAGAGGATTATGGAAGTAGGAAAATGAAAAGTCCACCACTCTTTCCTAGTAATCCAAGAATGCCCAGCCCCATTGATGCACAGGGATCTGTTTACCAAACTCGGGGCTAGAGTAACCTTTAACCCTGATGGTCCCCAAGTGGATGTTCTAAAACCTTCAGTAAAAACTCCCATAGTCACAGAATTGACTATGTCCGTAGAAGATGAACATCAACACTTCGTGCCCCCTAGGACTGATCAAAGAGGCAAACTACAACAGAAATGGATAAAAGATTATCCTAATGCCTGGGCAGAAACTGCTGGGTTAGGTCTAGCCATAAAACAACCTCCAATAGTAGTAGAATTAAAAGCCTCTGCCTCTCCAATCAGTGTTAAACAATATCCTCTAAGCAAAGAAGCTAAGGATGGGATAAGTCACCATATTCAGAAATAATTGGCCCTTGGGGTCCTAAGGCCCTGTCAATCAGCCTGGAATACCCCCCTGCTACCAGTAAGAAAGCCAGTAACTAGGGACTACAGTCCTGTTCAAGACCTAAGAGAGATCAACAACAGAGTGCAGGACATTCTCCCCACAGTACCCAATCCATATAATTTGCTTAGCACTCTGAATCTGGACCGGGAATGCTACACTGTGCTGGACTTAAAAGATGCTTACTTCTGCTTGCCCCTACATAAGGACAGTCAGTTGCTGTTTGCTTTCGAGTGGATAGACACAGAAACTGGAACATCTGGCCAAGTAACCTGGACTAGACTCCCACAGGGGTTCAACCCCCCCCACACTCTCTTTGATGAAGCCCTCCACAGGGACATAAACGACTTCAGAACTGCACACCACGAAGTCACACTACTCCAATATGTGGATGATCTGCTACTGGCAGCGGACACCAAGGAAAACTATGAGTCTGGGACCCAAGCACTATTATCCGAGCTTGCTCGGCTTGGATATAGGGCTTCTGCCAAAAGGCCCAAATTTGTCAGCAAGAAGTAATCTTCCTGGGTTATTCTCTTAGGGGTGGCAAATGATGGCTAACTGAGAACAGAAAACAAACCATTGTGCAGATACCACCCCCATCTAATAAGAGACAACTCAGAGAGTTTCTTGGAACTGCTGGCTTTTGCAGGTGATGGATTCCTGGGTTCGCCTCTCTGGCTGCCCCTTTATACCCGCTGATAAAGTGGAATGCCCAATTCCAATGGACCCCTGAGCACCAACAAGCTTTTGATAATGTCAAAAAAAGGTGCTGCTATCTGCTCCGGCCTTAGCACTCCCAGATATAGATAAACCCTTCACTCTCTACATCGAGAAAAAGAAAGGAATAGCATGGGGAGTGTTCACTTAGACTTTGGGACTTTGGAAAAGGCCGGTAGCATTCTTATCAAAAAAACTGGACCCAGTGGCTACTGGGTGGCCCCGTTGCTTAAGAGCTATAGCAGCGGCAGCGCTTCTAATAAAAGATGCTCATTAATGAACGTTGGGACAGAAGCTATCCATTATAGCCCCCCATGCCCTGGAGAGCATCATCTGTCAACCTCCAGATAGGTGGCTATCAAACTCCAGAATAAACTACTACCAGAGCCTCTGGATTAGCAAAGACAGAATAACTCTTGGACCTTCTGCTCCACTCAACCTGGCTGCCAGAAGAATCATCAGGACCTGTCGCTCATGAGTGTCAACACATACTGGCAGAGGAAACCAGTATAGGACGAGACTTGAAGGATCCAGCCACTGCCTCACCCTGAAGTCGTATGGTTTACGAAAGAGAGCAGCTTCCTCCAAGATGGTATGTGGTGGGCTGGAGCAGCAGTAGTTAGCAAAACTAATGTCATCTGATCCTCTGGTCTCCCAGAAGAGACATCAGTCCAAATGGCAGAACTGATTGCCCTTACGAAAGCATTGGAACTAGCAACAGGCAAAAGGGCCACCATATACACTGATAGCCACTATGCATTTGGCAATGCTAATGTGCACAGGGCTATTTACCAGCAAAGGGGGCTATTCACCTCCACTGGGAAAAAAATAAAGAACAAAGTTGAGATTCTCGACCTTCTCTCAGCAGTGAAGGGCACTAAGGAACTAGCTATAGTGCACTGTCCAGGGCACCAGAAGGGAAACGACCTCCTTGCAGTTAAAAACAGAAGGGCAGATGAGGAAGCTTAATTGGCAGCCCTAAACGGAGTGACTCTGTTAACTTTTTCCACACCAGGGGGATCAACATTCAGGAGACTTGGCCACACTGGAACATTTAGGCAACTTATCATCTGAGGAGACAGATACAGAACTCTGGGACCCTACAGAGCCAAGTTTACAATTTCAAAAAGCCCACCTTTATGTCAAAGATGTACACTAGCTCACCCACTTAAGCTCAAAGAAGTTATAGGCACACTTAAAGGACCGAAGAAAGGATTTATTATTGACTGACTTACAGAGGAAAGAAATAGCTTAGAAGGTGACTAGAGCTTGTCAAGTCTGCCAATTAGTTAATGCTTACCCATCCAAGCTTCCTGCAGGGAAGCGCTTACGAGGAACCAGACCAGGACAATTTTGGGAAGTGGACTTTTCCTGAAATTAAGCCAGGAAGGTATGGACTTAAATATCCCCTAGTCTTTGTAGATACTCTTTCAGGATTGGTTGAAGACTTCCCCATGAAGAAAGAAACGGCTCAGACGGTGCTCAAAAAGATACTAGAAGACATTTTTCCAAGGTTCGGCCTGCCTAAGGTAATAGGGTCCAATAATGGACCGGCATTTGTTGCCCAGGTAAGTCAGTGATTCACCAGGACCCTGAAGATTAATTGGAAGTTACATTGTGCTTATAGATGCCAGAGCTCAGGACAGGTAGAAAAAATGATTAGAACCATCAAAGAGAATTTAAAGAAATTAAGCTTGGAGACCTGCATAAAAAAATTGGACTATGCTCCTACCTTAAGCACTGTTTCGTGCAAAAAGTACACCCTCTGCCTCTTTGTGTAAACTCACCACTTATGAAATTCTCTATGGTGCCCCTCCTTTAGTAAGGGACCTAACCCCAACTCTGATACTTAATGATTCCTTTCACACCCCCTTGCTTGACAGACTTAAAGCCCTTGAACAAACACAGCACCCAGCGATACCTGTGGAAACAGTTGGCCAGTGCTTATCAGCCTGGAGACGAGGGAACCCCACATCGATATCAAGTGGGAGTCTTCGTCTACGTGAGACGGCATCAGGTATCATCCCTGGAACGCCGCTGGAAAGGACAATACCAGGTGCTACTTATAACACTTACAGTGGTGAAAGTGGATGGAATCACTTCCTGGATCCATGCCACCCATCTCAAGCCTGCGCCCTGTCCAGCCTCCGGCTGGAAACTGAAACAGACTGGTAACCCTCTCAAGTTGCGTGTCCGTCGTGTGGGTAAGGCTATGGATTCTTCCCCTGACCACCAGCAGTCCTAATCCCCATCAGCCTGTTCAGCAACAATGGCAGCTATAAATCCTACTGGGCAAGTAGTGTGGTCTATTTCACATACAGCCCTCTTATGGACTTGGTGGCCATCTCTCTACCTGGACATTTGTCAGCTTGCCATAGGCCTCTCTGACTGGGATCTCCCTGACATAGAGGACTTCACACAGATCCCACTCAAACCCAAACCAGGGCAACATAGACCACCTTACCCCATGAATTATGGATATCATCTTCCCCAGCTCAGGTGTAAACTAGCCAGTCTTGATTTTTATGTGTGCCCAGCTGATTTCTGAAGTCGCAAACAGGCCCAAACCTGTGGAGGACCCAGTGACTTTTATTTAAGATCTTGGGGTTGTGAACAAACGGGAGCTACATGGTTGAACCCAAACTCCGCAGACAGTATCATTCAGGTAGGAAAAAATGACACCTGGATTGATCCCAAGAAATGTGCCACTAGCCAAGTTGTGTCAAAAACTCGCTGTGGAAAGAATAGTCTATGTTACCCCTCAATATAACTTTCACTTCCAAAGGAAGGGGCTACCTCAGAACAACATGGTCTATGGGAAATACATGGGAAATGTGATTCTACATTTATGGCCCTCGTTATGACTTTGGTCACTGGTTCATCATCCTGCTTAAAAAGGAAGAAAATCCCACAGCAATAGGGCCCAATCCCCTCAAGCCAGGAATTAAGCCTCCAAAACCTCCCATGCCTAGATCTACCAGAACCCCTCAACCATCTCATACTTCCCAGTTTCCATCTTTGCCTACTTCCCCAGTCCAGAGTACAGCTGACTCCTGCCCCTGGGAACTAATTAAAGGAACCTTAATTGTACTGAACTCCACACAGTCAGAACTCCTTGCATTTCAACCCATGTATTTCACAGCTTTGTAAATTATTGTTTAATGGTGCAGATACTCCCCAGGGTGGTTTATTATGATGCAGAATCATTTTAAGGTCTACTAGGGGGACAAACAACCTGATTTTGCTGGCATCCAGTGTCCCTTACTCTAGCCATCCTATTGAGGATAAGGAGCTGCTGCAGGAGTGGGTACAGGAACAGCTGCTATGATCCATGGGTCACAACAAATGGCCTGATTAGAAACAGCAATAGATCAAGACTGGAAGACATTAGAGACCTCCATCACAGTGCTGTAGGAATCCTTAAACTCTCTCTCTGAAGTTGTTTTACAGGACAGGCGAGGATTAGACCTCCTCTTCATGAGGGAGTGGGGCCTCTGTGCTGCACTGAGAGAAGAATGTTGTTTTTATGCTGACCATACTGGAGTTGTAAAAGAATCCATGAGTAAATTGAGAAAATGCCTTGAAGAGCGCCAGAGAGAAAGGGAGATTCAACAAGGGTGGTTTGAGTCATGGTTTACCCAGTCCCCCTGGTTAACTACACTCCTATCAGGCTTAGCTTGACCCCTGATCATCCTTATGGTGTTGCTAACTTTGGGACCTTGTTTGCTTAACCGCATAGTTTCCTTTCTCCAGGCTCAAATTGGGCAGGAAAAACTCATGGTAATCAGACAGAAATACGCACCACTGGCAGAAATAGAGTGTGAGACCCCGCAATAATTATGATTCATTACTTTTAAGATTGAATGTAGTAAGAAAAAGGAGTGGGAAATGAAAGAATAAAAGAAATTAAAATTGAAACATAAAGAACCAGGTTTTGTAAAGTTTCCAAGCTGCACTCAGAACCTGAAATTCCTGTGGCAGTTAAGACAATTCCCGGAACTGCCAATTAGATGTGTGTTGAAATCTTCCCTGACCACCTAGTTGCTAAACAACCCCTTCCCAGAAACCGTGCAGCTCATCACGTATACATCTCAGGGCTTCAACCAATCAGTTTAAACGTATACCCCTTCTCAGGGCTAACCAATCACCCCCTGTCCGACCTCTTCCTGCCAATGAATGTGCTAATCATGTTTTTGGGTTGTTATTTGATTTTCCCGTGGTATGTTGATTTGCTAAAGGAGGCTATGATGTATGAAAAGTCCCTGCCCTCTCTAAAGAATGTAAATAAACTCTGCTCAAGTTGTTTTTGGGGCTCTTTGTTCTTTGCTCCTCTGAAGTTAGCTCTGAGCCGCAGCATGCTGGACGCCCAATAAACCTTTTGCTGTGGCATGAGACAGTCTCTTGGTGGTCTTTTCCTCCGACTTTTGACCGACCTTTTTACCTATGAAGGACCTGAGAGAGCAAAAGTCAAATCCATGTCAACTTCCATGTCAAACATCCTGGTCAGAATGAAGGAATGTGTCTGAATCAGCCTCTCTCTTCTTAATGTAGATTAAATGGACCAAACCAGGCCTGTGTACAGAGCTGTTCCCGGATGCCTATGGTTGATATACCATTCTAACTTGTGAAAGTGTCACAGGAAGTAGGGGCAGCCTCCATCTCATGGGACCTTTGGAAGCAACTGTTAGAACAAAGTGGTTTTCCATCACAGTGACCTCATTCAGTTCCTGAAGGAAGTGACCTACCACACTTCCTTGGTGATGGAACTTTCTGAACTTGGGATCCAGGAAGCCATGCACCCAGAGCAAGTCTTAGTTTCAGTCCCAGTGGTCTCAATTGTTTGAATTTACCAAAGACAGAGTCAGTGTTTCTTGGTACCTACTTATGTGATGATGGCCAAATTTCAGGAGAGCTCTGAAGAGTGGCTTTTTCTGAGAAAGCAGGTAGTGGCTCAACCATGGCTCCTGACAACTTCTAAAAGTTTGCAAAGAAGACCAGATCTGAGATTGGACAGGCCATTTCGTGGGAACATATTATGGCTCACCAGTCAGAGGACACTCAGGATAGTCACAGCCATACTTGGGGGAAGGAGGTTCCATTGTGGGTGTTGGTGTGAGTTTGTGGTTTTGTCTCATGTTCTGAGAATAGGTAGGAATGGCGGTTTGTAGGTTTGGACTGGAATGTTTCTAGAAAGTCGTTTGACAACACGAGTGTTTCTATGTCTGTGTATCCCACTGTATCCGTGGTTGTAGACATTTGAAATGCGAATGCATCAATGGTTGTGTCCTGTCTAGTATAAAGCTTCCCAGCATTCTTCCCACCCAATTTAAAAATGGAGTGCGGCTTGCCTAATGGATGGTGAACAGCTACTATCTTCCTAAGTTCCTCTTTTCTTCCTGAATACTGGCCACTCTCCAGAGTATCCTCATGGTTTTGTTTCCAAGATATGTACCACGTCCAAGCTCTGTTACATGACCATGTACTGGATAGCTGAAGGGAATGCGAGCATCTCAGAAAACTCAGATATCAGTGTGACCAGTAATGTCTCAGTGGAGAAACCCTGCTTTGGGCCATTTTCTTACTTATGATTCTATTACCCTTAATGTCAGGAAGGTCTTTGCCTCAGGCCACCCTTTTGTGAAGCCTGAAGAAAACAGTTTTCAAATGGAAATGAATGGGCATCACCTGTGGCTCTTTGCTTAATTGCTTTCGAAAAGGATGTGTCTGAAACAGCCACTTGGCCTGGTGGGGTGGCAGTGGCTTAGATTCTCAGCACCTGATGGATCTAAAGAAAGTTTCCAAGTGTGCATCCAAAACCAAAATGGCCAAAAGAGCAGTCATTGTGGATGAAGTCTCTCACTTTCCTCTGTAAGCTTCCTGAGCTAAATCAAGTGAGAATAGGGATCATTTGGGTCAAATCATTTCTTCAAATCCCTACAGAGCCTAGCTGATAGGGGCTTGGGTTTTCTATGATACCAATTCACATAAAGAATTTATACCAGACAGTCATTAGGCCTCAAATTGGAGAAGCAGATCAGATATAGGGCAGGCCTATTTGATCACTCTTGGTTCACAGCAAGGGTGTCCAGGCCACCCTGACTTTAGGCAAATGAGGGGCAAGGGTGCTTATTTTGAACAGTGTATTGGGCTGTGCCCTTCATGGAAACCTCCAGCCAGAGTTTATGATGAGTGTCTATGTGGAAGAAGATGAGGAGCATGTGGGAGTGTTTTAGTTTTAATTGTGGTCATTTGTGTGGTGGTTGTAAGAGATGCCTGGGTCCACCTGGGCTTGAACTCTGGTGTGATTCCTCTTAGAGAATGCGTTATGGAACTGACTTCAGAGAAGTATCGCCATGAATTGTGTTGGGATTTTAGGAGGCCACACATGAGAGTCGCCCTTGGACACCGAGATCTAAGCCCAGAGTGGCTTTCCACAGAGCACTGGGAATCTCAGCCAGGATATCACATGATTTTTTTTCTGAAAGACTTGGAAGCCATAGTTGAGAGTCAAAACACACATGGACCTTACATTGTAGACCTCAATGGGGCTGGCTTCATGTGACCTTTTGGCCAGTCTTTGGGAACCCTTGCCTGTGAGAGTTCTCTAGATTATTCATTGAAATGTGCTTCCTCTAAATTTAATGGTTCCTTAATGAATTGAAACCCACAGTTTCTCCAACTTCATCTTTGAAAATGGCTAGATAAATACCATGAAATAGAATAGAGATGCCAGTATGTTGGGGCCTGCTGAGTAGTGGGCCAAAAGCTGTTGTGTGCAGCTGTGTGATAAAACATCTGTGGTCGGGACATGTGATTCTGCCATTGACTTCCAAATGACTTGTGGCTGACATGTTACAGACAGGAATCACTTATATGTCTGAAACCTCTCCATAAAAGGCATTTTGTTATATGGAGACGTTTCAGGGCAATGTTCAGAATCAGGTTGCTATGGTCAAAGGGTCAAGCTATGTGGGATAGAAGCCTGGTTGGTGCATTCTCCTGCCGACCCTGACCCACCACACGTGACAGGACTCCCTACATCACTGTGTACCAGTTGAAGTCATTGTATTTCATGAGGCAAATACCAAACTCCCAGTGCAGTAGAAAGAAACACCATGAAAAGTGGAGGATGACCAAATGGCTTCACAGTCCACATGCAGAGACACTTAGCTTTCAGTGGCCACAGTTTACCTACAGAGAGAAGTCAGCACTGCTTCCTCATGTTCTTTGGAAAAATTGAAACAATATCCTCCAGGTCTCATAAATGTAGACCCAGCTTTGATGGTCTCATTTGAATGGAAGCTAAAGCTTCTGACAACAACATACATGTCGAGTGCCCATCGTCAAAGGCAGTTTCTCAAGAAGTCTTTAGTCCGGCAGAGCTCCAGGTTTGTGTAGTGTTTACCTTTTAGACCAGGTTGCAAGAAAAGACCACTGACTCCAATTAAAATCAGATTAAAGCAAGCTTATTATTTCCACCACCCTGGCTGCCTCTCCCTCCCAAAACGTTGGGAACAGGAGAGCAGCCCAGCTTTATAGCCCAGAAAGTTACACAAAAGTGGGGTTAAAAATAACAGAATTCTGACAAGCATCACACTAATGGTAGTTTACATTTTTGTTTGCTGGCCCCAACATCAGAATTTATGAGGACCATTAGAGCCTCAGAGAGTGTCGTCTGGCCAAGGAAGGCCAATATTTATGAGGTGTCAACAAAGTTTCAGAGAGGGCTGTTATCTGGTCAGAAAGCCAGGCATGGGTGAGTTCAAGGCACGGGCAGGCTTTCCAAGCAGGTTCAGATCTTGCTGCAATTTATAGTTAAGCCAAAATTATCTTTTCATGGCTTTGTGGCAAGATGGCTCCCAATTTTAATAAAAGATCAGGTTGGGTCAATCATTCCCCGCTTTTCTAATGTGTTTTTTTCATATATTTGATTGGGTAGGAAGAGCACTGTGGGAATTTTAATCCCTCAGGTAATAGTCTCCCGATTTTTTGAACTCACCCAAAAACAGGTCTCCCTGATTTTACCTGACTTAATTAATTACTTATATTGATATTCTATTTATTTTTGTCTCCATTGTTGTAAGAAGAGAGGCGTCACTCATTTAGACTTCTTCTGAGCTGAGAGAGGGTGACGTGAGGGGGCACCGCCTGAGGGACATTAGTCGCCTTTTAGAAGTCAGTTAGGTTTGAAGTCTGGATGGGGAAGAACAGGTAGTAAAGTCATCTGGGAATGGGTTCTTCTATGAGAGAAACAAAAAAACATGAGTACTTAATAAATGTTGCAGCAGCTGGAACATGTCACTGTATAGAAGTTCCCTCACCAGTCTTTAATATCCCCAGTTATCAGGACTGTCAACTTAATATTTAACTTTTAGTGTTACATTTGTCCCTCCCCATAAGATTCAGTTTAATAATTTAATGTCATCTGATCTTGCAAAATATTTTTACTAGTATGACCTCTGTGTCTAATAGAGAAACCTTTAATTCTCTTACTCATTGCTGGATAATCATACTAACAAATACCAAGCCTATGTGTTTAGGTTAAGAATATCTGTAGGCCTTAAACTAAAAACTTCTGCCACTGGCAGATAATCTTGATAGCCTCTTTTTATAGTTATCAGGCATTCCTGTCTGAGAAATCTTCTTTGTAGCCTCCAGTCTTACTTATTTTGGGAGGCTAACATAAAGTGTATACCTTAAAATATTATTATTACTATTATTATATAAAATGCCCAGAAATGGCTGTAATTTGTTTTTAACTGTCTTTTCTAAGTGTTTAAGATGAAGCAGTCAAACTGACTTTTGTTTCTATCTATTCTGAACAGTCAGCTGAGATTTTATGGGAGTCATTCCTGGGGAAACTTGAGAGCAGCTTCTCAGTTCTGCTAGTGCCATTTGCGCTAGGTGGGTCCAGGTCTTGCTTGACCATGTGGCTTCCCTCGGAAGCATCAGGGATGTTTCCCTTCTCTGATGACTCTCCTCTTCGTAGCAAATGCACTGATTGGCTTTCTGTTCTCCAGTGGTCTCATTAATCTCCCTGATCAGGAGGTTATGCAGTTCAGAGTTGCAAAGCTCTTTAGAGAAGTCCGCTGTTCCCTGGATACAGACTGACTCAGAGGGCAAGAGCCAAATATTGGTTTTCTTGTCCCTTTTCATATAACTTTAATTTTAAATCATAATCTTAAACATCCATCAAATAAATTTTAACAGACTTATATAAAGAATACTGGGCTTTAATGTCTATAATTTAAAATTATTTATCTTTTTATTATTTGGGATCTGTATTATTCTGTCTGTCTCGTAGGTGATGGCTAATTATCTTAAATTAACCAATGTTGTGTTCTTAAAGCAACACTGCTGTAAAACACTAACAGGGAATCTTTATATCACCCATAAGGAAATTACAAAATAAAATTAACAACAGTAAACAAACTTAGTTCGTGTAATAGCTACCCTAAAATTTTTGGCTGAGTTATACATTATATCCTCTGTTTGAGATGCTAGTAATGTTGACAGGAAAAAAAACTTTTGAAAATAACTTTAAATGAAATAACATCTGACCTACTGCTTTCGCAGTCATTCTCACATAATAAGATGGGACACAGAGCCTTATCTCAGGTAAGGCAGGGCTCTTTATTAATCTTAAGTGTTTTAATTCTAAAGCTAATCTTTGTTTTTTAAATATCATTTTACAAAGTTTACATAAATTATTTGAGGTCACATGAACATTAGCTAACACCTTATGATATAGCTTTTAAAACATGAATTAAAAAAAGGCTGAAAGTTTTTAACCTTTACATAGATTAGGCTCTCATTAACTTAAATACATTTAAATTGTTCCCCAATATAAAAAGTAACATAAAAGTTTACATATCTTATTGACAACAGGTAAATAAATCCCATATATATATATATATATATATATATATATATATATATATATATGTATATATATATATATATATATATATATATATATATATATATATATATATATATATATATTACCATACAACTTCAGAACACCACCTTGATATAATGCTCTTTTAAAGTTTCTACCTTACAGACTTGTATACCTGGAAGATATGAGCACATTAATAGCATCACAATTGCATTGATGTTTCTACATTAACCAAGTTTAGCTTTTAAAGAAATGGCAGTACAGTGCTCTAAAATAACAGTTCTTATTTAATCAGCTGTTTAATTTTTATGGTTGCTTGCTCTAGAAAAATAAAACTTAATAACCACAATGTTATGGGTAAACTTATGTTTTGAGAAATTTTTGTCTCTTTAACACATGACTGATTTTTACAATCTTATACAGACTTTAGGACAAACTTATACAGACCTTAGTAAATCAATCAGATATCTAACAAAAGTACTCATGAATGAGTAATCCCATATCAAATTTACTTTACTTATTTATCAAAATATTAGACAAATGTATTGAACAGTGTACCATTTTTTGTTGAAGAAAAAGTTCTAGAACCAAGGCATATTAGACCTTTTGTCGGCATTAATATTTTATTAGATTTTTGAACACCTAGAAAAACTTGTAAGGTTAAATTTAAAGACATTTATTTTTATCTGTTTATCCAATTTAAATTGTACCAATTAAATCATGAGAATTTAAGATCTTTGGATCCACGTTTTAAAATTTGTTTATATGAGTGCTTTTTTTATGAGTGCTCCTTATATGTGTTAATTTGTATAACATATATATGATATACGGATATATGTATATAAAGACATACAACACTAACAAAAGTGTGCACACATAATAATAGTAAAGGCCTTGTAGCTTTTTGCAGTTGAAATCTCCATTTCAATGTTTCAAAATCTCCACTGTTGGTCAAAGATAGAGCTGATCAGAAAAACATTAACCTAGGTCTGTAGGGTCAAAATCATGAGCTCAAAAAAAGAATACAGAATCTAAGAAAAAAAATAAGAGTCCTAGAAAAAATGACTGGCCAGTAATTAGTAAATAGCATACAATTTACCTTTTTTCCTGCCTTAGGCCTCAGATCAGTCTCCTACTGAGCTTGCAGGCTTCTTTCATTTGCATTTCAAGGGCCAGAAACAAAGACACAAGACAGACAGAAAGGAGCTCCAGACTATGGCTGACAGACAGAAGCCTTAAAAACAGAGCAGATAAGAGAAAAATCTCCTACACCAATGGCAGGATAGATGTCCTCACAAGGGGATCAGATGTTTTCACAGACGGCAACCTGAAATGTAATATCAAGGGTTTCCATGGTGACTTTACTGCATTTAGTGTCTCCTTTTTCTTTTTCTTTTTTTTAAAAAGACAGAGGTGGCATAATCCTTACAGTGCAGGGAACGAAGGAAGGAATTCCCTGAAGCAACAGGGCTTTGGTAGATCCTGGGAGTCCCTCAGTCCCTCCTTTTACTTATAGGATTAGCTCCTCTGGTTTGGTTCCACCCCAATCTCGCTCCATCTCCTAACATTTCAGTAGTCAGCTCTCAAAAAGTTCCAGGGTCGGGGGGTTATCAAAATTTGTAACTTAAATTTCGGTTTCTGACCTTGAAGCGAATTAATACCTATTTAATAATGAGGACAGGGTTTGAGAAAAATAAAAAGGGAAGTTTACTGCTTTGCTAACAAAGCAGAAACACAGGGGACTCTGCCCAAAGGTTGTGACTCTCTTGAACTGGAGCAACAAGGGGTTTTAAAGGAGTTTCCATTGTTAACCTGGGAGATACTCTGTTCTTTGGTGGCCAGCAGGCATTGCCCTCTGCAGTGGGTGAGTTCCAGGCTGCCAGCTAGGGGCTTCTCTCATCCTGCTTAACAAAGGGGGGTAAACTTCAACACAGTTTTTTAGAACACAGTCCAAAGGGTGTAAGGCTTACTTGCTTTATTACCCATTTTTACGTCCAATATCTTTAAGTTTTTACCACAGAAATCACACAACAAAATGCACAAAAACAAACAAACAAAAAAACATATAGAACACAGAACAAAACACAAAGAAACAGAAACCTGGTGAAGATACAGAAAAACAGAGGAGCAATGAAATGTCTTGCTGAAGCTCCGGGGTAGGAGCTCCTGCGTGCCCGGCTGCACCTTTCTACCCTTTCAGAGAAATTCCATACAGAACAGAACAGAGGACAGAACAATTCTTGTTACTGTCCTGGACAGGAGTACATGTGAGCCTCCCCAGGCCACCTCTCTGTCATCAAAAGACATCTCCCTTAACCGGATATCAGATGTTATAAAGGCACCACCTACCTATGGAGGCCTCCTCCACCAGGTGCTTGCTAATAGTTTTAGTGCGATGGTTCACTGCAGTGCTCCCTGGACCGAATGCTCACTCCAAGGCTTTGGAACTTGGCTCTCCAGCCCTGAGCCCTGGAGGAAAGGCCAGCGTCAGAATTTCCAGCAGTCTGGTCTTATGATCTGGTCACGTCATCTCGCTGGGGAACTCCAAAATGTTAGACCAGGATGCAAGAAAATACCACTGACTCCAATTAAAATCAAATTAAGGCAAGCTTATTAGTTCAACCGGCTAGGCTGACTCTCCTTCTCAAAACAGCGGGAAAAAGACAGCATCCCCACCTTTCCTACACCCCAGCTTTATAGCCCAAAAAGTTACACAAAAAGGGAGTATCAGAAAACAGAACTTTGACAAGCATCACACTAATTGTAGTTTACATTTTTTATTTGCTGGCCCCAGCATAAGAAATTATGAGGACCATTAGAGCCTCAGAGAGGGTCATTGTCTGGCCAGGGAAGGCCAATATTTATGAGGTTTCAGTAAGGTTTCAGAGAGGGCTGTGATCTGGTCAGTAAGACAGGCATGGGTGAGTTCAAGGCATGGGCAGGCATTCCAAGCAGGTTCAGAATTTGCAGTAATTTATAGTAAAGCAAAAATTATCTTTCCATGGCTTTGTGGCAAGATGGCTCCCAATATTAATGAAAGATCAGGTTGAGTGATCACCCCTGTCCCTTCCTTTTGGAAACTCCTCTACCACCTCCAAGGTTGTGAACTCCTGAGCATTTTCCATTCCAGATAAGTATTCACAGAATGTCTAACTCTTCTCCTCTAATTGTGTCTTACTTGGGGCAAAGGTAATGTCAAAGCATTGTTCTGGATGAGAGTGGGAAGATTATTGTATATCACATATTTGCATACACATTGGATTCATTTTCCAATTTTCCATTTGAAATACTGAATTCCTGGCACTAACCCATACCCTACTAGACTCTGACTAATAATCCTAATATGATGGTGAAACATAACCCAAGCAGAATAGAAATACAAGCCGTTCAGAGGAGGCATGGTGTGTAGTTGGAATTGCCTTTTGCATTATATAGTATAGGAGCTATAAATCTAGTCAATTTTTTGTTGAAATAATTCTACATGTGTTTTTAAAGTTAACAAATATGGGAATCCTGTCTCCCTTTCTCTGTAGCACATGTATTTTTATATGCACATAGAGAATCCTACCTGGTATCACACGTACATACTTGTGAGGTGGCTGAATTGGCAGATACAAATTGTGAGAAGAGATCACTACTCCTAAACGCTGTTCAAACTGAAAATTCAACCTATGGGTGAGCTTCCTAGTTCAATAACATTATACATAAATCCATGTTCAGTAAAATGAATATTTTTGCATCTGTGGATTATATATATTTCATGATGAATTTCGATTGGCATATATATTGCTACTTTTTTTCTTTTTTTGGTTGTTCAAAACGTTACAAAGCTCTTGACATATCATATTTCATACATTAGATTCAAGTGGGTTATGAACTCCCATTTTTACCCCAAATAAAGATTGCAGAATCACATTGGTTACATATCCACATTTTTACATAATGCCCTATTAGTTAATGTTGTATTCTGCTACCTTTCCTATACTCTATGATCCCCCCTCTTTCCCCCTCCCATCTTCTCTCTCTACCCCATCTACTGTAATTAATTTCTCTCCTTGTTTATTTTCCCATTCCCTTCACAACCTGTTATATGTAATTTTGTATAACAATGAGGGTCTCCCTTCATTACCATGCAATTTCCCTTTTCTCTCCCTTTCCCTCCCACCTCATGTCTCTGTTAATGTAAATCTTTTCTTCCTGCTCTTCCTCCCTGCTCTGTTCTTAGTTGCTCTCATTATATCCAAGAAGACATTTGGTATTTGTTTTTTAGGGATTGGCTAGTTTCACTAAGCATAATCTGCTCTATTACCATCCATTTCCCTGAAAATTCCATGATTTTGTCATATTTTAGTGCTGCGTAATACTCCATGGTGTATAAATGCCACATTTGTTATCCATTCATCTATTGAAGGGCATCTAGGTTGGGTCCACAGTGCAGCAATTGTGAATTGTACTGCTAAGAACATCGATGTGGCAGTATCCCAGAGTTACACTATTTTAAGGTCTTCAGGAAATAGTCCAAGAAGGGCAATAGCTGGGTCAAATTGTGGTTCCATTCCAAGCTTTCCCAGGAATCTCCATACTGCTTTCCAAATTGGCCGCACCAGTTTGTGGAACAGCTCTCCTCATAGGCCTCATTTGATCCATCTTCTCTACATTAAGAAGAGAGAGGCTTACTCAGACACAACCCTTCATCCTGACCAGGTTGTTTGCCAGGTTGTTTTGGTCTTTCAGGTCTTTCATAGCTGCCTACATCTTCTCCAGGGATCAAATATGCATGGACCTTTGAGGTTCTCAGTAGGTGGCAGATCCCCTACATTGCTGTATTGCAAGACGAACCCTGTCCCTTCTCTTTTGTAAAGTTAGATTGAGGGAACAGTGTATGGTTAGGGTTAATAACATGTTCAATTTGGGTTCGGAATCATTCTGATTGATGAATAATGGTATTGGGAACCTGCGATATTTATAAAACTATAGAGGTGAAATATAAGTATAAAAACAGAAATCTAGGTAAGATTTGTAGCCCAGAAGGGAATGAGGCCCTTTATTGGGATACTTAGCTTTTAATTATGTTCTGCACGTTTGTCTCAGATAAATTGATAATCAATGGCATAGGACCTTGTACCTTGGAAGATTGATTGTAGAAGAGAACATCCACTCAAATTTGGATAGTTAGTAGAATTAGGAAGAGAGTCGGTAGGTTTAGGAAGAAAAGTGAGTATAAAATTTGGATCAAATGTTCTTTAGCAATACGGTTTCATTTACACAGTGAATGTAAATCTCAGCACATGCTAAGAGTCAGTCACAATGATGAACTGCGGAAAATATAGGAAAGAAGATATCAATAGAGACATTACAAAATCAGGCAATTGTAAAGTGAATGATCGGTTTACACATTTTCAACAGGATCGAGATTGAATACATAATTTTAGGAAGAAACAAATATGTAGTCACCAATAGAAATGACATTTGAAAGCATTATGCAAACTGGAAATGGATGTTTTTAGTAATCCATATTCAACTTCCATTTAGGATTTGGTGCAATCATAAGTGTGACCTTTGCATTTTGTGCCCAGAAAATTATTGTGATAAAATATATATGTAGATCATGTGACATGAGTATTTTTTCCACCATTTCTGTGAGCAATATTTTAAGACATATAAATTAGTATTGGGGGTACAAAGTGGTGTACCCTGTGTCTATGAATATAGAGATAATGCATGAATAGAACATACTGTAAATAAATAATATAACTGGTTCCACTTTAAATAATGGATTGAATTGTTATCTGAAAATATATAAGAAATCATATATTGACATACAATCAATAATTCCAACCAGTTATATATCTAATTGTCATCTTAGGGTTATTGTTTATCATGAAGTGTGTGTGAGTTTTGCTTAAAAAGTGATTATGGAAATCGAAAATAATGTGTTTGGAAAGAAGTCTCATGAAATTACCAGTCAAGAAATATGGAGGAATCCATGTGTTCTGAAGCAGGAAGTGATTGAAAGTGAAACAAATGCCTATAAATTTGCTAAATTGTCGATGAAATATATATCCTGTGATGTGCATAAACTAAGGAAATAGTATGTACCAGTGATGAATAAAAATGAACGTCAAAGTACACATCATGTACCATTGGAATCTACTTGCATTGATGTTAAACTGGGTCAGTTACTGTAAAAATATTAGGATTCGCGTGCATCACTCACCGAAGTTAGTTTTCTTTTTTTTTTTAATTTTTATTTATGCTTCTTCAAAACATTACATAGTTCTTGATACATCATATTTGTCACTTTGATTCAAGTGGGTTATGAACTCCCATTTTTACTCCGTATACAGATTGCAGAATCACATCAGTTACACATGCATTGATTCACATATTGCCATACTAGTGTCTGTTGTATTCTGCTGCCTTACCTATCCTCTACTATCCCCCCTCCCCTCCCCTCTCCTCCCCTCTTCTCTCTCTACCCCGTCTACAGTAATAAATTTCTCCCCCTTGTATTATTTTTCCCTTTCTTCTTGTATGTAATTTTGTATAATCCTGAGGGTCTCCTTCCATTTCCATGCAATATCCCTTCTCTCTCCCTTTCCCTCCCACATCTCTTCCCTGTTTTAATGTTAATCTTCTTCTCATCCTCTTCATACCTATTCTGTTCTTAGTTAATCTCCTTATATCAAAGAAGACATTTGGCATTTGTTTTGAAGGGATTGGGTAGCTTCACTTAGCATAATCTGCTCTAGTGCCATCCATTTCCCTGCAAATTCTATGATTTTGTCATTTTTTAATACAGAGTAATACTACATTCTGTATAAATGCCACATTTTTTTATCCATTCATCTATTGAAGGGCATATAGGTTGGTTCCACAGTCTTGCTATTGTGAATTGTGCTGCTATGTACATCGATGTAGCAGTGTCCCTGCAGCATGCTCTTTTTAGGTCTTTAGGGAATTGACCGAGAAGGGGAATAGCTGGGTCAAATGGTGGTTTCATTCCCAGCTTTCCAAGAAATCTCCATACTGCTTTCCCATTTGCCTGCACCAATTTGCAGTCTCACCAGCAATGTACAAGTGTACCTGTTTCCCCACATTCTCACCAACACTTGTTGTTTGACTTCATAATGGCTGCCAATCTTACTGGAGTGAGATGGTATCTTAGGGTGGTTTTGATTCACCTTTCTCTGACTACTGGAGTTGGTGAGCATTTTTTCATGTACTTGTTGATTATATGTCCTCCTCTGAGATGTCTGTTGAGGTCCTCGGCCCATTTGCTGATTGGGTTATTTGTTATCTTATTGTTTAATTTTTTGAGTTCTTTGTATACTCTGGATATTAGGGCTCTATCTGAAGTGTGAGGAGTAAAGATTTGTTCCCAGAATTTAGGCTCCCTATTTACCTCTCTTATTGTTTCTTTTGCTGAGAAAAAACTTTTTGCTTTGAGTAAGTCCCATGTGTTGATTCTAGTTATTAACTCTTGTTATTAACTCTTGTGCTATGGATGTCCTATTGAGGAATTTGAAGCCCGACCCCACAGTATGTAGATCGTAGCCAACTTTTTCTTCTATCAGACGCCATGTCTCTGATTTGATATCAAGGCCCTTGATCCATTTTGAGTGAACTTTTGTGCATGCAAGAGAAAGGGATTCAGTTTCATTTTGTTACATATGGATTTCCAGTTTTTCCAGCACCATTTGTTGAAGATGCTATCCTTCCTCCATTTCATGCTTTTAGCTACTTTATCAAATAGAAGATTGTTGTAGCATTGTGGATTAATCTCTGTGTCCTCCATTCTGTACCATTGGTCCACCCGCCTGTTTTGGTACCAGTACCATGCTGTCATTGTTACTATTGCTCTGAAATTTAGTTTGAAATCTGGTATCGCTATACCGCCTGATTCACACATCCTGGTTAGAATTGCTTTTGCTATTCTGGATCTTTTATTATTCCATATGAATTTCATGATTGCTTTCTCTATTTCTACAAGAAATGCCGTTAGGATTTTGATTGGCATTACATTAAACCTATAGAGAACTTTTGGGAATATCACCATTTTGATGATGTTAGTTCTCCCTATCCATGAACAGTGTATATTTTTCCATCTTCTAAGATCTTATTCTACTTCTCTTTTTAGGGTTCTGTAGTTTGCATTGTATAAATCTTTCACCTCTTTTGTTAGGTTGATTCCCAAGGATTTTAGTTTTATTTTTTGAGGATATTGTGAATGGAGTGTTTTTTTTTTCTCATTTCCGTTTCAGAAGTTTTGTCACTGATATACAGAAATGCCTTTGACTTATGAATGTTGATTTTATATCCTGCCACATTGCTGAAATCATTTCTTACTTCTAGTAGTTTTTTTTGTAGACCCTTTTGGGTCTTCTATATATTGAATCATATCAGCTGCAAGTAGTGATAATTTAAGTTATTCTTTTCCTATTTTCATGCCTTTTATTTCTTTCATCTGTCTAATTGCTCTGGCCAGTGTTTCGAGAACTATATTGAATAGAAGTGGTGGTAGAGGACATCTCTGTCTTGTTCCAGATTTTAGAGGGAATGCTTCAATTTTTCTTCATTCAGAATAATGCTAGCCTGAGGCTTAACATAGATAGCTTTTACAATGTCGAGGTAAATTCCTGTTATCTCTAGTTTTTCAAATGTTTTGAACATAAAGGGATGCTAAGGGTCTATCCTTCTTATTTATTTTTTGCAGAACCAAGCTTTAGTTTTGTAATTTTTTCAATAGTTTCTTTTGTTTCAATTTTGTTGTTTTCCGCTCTGATTTTAGTTATTTCTTGCCTTCTGCTACATTTGCTGTTGTTTTGCTCTTCCTTTTCTAGGGCTTTGAGATGAAGTGTGAGCTCATTTATTTGTTGTTCTTTCCTATTTTTGAGGAATGACGTCAAGGTGGTGAATTTCCCTCTTAAAACACCTTTCATTGTGTCCCATAGACTCCGATATGTTGTTTCTGTATTTTCATTTATCTTGAAGAATTTTTTGATTTTCTCATTTATGTCTTCTGTAACACATTAATCATTCAGTAACATGTTGTTCATTTTCAATGTGATGTAGGATTTTTCCTTCCTTCTTTTTCATTGGTTTCCAGATTCATTCCATTATAATCCAATAAAATTCATGGTATTAAGTCCACCCTTTATATTTACTGAAGGTTGCTCTATGGCATAATATATGGTCTATTTTTTAGAAGGATCCATGTGCTGCTAAAAAATATTATATCCACTTGATGATGGTTGATATATTCTATATATGTCAGTTAAGTCTAGGTTATTGATTGTGATATTGAGTTCTATAGTTTCTTTATTCAACTTTTATTTGGAGGATCTGTCCAATGGTGAGAGAGGTGTGTTGAAGTCACCCATAATTATTGTGTTGTGGGCTATTTGATTCTTGAACTTGAGGAGAATTTGTTTTATGAACGTCACAGCACCATTTAATGGTGCGTAAATATTGATAATTTTTATGTCTTGTTGGTGAATGGTTCCTTTTAACAGTATATAATTTCCTTCATTATCCCTTTTGATTAAATTAGTCTTGAAGTCGATTTAATTCGATTTGAGGATGGCCACCACTGCTTGCTTATGAGGACCGTGTGCATGGTATATTTTTTCCCAACCTTTCACCTTCAGCCTGTGTATGTCTTTTCCATTCAGATATGTCTCCTGGAGGCAACATATTGTTGGATTTGTTTTTTGAATCCAAGTTACAAGCCTATGTTGCTTTATTGGAGAGTTTAAGCCATTAATGTTTAGAGTTACTATTGATATATGGTTTCTACTGCCAGCCATGTTTGAATATTTATCGCTTTTTAAAATTTACTTTGTTTCTCCATGATTAGCTTTTCCCCCGCCCTCTGTCATTACTGAGGCACTTCCCACTGATGGTTTTGGTTGTTGTTTTTCATTTCTTTCTCCTGTAGTGTTTTGCTCAAGACACTTTGCAATGGTGGTTTTCTGGCTGCAAATTCTTTTAGCTTTTGTTTATCATGAAAGATTTTTATTTCGTTGTCGTACCTGAAGCTGAATTTTGCTGGATACAGAATTCTTGTTTGGCATCCATTGTCTTTCAATGTTTGAAATACGTTGTTCCAGGATCCTCTCACTTTCAGGGTCTGTGATGAAAAATAGGTTGCTAACCTTATTGGTTTACCCCTGAATGTAATCTTCCTCCTTTCTCTTGAAGCTTTTAATGTTTTCTCTTTGTTCTGTATATTGGATAGCTTCATAACAATGTGTCTTGGCGTTGGTCCACTGTGATTTTGTGTGCTCTGTGTCCTGTAAGCATCTTCAATTTGTATAACCATTTCCTTTTTTTTTCTGCAAAATTTTCTGTAATTATTTCATTCAACAGGTTACTCATTCCCATGGTTTGAATCTCTGTACCTTCCTCTATCCAGATGACTCATAAGTTTGGTTTTTTTATGTTATACCATATCTCTTGGATGTTTTTCTCGTGATTTTTTTACCAGCCTTTCTGTGTTGGCTAGACTCTTTTCAAGATGATATATTTTGTCTTCATTATGTGACATTCTGTCTTCTACTTGCTCCACATGGTTAGTGATACTCTCAATTGAGTTTTTAATTTGGTTTATCGTTTCCTTCATTTCTAGAATTATTCTTTGAATATTTATAATCTCTATCTCCTGATAAAGAAGATTAACTTCTTCTTTTATCTGTTTATGTAATTCATTTTCAATGTGTTCTTTCACTGTATTTATTTGCTCTCTCATATCCTCTTTAAGGTTCCATTTCATCTGTCTAAGGTATTCCTTGAGTTCTTTATATGACCATTTTTCTGATAATTCTAGGTCCTCCTGAATATTTAGGTTATCCTTCATTGTTTGTACTCCTTCTTTCTTGCTTTTTGATGCTGCTCATGTTACTTCTTGTTCTGTTTGAGTGCTGAGTTACTTCTAATTCTTATAAATTTATTTGAAGCTTGGGAGGAAAGATATTAGAAGGGATGGGAAGAAGTCACTAAAGAGAATGAGAATAGGCAGGTAGAATTCAAGGATGGGGGAATAAGAAAATTGAAAAGAAATGAAAAGACAAAAGAAAAAAATAGAAAATAAAGAAAGAAATAAATTTTTTTAAAATAATAATGATAATTAAAAAATGAAAATTAAAATTTAAAATAATAATAATAATAGTAAAATTAAAAAAAATAAAAACATTAAAATAAGTTAAAGAACAACACAAAAAATTTAAATGAAAGAAAAAAAATAAAAATAAAATAATAATAATAATAATACATGCAGTCATAGAGTTCAATTAACTTCTCTTCCAGTAGGTGGAGCTGTGCTCACTGGGCCAAGCTTCTCCTCTCAATAGGTGGGAACCAATCACTGTGCAGCAGCTCTTCCTCCCAGACTGGGCGGGTCTCTAATCCTGAGTGCCTAGGACCTTCTCTAGTGTTTCCTCAAGCCAGGCTCCGCTCAACTGTGACGCTCACCACAATACTAGCTACACGTCAGGTCTCTGCTCCTGGTAGCCCTGTTTTCATCAACGCTTGGCACTCTCTCCCTGTTTGCCTCCCTCAGACCCTAAGTTTGTAGAGCTTGGGGCTGGGAACCCCCAGCGAATTTGCTTGCTCTCTGGTATCCATGCCCACATTAGCTGGTGTAAGAGACCTCAGTTGTCAGCACTGGTAGGAGCGGTAGCCAGGGATTCCACGCCACAAGTCCCACAGCACACATGATTCCCTCGGTCTGGCCATCTTTCTCACGGGAGACCTGGGAGGGCCCGTTAAGGGAGAGCTGGGAGGGGCCCTTAATGTTTCCCCGCTGTGTGGAGAGAGATGCATATGGAATTACACACCTGTCGTACTGGTTTCAATGAAGTTATCTCCTCTGCCCATGACATCAGTTCTCTTCCGTGGTGGTATCCCATGCAAATGGTGACCATTCCTTCCTTTTGCCAGGTGACCAATGCAATGGATGGGTCCTGACTGTGTCTCCAAAGCCCCATTTCAATCCAGTGGCCTTTTACCTCTGTAAATTCAGAAGGGCCGACCAGTTATTTCAGAGGGAACGTTAGTTCTGAGTCACAAGAAGCAGGCAAATCTGAGCTTCTATGCAGCCGATCCGGGCTCTGTGTGTTTTCTCAGGGGCCCAGACTGTTCGCACCAGATCGACGTCAGGTCAGCATTGCCTAGTGATTCTGAACAAACAGCATTTAGACAGTTTACGACTCCCTATGCCTGCGCAGCTAATGAGGTCAGATACTTGATTTCTCCATGTCCGCCACCATGTTGGATCTCTTATATTGCTACTTTTTAATGTCTGTGCGTGTGTGTGTGTGTGTGTGTGTGTGTGTGTATATATATATATATATATATATATATATATATATATATATCAATATAAGATTTCTTATATATTTTTAGATATCAATTCAATTCATTATTTAAAGTGGAACCAGTTATATTATTTATTCACAGGATGGTCTATTCATGCATTATCTCTATATTCATAGACACAGGGTACACCTCTGTGTACCCCTAACACTAATGTATATGTCTTCAAAATATTGCTCCCAGAAATGGTGGAAGAAATACTCATGTCACCTGATCCACATATATATTTTATCACAGTAAAATTCTGAACAAAAAATGTAAAGTTCACACTTATGATTGTACCGAAGCCTAAAAGAAAAGTGAAAATGTTTAACTAAAAACATCCATGTGAAGGTTGCCTAATGCTCTCAAATGTCAATCCTATTGGTGACAACATATTTGTTTCTTCCAATGATTATATATTCAAATTAAACCCTGTTGAAAATGTCTAATCCTATAACTCACTTTATACTTTGCCTGATTTCATAATGTCTCTATTGATACCTGCTTTCCTACTTATTTTCCCCAGTTCATCATTGTGACTGACTCTTCATATGTGCTGACATTTTCATTCATTCTCTAACCGAAACCCTATTGCTAAAGTACTTTTGGTCCAAATACTATACTCACTCTTCTTCCTAAACCTACCGACTATCTTCCTAATCCTAACGACTATCCATTTTTGACTGGATGTTCTCTTCTACATTAAATCTACCAAGGTACAAGGTCCTGTGCTTCAAATCATACCTAGATTTCTGTTTCCATACTTATATTTCACCTCTATGTTCTTGTAATTATCGCAAGTTCCCAATACCATTATTCATCGCACAGAATGATTCCTAACCCAAATTGAACCTGTTATTAACCCTAAACATACACTGTTCCCTCAATCTCATTTTACAGAAGAGCAGCGACAGAGTTGTTCTTAAAATACAGGGAATTAGGGGACCTTCCACCTGCTGAAAACCTCAAAGGTCCATGCAGAAATGATACCTGGAGAAGTTGTAGGGAGGTATGAAAGACCTGAGAGAGCAAAAGTCATCTTCCATGGCAAACAACCTGGTCAGGATAAAGGGATGTGTCTGAATCAGCCTCTCTCTACTTATGTTAGAGAAGATGGACTAAACCAGACCTGTGTGGAGAGCTGTTCCCAGGTGCCTATGGTTGATATACCATTCTAACTTGTGCAAGTGTTCCAGGAAGTAGGAGCAGCCTCCATCTCATGGGACCCTTGGAAGCAAGTGTTAGGACAAACTGGTTGCCAAGGCAGTGACCTCATTCATTCAATTCCAAAGAAAGTGACATACCTAATTTCCTTGGTGATGGAACTCTATGATCTTTGTATCCTAGTGGCCAGGCACCCAGACGCTATCTCATTCCCAGTCACAGTGGTCTCACTTATTTGGATTTACCAAGGACAGAGTCAGTATTTCTTGGTACCTACTAATGTGAGGATGGCCAAATGCCAGGAGAGCACTGAAGAGGTACCTTTTCTGAGAAAGCCAGTAGTGGCTCACCACTTTTTCCTGACAACTTCACAGAGTTAGCCAAGGAAACCAGACCTGAGAGAGGACAGACTATTTTGAAGGAATATAGTATGGCCGAGCAGTTAGAGGACACTCCAGATAGTCACAGATCTACTTGGGGGAAGGAGGTGCCATTGTGGGAGTGGGTGTGGGTTTGTGGTTTTGTCTCATGTTCTAACAAAAGGTAGGAATGGCGGTTTGTTTGGATTGAAGTGGACTGTTTCGAGTAAGTCATTTGACAAGGTGAGTGTTTCTATGTTTGTGTATCCGACTATGTCCATTGTTGTAGACATTAGAAAAGAGAATGCATTAATGGATGTGTCCTGTCTAGTATAAATCTTACCATAATTCATCCTGCTCAATTTATGAATGGACAGCACCTTGTCTTATCGATGGGCAACACCTGCTATCATCCTAAGTTCCTGTTTTCTTCCTGAATTCTGGCCAGTCTCCAGAATAGGCTCAGGGATTTGTGTCCAAGATATGTACCACCTCCAAGCTCTGTGACATGGCCATATACTGGATAGCTGAAGAGAATGGAGATCATCTCACAAAACTCAGATATCAGTGTGACCAGGAAAGTCTCAGTGGAGAAACCCTGCTTTGGGCCTTTTGCTTACCTTATGTTCTGTTGCCCTGAATGTCAGGAAGGTCTTTGCCTCAGGCCACTCCTTTGTGAAGCCTGAAGAAAACAGTTTTAAATTTGAAATGAATAGGCATCACCTGTGGCTCTTTGCTTAATTGCTTTGGAAAGGGATGTGTCTGAATTAGCCTCTTGGCCTTGTATGTGGCTGTGATTTTTATTCTCAGCACATGATGGATCCAAAGAATGATCGCATGTGCGCATCCAAAATCAAAATGGCCAAAAGATCAGTCATTGTGGATGAAGTCTCTCGCCTTCTTCTGTTAGGTTCCTGACATCCATCAAGTGAGAATACTGATCCTTTTGGGTCAAATGAGTTCTTGAAATCTCTGCCGAGGTGCTTGGCTTTTCTCATGACTCTATTTCACATAAATATTCCATACCTGAAAGTCAGTAGTCCTCAAATTGGAGAAACAGAGCAGCATGAACGGCAGGCTTATTTGACCACTCCTGGTTCATATTAAGAGTGTCCAGGCCACCCTGACTTTAGGCAAATGAGGGGCAAGTGAGCTTATTTTGGACACTACCAATGGCTACACCCCTCATGGAAACCTCCAGCCAGAGGTCATGATGAGTGACTATATGGAAGAAGATGAGGGCCATGTGGGAGTGTTTTGGTTTTAATTGTGGTCATTTGTGTGGCGGTTGGAAGAAATGTCTGGGTCCACCTGGGCTTGAACTCTGTTGTGATTCCCCATAGAGACTGAGTTCTGGAACTCACCTCAGAGAAGTATTGCCATGAATTGTTTTGGGATTTTAGGAGGCCACGCATGAGAGTTGCCCTTGGAAACTGAGATCTGGCTTTCCACAGAGCACTGGGAATCTCAGCCAGAATATCACATGATATAATTGTGAAAAACTTGCAGCCATAGTTGAGAGTCAAAACACACATGGACCTCACATTTTAAACCTCAATGTGCCTGGCTTCATGTGACCTTTTCCCCACTCTTTGGGAAGCCTTGCCTGTGAGAGTTCTCCAGAGTTTTCATTTAAATTAGCTTTCTCAACATTTAGTGGTTCCTGAATGAATTGAAACCCAGAGTTTCTCCAACTTCATCCTTGAAAAATGGCTTGATAAATACCATGAATTTTTGGAAGTTCCCACAACCAGGTGGCACTGGAGAACATTTGGATGTCCTGTTGCTGATCATGAGTATACCAGACAATGCCTTGATTGACTGGGTTTCATGAAAATGGTGTAGAACAGAGATGCCAGTAAGTTGGAGCCTGCTGAGTAGTGGGCCTAGAGCAGTGGTGGGCAGGTGTGTGATGAAACATCAGTGGTAGGGCCATGAGGATCTACCATTGGATTCCAAATGGCTTGTGACTGACATGGTGCAGCCAGCAGTCCCTTATATGTAAAAGCATCTTGTTATATGGTGAGGTTTCAGGTCAATGTTCTGAATCAGGTTGATATGGACGAGGGGGCAATGGGCCAAGCTAGGAGGGATAGAAGCCTGGTTGGTGCATTCTTCTGCAGACCCTGACCCAACACACGTGACAGAACTCCCTCCAGCAATATGTCCCAGTTGAGCTCCTGGTATTTCGTGAAGCAAATACCAAACTCCCAGTGCAGCAGGAAAAACACCACAAAAAGTGTAGGAGGACCAAATGGCTTCGCAGTCAACACGGAGAGACACTTAGTCCTCAGTGGTCACAGTTTACCTACAAAGAGAGGATTCAGCATTGCTGCCTCATCTTCATTGGAAAATAAGAAACCATGTCCTTCAGGTCACATAGATGCAGAACCAGCTTTGATGGTCTCACTACTAAAGAAGCCAAATCTCCTGACAACAACATATATTTCAAGTGCCCAAACTCAGAGGCAGTTTCTCAAAAAGTTTTTAGGCTCTCAGAGCTCCCTGTTTGTGTTGTGTTTACCCTGTCCCTTACTTTTGGAAACTCCTCTACCACCTCCATGGTTATGAACTCTTGAGCATTTTCCATTCCAGATATGTATTCACTGATTTTCTAACTCTTCTCCTCTAATTATGTTTTACCTGGGGTGAAGGTAATGTCAAGGCATTTTTCTGGATGAGAGTGAGAGGATATCAGACCTAAACAGATATTTGTGAAGCACATATTTGCTTACACATTGAATTCATTTTCCAATTTTCCTTTTGAAATACTGAATCCCTGACACTAACCCATACCTACTAGAATCAGACAACTCATCCTAATATAATGGAGAAAAATAACCCAAACAGAATAGAAATTCAAGCAGTTCAGAGGAGGCATCTTGTATAGTTGGACTTGCCTTTTGCATTATATAAGGTAGGAGTTATAAATCTAGTCAATTTTTATTTGAAATAGTTCTCCATGTGTTTTTAAAGATAACAAATGTGTGAAATCCTGTTTCCCTTTCTCTGTAGCCAATTCACACATGTATATTTATATGCACACATAGAATCCTACCAGGAATCCCACGTACATTTTTGTGAGGTTTCTCACTTGGCAGATTCAAATTGTGAGAAGAGATCACTCCTCTTCAACGCTGTTAGAACTGAAGATTCAAACTATAGGGGAGCTTTCTAGTAGAACAACATTATACATATACTCATGTTCAGTAAAATAATTATTTTTGCATCTGTGGATGATATATATTTACTGATGAATTTTGATTTTCATATATATTGCTGCTTTTTAATGTCTGTGTGTAGTTTGTGTGTGTGTGTGTGTGTGTGTGTGTGTGTGTATATATATATATATATACACACTATTCAGATTTTTCAATATATAAAATATATGTGTCTTATATACACTTTCTAAATTCATTCATGTTCATGTATATGGATTTATAATCAACTTTTCACAAGATTATTTTCCGAAATATTCATCCACCTGAAATACATATTTGTTTCCTAGTACTGAAAACAAACTTCAGTGAATGGTGCCTACAAATTCTAATAATTTTACAGTAACTGACCCAGTTTACCACCAATGCAAGTAGATTCCTATGGGACATGATATGTAATTTGAGGTTCATTTGTATTCAACACTGGTACATTATTATTTCTTCAGTTTTTACACATCATACGATATATATTTCATCCACAAGATCACAAATTTACAGGCATTTGTTTCAACTTTAATCAATTCCTGTTTCAGAACACAAGTATTATCAGGGTTTCTGAACTCGTCTTTTCATGACGCTTCTTTCCAAACAAGTTATTTTCGATTTCCATAATCACTGGTGAAGTAAAACTCACACCCTTCGTGATAAACCAAAACACTAATATTACCATTATATGTATACCATTTTGGAAAGAATGATTGTATATCAATATAAGATTTCCTGTAATTTTTCAGATATCAGTTCAATCCATTATTTATAGTTGGAACAAGTTATATTATTTATTCACAGTATGTTCTATTCATTCTTTATCTTTATATTCATAGACACAGTGTACACCTCTTTGGACCCCCAATACTAATTTTACGTCTTCAATATATTGCTACCAGAAATGGTGGAAGAAATACTTATGTCACCTGATCTACATATACATTTTATCACAATAATATTCTGAAAAAAAATGTAAAGGTCACACTTATGACTGTACCAAAGCCTAAAAGGAAAGTGAACATGGATTAATAGAAACATCCATGTCCATGCTGCCTAATGCTCTCAAATGTCAATCCTATTGGTGAAAACATATTTGTTTCTTCCTAAGATTATATATTCAAACTCAACCCTGTTGAAAATGTCTAATCCTATCACTCACTTTATATTTTGCCTGATGCAATAATGTCTCTATTGATATCTGCATTTCTACATATTTTCCCAGTTTATCATAGTGACTGACTCTTCATATGTGCCGACATTTACATTCACTCTCTAACCGAAACCATATTGCTAAAGAACTTTTGGTCTAAATCCTATAATCACTCTTCTTCCTAAACCTACCGACAATCTTTCTAAACCTACTGACTATCCCTTTTTACTGGATGTTCTCTTCGACGTTCAATCATCCAAGGTACAAGGTCCTATGCCATTGTATATTGAATTATCTGAGACATCTTTAGAGAACATAATTCAAGCTAAGTATCCCAATCAAGGGCCCAATGCCCTTCTGGGTTTCAAATTATATCTAGATTTTTATTTTCATACTTATATTTCACCTCTACATTCTTGTAAATCTCACAGGTTGCCAATACCATTATTCATCGCACAGAATGATTCCTAACCCAAATTGAACCTGTTATTAACCCTAAACATACACTGTTCCCTCAATCTCATTTTACAGAAGAACAGGGACGGAGTTGTTCTTACAATACAGGAAAGTAGGGGACCTTCCACCTGCTGAAAACCTCAAAGGTCCATACAGAAATGATACCCGGAAAAGTTATAGGCAGCTATGAAGGACCTGAGAGCAAAAGTCATCTTCCATGGCAAACAACCTGGTCAGGATGAAGGGATGTGTCTTAATCAGGCTCTCTCTTCTTATTGTAGAGAAGATGGAGCAAATCAGGCCTGTGTGGAAAGCTGTTCACGGGTGCCTATGGTTGATATACCATTCTAACTTGTGAAAGCGTCACAGGAAGTAGGGGCAGCCTCCATCTCATGGGACCCTTGGAAGCAACTGTTAGGAAAAAGGGGTGCCAAGGCAGTGGCCTCATTCAGTTCCAAAGAAAGTGACATATCTAATTTCCTTGGTGATGGAACTCTCTGAACTTGCTATCCAAGAACCAAGACACCGAGAGTCAATCCCAGTCCAAGTCCCTGTGGGCTCACTTGATTGGATTTTCCAAGGACAGAGTCAGTCTTTCTCGGTACCTAATGATGTGAGTATAGCCAAATACCAGGAGAGCACTGAAGAGGTACTTTTCCTGAGAAAGCAGGTAATGGCTCGCCACCTTTTCCTGACAACTTTACAGAGTTGGTCAAGGAAAGCAGATCTGATAGAGGACACGCCATTTCGGGGGAACATAATATGGCCCACCAGTCAGAGTTAACTCCGGAGAGTCACAGACCTACTTGAGGGAAGGAGGTGCCTTTGTGAGTGTGGGTTTGTTGTTTTGTCTCATATTCTGAGAATAGGTAGGGAAGGCGGTTTGTTTGATTTGGAGTGAACTGTTTCTAGTAAGTCGTTTGACAAAATGAGTGTTTCTATGTCTGTGTATCCCACTGTGTCCGTGGTTGTAGACATGAGAAAAGAGAATGCAACAATGGATGTGTCCTGTCTAGTAGAAAGCTTCCCATTATGCATCCTGCCTAATTTATGAATGGAGTGCGGTTGCCTTATGGATGAGCAATACCTATTACCTTCCTAAGTCCCTGTTTTCTTCTGAATTCTGGCCACTCTCCAGAATAGGCTCATGGTTTTGTGTCCAAGATATGCAACAACTCCAAGGTCTGTGACATGGCCATGTACAGGATAGCTGAAGGGAATGGCCAGCATCTCAGAAAACTCAGATATCAGTGTGACCAGGAAAGTCTCAGTGGATATACCCTGCTTTTGGCCTTTTGCTTACCTATTGTTCTGTTGCCCTGAATATCAGGAAGGTCTTTGCCTCAGGCCACCCCTTTGTGAAGCCTGAAGGAAACAGTTTTCAAATGGAAATGAATGGGCATCACTTGTGGCTCTTTCTTAGTTGCTTTGGAAAGGGATGTGTCTTAATTAGACTCTTGGCCTTGTATGTGGCTGTGACTTTGATTCTCAGCAGCTGATGGATCTAAAAATGATCCCATGTGTGCATCCAAAACCATAATTGCCAAAAGATCAGTCATTGTGGATGAAGTCTCTCGTCTTCCTCTGTTAGGTTCCTGACCTCCATCAAGTGAGAATAGGTATTCCTTGGGTCAAATGAGTTCTTCAAATCACTGCAGAGGTGCTTAGGTTTTCGTATGACTCCAAATCACATAAAGAATCTATACTTGAAAGTCAGTAGGCCTCAAATTGGAGAAACAGAGCAGTATTAACGGGAGGCTTATTTGATCACTCCTGGTTCACAGAAAGGGTGTCCAGGCCAACATGACTTTAGGCAAATGAGGGGCAAGGGAGTTTATTTGGACACTGTCTTTGGGTGAGCCCTTCATGGAAACCTCCAGACAGAGGTTACGATGAGTGACTATATGGAAGAAGATGAGGACCATGTTTGAGTGTTTTGTTTTTAATTGTGGTCATTTGTGTGGTGGTTGTAAGAAATATCTTGGTCCACCTGGGCTTGAACTCTGTTGGGATTTCCCTTAAAGACTGCGTTCTGGAACTGAACTCAGAGAAGTATTTCCATGAATAGAAATACAAGCAGTTTAGAGGAGGCATGGTGTATATTTGGACTTGCCTTTTGCATGATACAGAGTAGGAGTTAAATCTAGTCAATTTTTTGTTGAAATAGTTCTCCATGTGTTTTTAAAGTTAAAAAATTGTGAATTCCTGTCTCCCTTTCTCTGTAGCCTATTCAGCACATATATTTTTATATGGATATATAGAATCATACCTGGTACCACACATACATTCTTGTGAGGTGGATGAGTTGGCAGATACAAATTGTGAGAAGAGATCACTCCTACTTAACCGTGTTGGAACTGAATATTCAACCAATGGGTGAGCTTGCTAGTTGAACAACATTATACATAAATCCATGTTCAGTAAAATGAATATTTTTGGATCTTTTTATGATATATATTTTATGAAAATTTTGATTGACATATATTTTGCTATTTTTTTTCTGTGTGTGTGTGTGTGTTTTGTGTCATTCGCCTGTTCTGTAAAACAACTTCAGAGAGAGAGGTTAAAAATTCATGCAAAGCTCTGATGGAGGTATCTAATATCTTAGTTTTGGTCTATTGCTTCTTCTAATTGGGTCATTTGTTGTGTCCCATGGACGAGGGCAGTGGTTCCTGTGCCCACCCCTGAAGCAACTCCTATTCCGAATAGGATGGCTAAAGTGAGGGATATATGTTCCCAGTGGAAACGGGTTGTATGCCCCTCTATTTCATTTTCAAATGAACCTGCATCATGACAGAGCACTCTGGGAAACATCTGCACCATTACACAATTAATCACATCTGTTGACAATTTCTTTAAAACATAAACAATGTTTAATTATATACAATTATGCTGTTGTAGGGACGGACAAGGCAAGGCACCTAAGATAGCAACGAAGACAGGGAAACCGTCCTATTTGGTTGCAACCAGATTCAGAGGGCATTGCTTCTGTTGTAATCAATTATTCTCCTGAAACTCAAGTTTAGGTAGTTTCAGAATTTTGTACCCAACATGTAAGGGAAGGGGCTCAGAAGTTCACAGTCTTCAGAAGTTCAAAAAAGCCGTTGTTGTTTCTGTTTTTACCTCAGTTCTGGGCAAGTTAACTTTTCAAGGACACCTGGGAGGGAAAGAGCTTTTTCCTACCTTTCTTATTTTTTGCCCCTGACAGCTGTTACCATGGAGCCCTGATGGTAACTTCTTTATCTTAGAAATATAGCCATCTCTGTAAAGCCCCAGCTCATGGCCAGAGGCCTTGTTCATATATTTTGTGGAAAACAAGTAATGGGGTGTCTAGCATAGAAGTGCTTATTTTTTTAGCCAGTGGCCAAGTAGAACAAGGCAACACTAAAAGAGGAAGTTTATCTACATTGAACTCTTTTATAGGGACTCTTTTGCTGAAAGTCCTAAAGTCAGCCATGGTGAAGACTTCTGTAGAAAGTCAGTTAAGAATTTTCTGTAGGCCTGGTACAGAAGGGGAAGACAGGGAAGGTGGGGCTGACAGCAGCTCCGAGGATCTGAGAATAAGGAAGGAGAGATGTAAAAGAATAATGGGAAAGGGGTTTGGGATTTTCCTAGCAACAAATACTTGAGCTGTACAACAGGTAGAGCAGAGGGGAAGACAAGAGTGAGTATCCCAAAATGCATGTGAGGGACTTTAAATTTTTAGTAAACTGTTTTCAGTGATGACAAAGCAACTTTAAAGGCCATTTTCATTACATCTTTGATAGGAGTCTGAGGGCTCTCCTCAGCTAGTTTCAGCTTTGTGTTAGCTGGTAAGAGGACCTGGTGGGACCCGGGGCGGGCACGGACAGGAGAAGAGAGGAGTGAGTCGGTGGATGGGAACCTGAGTACCTGCTACTTCAGCAAGATGGCGATGGTCTGAGAACCAGCAGAGATTTGGGTTTTTGATCTAATAATTGGAGGGGAGAAATCAGGTTGCTGAGGTGAGAGTGACAGCAGAGACTCTGGAGCACAAGGCTGAAGGTGAGGATTGATTGGATAAGCATAGTTCAGGATATGAGTGAAGGATGGAAAAGGCATGCCCATAGGGGAATCTCCTTTCACCCTTTTGAGCACTTGCAGAAGTTAAAAAGGTCACACAGGGCTGGGGATGTGGCTCAATTGTAGCACGCTCGCTTGGCATGCGTGCGGCCCGGGTTCGATCCTCAGCACCACATACAAACAAAGATGTCGTGTCCAGCAAAAAACTAAAAAATAAATATTAAAAATTCTCTCTGTCTCTCTCTCTCTCACCTCTCTCTTTAAAAAAAATGGTCACGCAGAATTTGAGGATCAAGAGACCCCTCTGGGGGCCATCGGTTTTGGTTATCTAATTGGTAATATGGCCAATGCTGTGTACTGAATTTGATGAGGAGTTTGTGTTCCATCAGGCAGCCCCTGTATGCTCACATCCCCATGACGTACAGCAAAAGTCTGCCAGGCAATCTGGGATTACTAAAAAGGAGTGATGGATTTTTCCTTTCCCCAGGTCCATGATCCTCTTAGTTATACAAGTCCGATATTTACTGCCATTAGCCCCTTGAACTAGAGACCTTTTAATTGATAGAGGGCCCAATGGGGCCTTAAGGGCTGAGTTTATTGCCCCTGTATCCACTTCAAAGTTTACTGGTGTCTCCTCCACTTCAAAAGATACGCTGAGCTCAGGGAGGGGATCTGAGCCCCGACTTTCGTAGTCATGCTGAAGAGTCAGAATGGCTGGCTGGCGTGGCTGCCTCTTTCTAGGGCACTCTTGAACCCAGTGTCCTCTTTCTTTACAGTAGGCACATTGATCTGAGGTCAGGGGTGGCCTCTGGCGTGGGACCAGGTATCCCTTCCTGTCTCCCTGTTTCTTAATTTCTGGCCTTTTTGTTATTGTAACCGGGACCTTAGTCAACTCCTTAGTATGTCTTTTGTTTCTTTTATCCTCATTTTGCTCCCTTGTATTCCTCAGTTTCTCTCTTATAGTATACTTTCTCGGCTTCTCTGACTAAATCTCTCAAAGTCATATCTTGTAATCCATCTAAGCATTGTAACTTTCTTTAAATATCCAAGGCAGCATGCCCAATAAAGGCCATTGTGACAGATGATTTTTGATCCTCTGCATGAGGATCGAAAGGAGTATATCTCCTATATGCCTCCGTAATTCTCTCTAGAAACATAGAGGAAGATTCATCAGGCCCGCAGGCGTGGTACCCACGTCACCCCAAATGGAGTAGGGAAAGAGCAGTGCCACTGCCTGCGCCCAGATCAGGCCCAGCCACCAGCTGGTGTGGTAGTCACGTCACCCAAATTGTAGTAGGGGCCAAGCAGGCCGCCCCCCGCGCCCGCCACAAAAGCAGACCTGTGACTGACCTTCGGAACAGGCCCAGCGGCCTGCCACCATGGTAGACATGACACCCCAATTGGAGTAGTGGCAGAGCAGAGCTTTCTCCCGCGCCCAGTACAAGCACAACGGCCCACCGGCGTGGTAGTCACGTCAACCCAATTGGAGTAGGGGCAGAGCAGAGTCTTTGCCTGCACCCGGAACAGGCCCAGCGATCTGCCAGCATGGTAGTCACGACACCCCAATTGCAGTAGGGCCAAAGCAGAGCCACCACCCACTCCCGCAAGGTAGGCAGACCTGCAACTGACCGGCGGAACAGGACTAGCGGCCTGCAAGCACAGCAGACACATCAACCCATTTGGTTCTTTGAAAAAATAAAAAAAATCTACAGACCCTTAGCCATGCTAACGAAGACAAAAAGAGAGAGAACTCAAATTACTTGCATACAGGATGAAAAAGACAATATCATAACAGATATTTCAGATATACAGAAGATAATCCGAAATTATTTTGAATCTTTGTACTCTAATAAAATAGAAGACAGTGAAGGCATCGATAAATTTCTTAAGTCATATGATCTGCCCAGATTGAGTCAGGAGGATATAGACAACCTAAACAGACCAATATCAATTGAGGAAATAGAAAAAACCATCAAAACACTACCAAGTAAGAAAAGCCCAGGACCTGATGGGTATACAGCAGAGTTTTACAAAACCTTTAAAGGGGAACTAATACCAATACTTTTCAAGCTATTTCAGGAAATTGAAAAAGAGGGAGAACTTCCAAATTCATTCTATGAGGTCAACATCACTCTGATTCCTACACCAGACAAAGACACTTCAAAGAATGAAAACTACAGACCAATATCTCTAATGAGCCTAGAGGCAAAAATCCTCAATTAAATTCTGGCAAATCAGATACAAAAGCATATCAAAAAAATTGTGCACCATGATCAAGTAGGATTCATCCGTGGGATGCAAGGCTGGTTCAATATACAGAAATCAATAAATGTTATTCATCACATCAATAGACTTAAAAATAAGAACCATATGATCATCTCGATAGATGCAGAAAAAGCATTCGACAAAGTACAGCATCCCTTTATGTTCAAAATTCTAGAAAAACTAGGGATAACAGGAACATACCTCAATATTGTAAAAGCAATCTATGCTAAGTCTCAGGCTAGCATACTTCTGAATGGAGAAAAATTGAAGGCATTCCCCCTAAAATCTGGAACAAGACAGGTATGCCCTCTTTCACCACTTCTGTTCAACATAGTTCTCGAAACACTGGCCAGAGCAATTACAGAGATGAAAGAAATTAAAGGCATATAAATAGGAAAAGAAGAACTTAAATTATCACTATTGCAGATGACATGATTCTATTCCTAGCAGACCCAAAAGGGTCTACAAAGAAACTAATAGAGCAAATAAATGAATTCAGCAAAGTGGCAGGATATAAAATCAACACTCATAAATCAAAGACATTCCTGAATATCAGTGACAAATCCTCTGAAACAGAAATGAGGACAACCACTCCATTCACAATATACTAAAAGAAAAAATAATTGGGAATCAACCTAACAAAAGAGGTGCAAGTTTTATACAAGGAAAACTACAGAAACCTAAAGAGAAAAATAGAGGAAGATATTAGAAGATGTAAAAATGTACCCTGTTCATAGATAGACAGAACTAACATCATCAAAATGGCGATATTACTATAAGTTCTCTATAGGTTTAATGCAATGCTAATCAAAACCCAACGGCATTTCTTGTAGAAATAGAGAAAGCAATCATGAAATTTATATGGAAAAATAAAAGACCCAGAATAGCAAAAACAACACTAAGCAGGAAGTGTGAATCAGTCGGTATAGCGATACCAGACTTCAAACTATACTGCAGAACAATAGTAACAAAAATAGCATGGTACTGGTACCAAAACAGGTGGGTGGACCAATGGTACAGAATAAAGGACACAGAAACCAATCCAAAAAATACAACTATCTTACATTTGATAAAGGGGCTAAAAGCATGCAATGGATGAATGATAGCATCTTCAACAAATGGTGCTGGGAAACGTGGAAATCCATATGTAACAAAAAGAAACTGAATCCCTTTCTCTCGCCATGCACAAAAGTTAACTCAAAATGGATCAAGGAGCTTGATATCAAATCAGAGACATGGTGTCTGATAGAAGACAAAGTTGGCTACGATCTACATACTGTGGGGTCGCCTCCAAATTCCTCAATAGGACACCCATAGCACAAGCGTTAATAACTAGAATCAACACATGGGACTTACTCAAACTAAAAAGGTTTTTTCTCAGCAAAAGAAACAGTAAGAGAGGAAAATAGGGAGCCCACATCCTGGGAACAAATCTTTCCTCCTAACACTTCAGATAGAGCACTAATATCCAGAGTATACAAAGAACTCAAAAAATTAGTCAACAAGATAACAAATAACCCAAACAACAAATGGGCCAAGAACCTGAACAGACACTTCTCAGAGGAGGACATACAATCAATCAACAAGTACATGAAAAAATGGTCACCATCTCCAGCAGTCAGAGAAATGTGAATCAAAACCACCCTAAGATACCATCTCACTCCAGTAAGATTGGCAGCCATTATGAAGTCAAACAATAACAAGTGCTGGCGAGGATCTGGGGAAACAGGTACACTTGTATATTTCTGGTGGGACTGCAAATTGGTGCAGGCAAATGGGAAAGCAGTATGGAGATTTCTTGGAAAGCTGGGAACGGAACCACCATTTGACCCAGTTATTCCCCTTCTCGGTCTAAAACCTAAAGACCTAAAAAGAGCATGCTACAGGGACACTGCTACATCGATGTTCATAGCAGCACAATTCACAATAGCAAGACTGTGGAACCAACCTAGATGCCCTTCAATAGAAGAATGAATGAAAAAAATGTGGCATTTATACACAATGGAGTATTACTCGGCATTAAAAAATGACAGAATCATAGAATTTGCAGGGAAATGGATGGCATTAGAACAGATTATGCTAAGTGAAGCTAGCCAATCCCTAAAAAACAAATGCCAAATGTCTTCTTTGATATAAGTAGAGTAACTAAGAACAGAGTAGGGACGAGGAGCATGAGAAGAAGATTAACATTAAACAGGGATGAGAGGTGGAAGGGAAAGGGAGAGAGAAGTGAAACTGCATGAAAATGGAAGGAGAACCTCAGGGTTATACAAAATTACATACAAGAGGAAGTGAGGGGAAAGGGAAAAATAATACAAGGAGGAGAAATTTATTACTGTATAGGGGGTAGAGAGAGAAGAGGGGAGGAGACTGGAGGGGAGGGGGGATAGTAGAGGATAGGAAAGGCAGCAGAATACAACAGACACTAGTATGGCAATATATGAATCAATGGATGTGTAACTGATGTGATTCTGCAATCTGTATACGGGGCAAAAATGGGAGTTCATAACTCACATAAATCAAAGTGTGAAATATTATTTATCAAGAACTATGTAATGTTTTGAACAACCATATATAAAAATTTAAAAAAAGAGATAACTAAATTCAGTGAATAATGCACGAGAATCCTAATATTTCTACAGTTTAAAATCAATGCCAGTAGATTCCTATGGGACATGATCTGTATTTTGACGTTCATTTTTATTCAACAATGGTACATTACTATTTCATGAGTTTATGCACATCATAGGATATATATTTCATCCACAAATTAGCAAATTTATAGGCATTTGATTGAATTTCAATCGCTTCCTGCTTTACAATATATGCATTCCTCCAGGTTTCCTGACTGGTCTTTTCATGAGACTTCTTTCCAAACATATTATTTTCAATTTCCATAATCACTTTTGAAGCAAAACTCACACACTGTTCATGATAAACCAAAACACTAATATTACCATTAGATGTATAATTGGTGGGAATGAATGATTGTATATCAATATAAGATTTCCTGTAATTTTCCAGATATCAGTTCAATCCATTATTTAATGTTGGAACAAGTTATATTATTTATTCACAGTATTGTCTATTCATGCTTTATCTCTATATTCATAGACACACGGTGCACCTCTTTGTACCCCCAATACTAATTTTACGTCTTCAATATATTGTTTCCAGAAATGGTGGACGAAATACTCATGTCACCTGATCTACATATACATTTTTTCACAGTAATATTCTGGACAAATAATGTAATGGTCACGGTTATGATTGCACGAAGGACTAAATGAAAAGTGAACATGGATTACTAAAAACATCTATGTCCAGGTTGCCTAATGCTCTTAACTGTCAATCCTATTGGTGACTACATATTTTTTTCTTCCAAAGATTATGTATTCAAACTCAACCCTGTTGAAAATGTCTAATCATATCACTCACTTTATACTTTGCCTGATTTCATAATGTCTCTATTGATATCTGCTTTTCTACATTTTTTCCCAGCTCATCATAGTGACTGACTCTTCATATGTGCTGACATTTACATTCACTCTCTAACCGAAACCCTATTGTTAAAGAACTTTTGTCCAAATCAAATACTCACTCTTCTTCCTAAACCTACCGACTAGCTTCATAATCTTACTGACTATCCCTTTTTGACTGGATGTTCTCTTCTACATTCAATCATCCAAGGTACAAAGTCCTATGCCATTGTGTATTGAATTAACTGAGACATCTTTGCAGAACATAATTCAAAGCTAATTATCCCAATCAAGGGCTCAATGCCCTTCTGGGCTTCAAATCATACCTAGATTTCTGTTCTCATACTTATATTTAACCTCCATATTCTTGTAAATATCGAAGGTCCCCAACACTATTATTCATCACACAGAATGATTCCTAACACAAATCGAACCTGTTATTAACCCGAAACATACACTGTTCCCTCAATCTCATTTTACAGAAGAGCAGGGACAGAGTTGTTCTTACAATACAGGAAAGAAGGGGACAGTCCACCTGCTGAGAACCTCAAAGGTCCATGCAGAAATGATACCTGGACAAGTTGTAGGCAGGTATAAAGGACCTGAGTGAGCAAAACTCATCTTCCATGGCAAAACACCTGGTCAGGATGAAGGGATGTGTCTTAATCAGCCTCTCTCTTCTTATTGTAGAGAAGACTGACAAAACCAGACCTGTGTGTAGAGCTGTTCCTGGGTGCCTATCGTTGATATTTCATTCTAACTTCTGAAAGTGTCACAGGAAGTAGGGGCCGGCTCCATCTCATGGGACCCTTGGAAGCAACTGTTAGGGAAAAGTGGTTGCCAAGGCAGTGACCTCATTCAGTTCCAAAGAAAGTGACATACCTCATTATTTGGTGATGGAACTCTCTGAACTTGGTATTCAAGAAGCCAGGCACCCAGAGGCAGTCCCAGTTCCAGTCCCAGTGGACTCGCTTGTTTGGATTTTCCAAGGACAAAATCAATCTTTCTTGGTACCTACTGATGTGAGGATGGCCAAATGCCAGAAGAGCTCTGAAGAGGGACCTTTCCTGAGAAAGCAGGTAGTGGCTCACCACTTTTACCTGACAACTTCACAGAGTTGGCCATGGAAACCAGATCTGAAAGAGGACAGGCCATTTTGGGAGAACATAGTATGGCTCACCAGTCATAGGACACTCCTTCTAATCACAGACATACTTGGGGGAAGGAGCTGCCTTTGTGGGAGTGGGTATGGGTTTGTGGTTCTGTCTCATGTTCTGAGAATAGGTAGGAAAGGCGTTTTTTTTTTGTAGTTTTTTTTTGTTTTTGGTTTTCAGTGGAGTGTTCTAGTAAGTCGTTTGACAAGGCAAGTATTTCCATGTCTGTGTATTCCACTGTGTCCGTTGTTGTAAACATTAGAAAAGAAAATGCATTAATGAATGTGTCCTTTAAAGTATAAATATTCCCAAAATTCATCCTGCCCAATATATGAATGAACTGCAGCTTGTCTTATCGAAGGGAAACACCTGCTATCTTCCCAAGTTAATGTTTTCTTCCTGTATTCTGGCCAGTCTCCAGAATAGGCTCATGGTTTTGTGTCCACGATATGTACCACCTCCAAGCTCTGTGACATGGTCATGTACTGGATAGCTGAAAAGAATGGCGAGCATCTCAGAAAACTCAGATATATGTGTGACCAAGAAACTCTCAGTGGAGAGACCCTGCTTTGGACCTTTTGCTTAAGTACTGTTTTGTTACACTGAATATCTGGAAGGTCTTTGCTTCAGGGCACCCCGTTGTGAAGCCTGAAGAATATAATTTTGAAATGGAAATGAATAGGCATCACCTGTGGCTCTTTGCTTAATTGCTTTGGAAATGGATGTGGCTGAATTAGCCTCTTGGCCTTCTTTGTGGCTGTGATTTAGATTCTCAGCACATGATGGATATAAAAAATGATCCCATGTGTGCGTCCAAAACTATAATGGCAAAAAATCAGTCATTGTGGATGAAGTCTCTCGTCTTCCTCTGTTAGGTTCCTGACCTCCATCAAGTGTGAATAGGGATTCTTTGGGTCAAATGAGTTCTTCAAAGCCCTGATGAGGTGCTTGGGTTTTCGCATGGCTCCAAATCACATATAGAATCTATACCTGAAAGTCAGTAGGCCTCAAATTGTAGAAACAGAGCAGTATTAAAGGCAGGCTTATTTGATCACTTCTGGTTCACAGGAGGGCTGTCAAGGCCACCCTGACTTTAGGCAAATGAGGGGCAAGCGAGCTTTTTTTGGACACAGTCTTGGGCTGTGCCCCTGATGGAAAACTCCAGCCAGAGGTTAGGATGAGTGACTATATGGAAGAAGATGAAGGCCATGTGGGAATGTTTTGGTTTTAATTTTGGCCATTTGTTTGGCGGTTGGAAGAAATGACTGGGTCCACTTGGGCTTGAACTTTGGTGTGATTCCCCTTAGAGACTGAGTTGTGAAACTGAACTCAGAGAAGTATTGCCATGAATTTTGTTTGGATTTTAGGAGGCCACGCATGTGAGTCGCCCTTGTAAACTGAGATCTAGGGCCAGGGTGGCTTTCCACAGAGCACTGGGAATCTCTGCTAGGATATCACATGTTTTTATTCTCAAAGACATGGCAGCCATATTTGAGAGTCGAAAAATACATAGGCCTCACATTGTAGACTTTAATGGGCCTGGCATCATGTGACCATTTTGGCACTCTTTCAGAAGCCTTGCCTGTGAGAGTTCTCCAGAGCTTTTATTGAATTGAGCTTCCTCAACATTTAATGGTTACTGAATGAATTGAAAGCCACAGTGCCTCCAACTTCATCCTTGAAAAATGGCTAGATAAATACCATGAAAATTTTGAAATTCCCATGACCAGGTGGCACTGGAGAACCTTTGGATGTCCTATTGCTGATCAAGAGTATACCAGACAGTGCCTTGATTGACTGGGTTTCATGAAAATGGTGTAGTACAGAGATGCCAGTAAGTTAGAGCCTGCTGAGTAGTGGGCCTAGAGCAGTTTTGGGCAGGTGTGTGATAAATCACCAGTGGTAGGGTCATGAGGATCTACCATTGTATTCCAAATGGCATGTTACTTACATGGTGCAGCCAGCAGACCCTTATATGTAAAGGCATCTTGTTATATGGAGACGTTTCAGGGCAATGTTGAGAATTAGGTTGATATGGACAAGGGGGCAATGGGGCAAGCTATGAGGAATAGAAGCCTGGTTGGTGCATTCTCCTGCATACCCTGGCACACCACACGTGACAGAACTCCCTCAAGCATTGTGTCCCAGTTTAGCTCCTTGTATGTCATGAAGCAAATACCAAACTCCGAGTGCAGTAGCAAAAACACGACAAAAAGTGGACCAGGACCAAATGGCTTCACAGTCCACATGGGGAGAAACTTAGTCCCCAGTGGTCACAGTTTACCTACAAAGAGATAATGCAGCACTGCTGCTCATCTTTATTGGAATATAAGAAGCCATGTCCTCCAGGTCACATAAATGCAGACCCAGCTTTGATGGTCTCACGCAAAGAAGTCAAATCTCCTGACAACAACATATTTTTCAAGTGCCCAACCTCACAGAAAGTTTCTCAAAAAGTTTTTAGGCCAGAAGAGCTCCATGTTTGTGGAGTGTTAACCCAGTCCCTTACTTTTGGAAACTCCTCTACCACCTCCAAGATTGTGAACTCCTGAGCATTTCCATTCCAGATATGTATTCACTGATTTTCTAACTCTTCTCCTCCAATTGTGTCTTAATTGGGGCAAAGGTATTGACAAGGCATTGCTCTGGATGAGAGTGGAAGGATATTTATGCAGCACATATTTGCATACACATTGGATTCATTTTTCAATTTTCCTATTGAAATAGTGAATCCCTGACACTAACCCGAACCTATTAGGCTCAGACTACTCAACCTAATAAAAAGGAGAAAAATAACCCAAACAAATATAAATACAAGCAGTTCAGAGGAGGCATGTTGTATATTTGGACTTGCCTTTTGCATTATATAAGGTAGGAGTTATAAATCTAGTCAATTTTTAATTGAAATAGTTCTCCATGTGTTTTTAAAGTTAACAGATATGTGAATTCTTGTTTCCAATTCTCTGTAGCCATTTCACCCATGTATATTTATATACATATATAGAATCCTACCAGGTATCACATGTACATTTTTGGGAGGTGGCTGACTTGGCAGATACAAATTGTGAGAAGAGTTCACTCCTCTTAAATGCTGTTGGAACTGAAAATTCAACCTACAAGCTTCCTAGTAGAACAACATTATTCATAAGCTCATGTTCAGTAAAATAAATATTTTTGCATCTGTGGATGATATATATTTAATGATGAATTTTGTTTGGCATATATATTGCTACTTTTTAATGTCTATTTGTGTTTTTTTTTTGTATACATACATACACTCTGTAGATTTTTCAAAATATGAAATATGTGTCTTATATACACTCTCTTAATTCATTCATGTTCATGTACTTGGATTTATAATCAACTTTTCACAAGATTATTCTCAGACATATTCATTTAACTGAAATACATGTTTGTTTCCTAGTACTGAAAACTAACTTCAGTGAATGGTGCATACAAATCCTAATAATTCTACAGTAACTAACCCAGTCTAACATCAATGCAAGTAGATTCCTATGGCACATGATATGTAATTTGATGTTCATTTGTATTCAACACTGGTACATTACTATTTCTTCAGGGTTTGCACATCATAGGATATACATTTCATCCACAAGTTCACAAATTTATAGGCATTTGTTTCAACTTTAATCACTTCTTGCTTCAGAACACATGTATTGTCAGGGTTTCTTGACTGGTCTTTTCATGAGAATTCTTTCCAAACACATTATTTTCAATTTCCATAATCACTATTGAAGCAAAACTCACACACTCTTCATGATAAACCAAAACACTAATATTACCATTTGATGTATAATTGGTTGGAATGAATGATTGTATATCAATATAAGATTTCCTGTAATTTTTCAGATATCAGTTCAATACATAATTTAAATTTGGAACAACTTATATTATTTATTCACATTATGGTCTATTCATGCTTTATCTCTATATTCATAGACACAGGGTACACCTCTTTGTACCCCCAAAACTAATTTTATGTCTTCAATATATTGCTCCCAGAAAAGGTGGTAGAAATACTCATGTCACCTGATCTACATAAACATTTTATCACAGTAATATTTGGAACTAAAAATGTGAAGGTCACACTTAAGACTGTACCGAAGCCAAAAGGGAAATTGTACATGGATTACTAAAACATCCATGTCCAGGTTGCCTAATGCTCTCAAATGTCAATCCTATTGGTGACGACATATTTGTTTCTTCATAAGATTATATATTGAAACTCAACCTTGTAGAAAATGTCTAATCCTATCACTCATTTTATACTTTGCATGATTTCATAATGTCTCTATTGATATCTGCTTTTCTACATATTTTCCCAAGCTCATCATAGTGACTCACTCTTCATATGTGCTGACATTAACATTCACCCTCTAACCAAAACCCTATTAGGAAAGAACATTTGATACAAATCCTATACTCACTCTTCTTCCTAAACCTACTGACTATCTTCTTAATCCTACCTACTATCCCTTTTTGACTGGATGTTCTCTTCTACATTCAATCATCCAAGGTACAAGGTCCTAAGCCATTTATTATTGAATTATCTGAGACATCTTTGCAGAACATAATTAAAAGCTAAGTATCCCAGTCAAGGGCCGAATGATTTCTGGCCTTCAAATCTTACTTAGATTTCTGTTTTTGTACATTTATTTCAACTCTATATTCTTATAAATATCGTAGGTACCCAATACCATTATTCATCGCACAGAATGATTCCTAACTGAAATCGAACCTGTTATTAACCCGAAACATACACTGTTCCCTCAATCTCATTTTACAGAAGAGCAGGGAAAGAGTTGTTCTTACAATACAGGAAATTAGGGTACCTTCCACCTGCGAGAACCTCAAAGGTCCATTCAGAAATGATACCTGGAGAAGATTTAGGCAGGTATAAAGGACCTGAGAGAGCAAAAGTCATCTTCCATGGCAAACAACCTGGTCAGGATGAAGGGATGTGTCTGAATCAGCCTCTGTCTTCTTATTGTAGAGAAGATGGACAATACCAGGCCTGGGTGAAGAGCTGTTCCCAGGTTCCTCTGGTTGATATACCATTCTAACTAGTGAAAGTGTCACAAGAAGTAGAGGCCGGCTCCATCTCATGGGACCCTTGGAAGCAACTCTTAGGACAAAGTGTTTGCCAAGGCAGTGACCTCATTCAGTTCCAAAGAAAGTGACATACCTCATTTCCTTGGTGATGGAACTCTCTGAACTTGGTATCCAAGAAGTCAGGCACACAGAAGCAGTCCCAGTCCCAGTATGAGTGGGCTCACTTGGTTGGATTTAACAAGGACAGAGTCAGTCTTTTTTGGTACCTACTGATGTGAGGAAGGACAAATGGAGGAGAGCTCTGAAGAGGGACCTTTCCTGAGAAACCAGGTAGTGGCTCACCACTTTTTCCTGACACCTTCACAGAGTTGGCCAAGGAAACCAGATCTGATAGAGGACAGGCCATTTTGGGAGAAGATAGTATGGCCCACAAGTCAGAGAACACTTTGGATAGTCACAGACCTACTTGAGGGAAGGAGGTGCCTTTGTGGGAGTGGGTGTGTGTTTGTGGTTCTGTCTCATGTTCTGAGAATAGGTAGGAAAGTCGGTTTTTTCGTTTGCAGTGGACTATTTCTAGTAAGTCGTTTGACCAGACTAGTGTTCCTATGTCTGTGTATTTCACTGTGTCCGTTGTTGTAGACATTTGAAAAGATAATGCATTAATATATGTCTAGTCTAGTATAAATCTTCCCATAATTCATCCTGGCCAATTAATGAATGGAATGCAACCTGTCTTATCCATGGGCAACACCTGCTATCTAGCTAAGTTCCTGTTTTCTTCCTGAATTCTGGCCATTCTCCAGAATTGGCTCATGGTTTTGTTTCCAAGATATGTACCACCTCCAAGCCCTGTGACATGGCCATGTACTGGATAGCTTAAGAGAATGGCGAGATTCTTAGTAAACTCAGATATCAGTGTGACCAGGAAAGTCTCAGTGGAGAGACCCTACTTTGGATCTTTTGCTTAACTATTGTTCTGTTGCCCTGAATGTCAAATATCAGTGTGACCAGGAAAGTCTCAGAGGAGAGACCCTACTTTGGATCTTTTGCTTAACTATTTTTCTGTTGCCCTGAATGTCTGGAAGGCCTTTGCCTCAGGCCACCCCTCTGTGAAGCCTGAGGAAAACAGTTTTGAAATGGAAATGAATGGGCATCATCTGTGGCTCTTTGCTTAATTGCTTTGGTAAGGGATGTGGCTGAATTAGCCTTTTGGTCTTATGTGTGGCTGTGACTTAGATTCTCAGCTCCTGATGGATCTAAAGAATGATCGCTTGTGTCCATCCAAAACCATAATTGCAAAAAGATCAGTCATTGTGGATGAAGTCACTTGCCTTCCTCTGTTAGGTTCATGACCTCTATCAAGTGAGAATAGGGATTCTTTGGATGAAATGAGTTATTCCAAGCCCTGCAGTGGTGCTTGGGTTTTCACATGACTCCAAATGAAATAAAGAATCTATATCTGAAAATCAGTAGGGCTCAAATTGGAGAAACAGAGCAGTATTAAAGGCATGCTTATTTTGTCACTCCTGGTTCACAGGAAGGGTGTCCAGGAAACCCTGACTTTAGGCAAATGAGGGGCAAGCGAGCTTATTTTGGAAACTGTCTTTGGCTGCGCCCCTCATAGAAACCTTCGCCAGAGGTGAGGATGAGTCTCTACATGGAAGAGGATTAGTGTCATGTGGAGGTGTTTTGGTTATAATTTTGGTCATTTGTGTGTCGGTTGGAAAAAATGACTGTGTCCACCTGGGCTTGAACTCTGGTGTGATTCCCCTTAGAGACTGAGTTGTGGAACTAAAGTCAGAGAAATATTGCCATGAATTTTGTTGGAATTTTAGTAGGCCATGCATGAGAGTCGCCATTGGAAACTGAGATCTAGGCCCAGGGTGGCTTTCCACAGAGCACTGGGAATCTCCGCCAGGATATAACATGATTTTATTATTAAAGACTTGGCAGGCTGAGTTGAGAGTCAAAACACACATGGGCCTCACCTTGTAGACCTCAATGGGCCTGGCTTTATGTGGCCTCTTTGGGCACTCTTTCAGAAGCCTTGCCTGTGAGAGTTCTTTAGAGCTTTCATTGAAATGAGCTTCCTCACCATTTAATGATTCCTGAATGAATTGAAACCCACAGTGACTCCAACTTCATCTTTGAAAAATGGTTAGATAAATACCATGAAATTTTTGAAATTCCCATGACCAGGTGGCACTGGAAAACTTTTGGATGTCTTGTTGCTGACCATGAGTATACCAGACAGTACCTTGATTTACTGGGTTTCATGAAAATGGTTTAGAACAGAGATGCCAGTAAGTTGGATCCTGCTGAGTAGTGGCCCAGAGCAGTGGTGTGCCGGTGTTTGATAAAACATCAGTGGTAGGGCCATGAGGATCTACCATTGGATTCCAAATGGCTTGTGACTGACATGGTGTAGCCAGCAGACCCTTATATGTAAAGGAATCTTGTTATATGGAGAGGTTTCAGGGCAATGTTCTGAATCATGTTGCTATTGTCAAGGGGGCAAGCTACGTGGGATAAAATACTGTTTGGTGCATTCTCCTCCAGACCCTTCCCCCCACACCTGACAGAACTCCTCCAGTACTGTGTCCCATTTGAACTCGTATTTTGTGAAGCAAATACCAAACTCCCAGAGCAGCAGCAAAAACACCACGAAAATTAGAGGATGGCCAAATGGCTTCACAGTCCACACGAAGAGACAATTAGCCCTCAGAGGCCACAGTTTACCTACAAAGAGAGAATTCAGCACTGTTGCCTCATTTCATTGGAAAGTAAGTAACCATGTCATCCAGATCACATAGATGCAGACCCAGCTTTGATGGTCTCACTACAAAGTAAGCTAAAGCTCCTGACAACAGCATATATTTCAAGTGCTCAACCTCAGAGGCAGATCCTCAAAAATATTTAGGCCAGCAGAGCTCGAGGTTTGTGGAGTGTTTACCCTGTCCATTACTTTTAGAAACTCCTCTACCAACTCCAATGATGTGAAATCGGGAGCATTTTCCAATCCAGATAGGTATTCACAAATTTTTTAACTCTTCTCCTCTAATTGTGTTTTTCTTGAGGCGAAGGTAATGTCAAGGCATTGTTCTGGATGAGAGTGGAAAGATTTTTCTGTAGCATATGTTTGCATACACATTGGATTCAATTTCCTGTTTTCCATTCAAAATACTGAATCCCTGACACTAACCCATACCCTACCAGACTCTGACTACTAATCCTAATATGATGGAGAAAAATAACCCAAACAGAATAGAAATACAAGTAGTTCAGAGGAGGCACGGTGTATAGTTGGACTTCCCTTCTGCATGATACAGAGTAGGAGTTATAAATCTAGTCAATTGTTTGTTGAAATAGTTCTCCATGTATTTTTAAAGTTAACAAACATGTGAATTCCTGTCTCCCTTTCTCTGTAGCCTATTCAGCATGTGTATTTTAATATGGACATATACAATCCTACCTGGTTCCACACGTTTGTTCTTGTGATTTGGCTTACTTGGCAGATACAAATTGTGAGACGAGATCACTCCTACTAAACCCTGTTGGTACTGAATATTGAAACAATGGGTGAGCTTCCTAGTTTAACAACATTATACATAAATCCATGTTCAGTAAAATGAATATTTTTGGATCTGTGGATGATATATATTTTATGATGAATTTTGATAGACATATATTGCTACTTTTTTTGTCTGTGTGTACTCTCCAGATTTTTCTAAATATGAAATATGTGTCTTATGTACACTCCCTAAATTCATTCATGTTCATGTATGTGGATTTATAATCAACTATTCACACGATTATTCTCAGAAATATTCATCCACCTGAAATTTGCCTAATGCTCTCAAATGTCAATCCTATTGGTGACTACATATTTGTTTCTTCCTAAATTATGTATTCAAACTCAACCCTGTTCAAAATGTCTAATCCTATCACTCACTTTATACTTTGCCTTATTTTGTAATGTCTCTATTTATATCTGTTTTACTTCATGTTTTCCCAAGTTCATCATTGTGACTGACTCTTCACCTGTGCTGACTTTAACAATCACTCTGTAACCGAAACCCTGTAGCTAAGGAACTTTTGTTCCAAATCCTATACTCACACTTCTTCCTAAACGTACTATCTTCCTATTTCTATCAACAATCCCTTTTTGACTGGATGTTCTCTTCTACTTTCAATCATTATAGTAAATGTCGGGCGAGCTTCGCAGGAGGAAACCACCAACAGACTATCTCATGCAACAGCAAAGGGTTTATTGAGTGTCCAGCATGCTGGTTCTCAGAGCTCACTTGAATAGAGCAGATAGCCCTGAGAATCGCTTAAGTAGAGCTTATATACTTTACCTGGAGAGGGCAGGGAGGGAAGTTTATTGATGGATCAGGGCGAGTGGGCGATTTGCGTGCAACTGGGTGAGGGAGCACATTCTGCAGTTGGGCAGTTGGGGACAGCACATACTGGGAACAAGATTTGCAAGCATTTCTCAAGATTTCAACAGTGTTTTGTTAAGCATACAGAAAAACAGGTAGTGACAAGTACCTATTTTATTAACCTTTTATTCCCCACTTCTTCTTCTGGCTACTTTTAATCATAAAAATGATCATTGGGGGGTGTCACATTCTATGTATACTAGTGGGGTATTACCATAAGTTTAACTCGTCCAATTTGAGCCTGGAGAAAAGAAATTACACGGTTGAGAAAACAGGGTTTAATAGTTAGCAATAATATGAGGATTATTATTGGACCGGCCAGGGTTGATAAAAACGTAGTTAACCAGGAAGACTGTGTGAACCAAGACTCAAACCACCTTTTTTGGGCCTCTCTATCTCTTTGATGCTTTTCAAGGAATCTTTTTAATTTACTCTTAGATTTTATTACAACTCCAGTATGCTCGGCATACAAACAACTTTCTTCTCTCAATGCAGCACAGAGGCCCCTTCTCTCATGACAAGGAGGTCCAACCCTCGAGTGGTCTGAAAAACAACTTCAGAGAGAGAGGTAAAAGACTCATGCAAAGCTCTGATGGAGGTTTCTAATATCTTAGTTTTGGTCTATTGCTGTCATTTGTTGGGTCATTTGTTGAGTCCCATGGACAAAGGCAGTGGTTCCCGTGGCCACCAGTGCAGCAATTTCTATTCCTAATATGATGGCTAAGTTGAGGGATATATATTTTCAGTGGAACCGGGTTGAATGCCCTCCTATTTGATCTTCAAATGAACCTGCATTGTGATAGAGCACTCTGGGAAACATCTGCACGATTACACAATTAATCACATCTGTTGACCATTTCATGAAAACATTAACAATGTTTAAGTATATAGAATCATGCTGTAGTAGGGACGGACAAGGCAACTCACCTAAGATAGCACTGAAGACAGGGAAACAGTCCTATTTGGTGGCAACCAGATTCAGAGGGCATTGATTCTGTTGTAATCAAGTAATCCTCTGAAACCCAAGTTTAGGTAGTTTCAGAATTTTGTACCCAACATGTAATGGAAGGGGCTCAGAAGTTCACAGTCTGCAGAAGTTGAAAAAAGCAGTTTTGTTTCTGTTTTTTCCTCGGTTCTGGGCAAGTTAACTTTTCAAGGACACCTGGGAGGGAAAGAGCTTTTTCTTCCCTTTCTTATTTTCCCATTGCCAGCTGTTACCACGGAGCCCAGTTGCTAACTTCGTTAACTTAGAAATGTAGCCATCTCTGTGAAGCCCCATGTCAAGGCCAGAGGCCTTGTTCACATATTTTTGTGAAAAACTAGTAAGGGGGTGTCTTGATTAGGAGTGCTAATTTTTTTAGCCAGTGGCCAAGTAGAACAGGGCAACATGAAAATAGGAAGTTTAAATACATTGAACTTTTTTATAGGGACTCTTTTGCTGAAAGTCCTAAAGTCAGCCATGGTGAAGACTTCTGGAGAAGGTCAATTAAAGACTTTTCTGTGGGCCTGGTACAGAGGGGTAAGACGGAGAAGGTGGGGCTGAGAGCAGCTCAGAGTATCTGAGAATGAGAAAAGAGAGATGTAAAAAAATAATTGGAAAGTGGTTTGGAATTTTCCTAGCAACAAATATTTGAGCAGTAGAACAGGTAGAGCAAAGAAGAAGATGGTTGTGAGTATCCCAAAACACATGTTAGGGACTTTAAATTCTTAGTAAACTGTTTTCAGTGATGACAAAGCAACTTTAAAGGCCATTTTCATTACATCTTGGATATGGGTCTGAGGGCTCTCCTCAGCTGGTTTGAGCTTTGGGTTAGTTGGTAAGAGGACCTGGTGGGACCCGGTGCGGGCACTGACAGGAGAAGAGAGGAGTGAGTGGGTGGAGGGGTACCTCAGTACCTGCTACGTCAGCAAGGGGGCAATGGTCTGAGAACCATCAGAGATATGGGTTTTTGATCTAATAATTGTAGTGGAGAAATCAGGTTGCTGAGGTGGGAGTGACAGCAGAGACTCTGGAGCAGAAGGCTGAAGGTGAGGATCTATTGGATAAGCATAGTTCAGGATGTGAGCAAAGAAGGGAAAAGGCCTCTACATAGTGGAATCTCCTTTTACCCTTTTGAGCACCAGCAGATGTTAAAAAGGTCACACAGGATTTGAGGATCTAGAGTCCCCTCTGGTTGCCATCAGTTTTTGTTTTCTAATTCGTAATATGGCCAATGCTGTGTACTGAATTTAATGCGGAGTTTGGGTTCCATCAGGCAGCCCCTGTATGCTCACATCCCCATGACTTACAGAAGAAGTCGGCTTTTCCCCCACACAGCCATGGCTGTTTATGGCTTTGACAGTCGGCCGGGTAAACACAGTAATCTAGGCTAGCCAACCTGCATCTGGCTCGTGTGTCCCTACATCCATAATGTTTGTTTCCATTATCTATGGTAAGGAAGGGATTTAATGGAATTTTAGTGGGATCCTCTTCATCAGGGATATCCCATTAGGAAAGACCTATAGCCAGCTGACAAATGTCTGGGTGGAGAGATGGTCACCAGGTCCCTAAGTGGGCTGTATGCGAGATAGATTATACTTCTTTTCCAGTAGAATTTGTGATCAGCCAACGCTGCTGAACGGGCTGATGAGGGTTAGGACTACTTGTGGCCGAGGGGAGAGTCTATAGGCTTATCCACATGGTGAATATGCAATTTGAAAGTGTTACCAGTCTTTTCCAGTTTCCAGCCAGAGTGTGGACAGGGCGCAGGCTTGAGATGAGAGGCAAGGATCCAGGAAGTGATTCCGTCTACCTTTACCACTGTAGATGTTATAAGTACCACCTGGTATGGTCCTTTCCAGTGGGGTTCCAGGGATGACACCTGATATCATCTTACGTAGATGAATCTCTTACTTGATATCGATGTGGAGTCCCCTCGTCCCCAGTTTGGTAGGCAGTGGCCAGCTTTTTCCACAGGTATCACTGAGATCTTTCAAGAGCTTTAAGTCTGTCAAGCAAGGGGGTGTGAAAGGGATCGTTAGGTCTTAGAGTTGGGCTTTGGTCCATTACTGGAGGAGAGGCACCCTAGATATTCACAGGGGGTGTGGTTACTCAAAGAAACAGAGGGCGTATTTCTTGCACGAAACATTGTATAAGGCATGAGCATAGTCCAATCATTTATGCTGGTCTCTAAGCTCAATTTTGTTGAGGTCTCTTTAATGGTTCTATTCATTCTTTCTACCTGTCCTGAACTCTAGGGTCTGTAAGCACAATAAAACTTCCAATGAATCCCCAGGTTCCTGGCTAACCCCTGACTTACTTGGGCCACGAACGCCGGTGCATTATCAGACCGTATTACCTTTGGCAGGCCGTATCTTTGAAAAATGTCTTTCAGGATCTGCTTGACCACCATTTGCACTGATTCTTTTTTTTTTTTCTTTTAGTGGGGAAGGCTTCAATCCATCCTAAAAATGTATCTACAAAGACTAGAAGATATTTATGTCCATACCTTGCTGGCTTAATTTCAGTAAAGTCAACTGCCCAGAATTGTCCTGGTCTGGTTCCTCGTAGGTGCTTTCCTGCAGGAAGCTTGGAAGGGTAAGCATTTACCAATTGATGGACTCGACAGGCTTTTTTTACCCATTCAGTTATTTCTTTTTGCTGTGAGTCAGTTAGTGGAAAACTCTGTTCTTGATACTTCAGAAATACCTGCAGTTTCTTTGAACCAAGGTGAGTGAGTTGACATATTTAGAGCTGTGACTATAGGAGTTTTTAGTGAAGGATTTAGAAATTCCACTTGGGGGCCTTCAGGGTTAAAAGTTATTTTGGCCCGGTACTTGGTGAGCAGATCTCTGCCCATCAATGGGGCTAGGAATTCTGGGATTACTAGGAAGGAGTGATGGATTTTTCCTTTCCCCAGGTCCATGATCCTCTTAGTTGTCCAAGCCCGATATTTACTGTCATTAACCCCTTGAACTAGAGACCTTTTATTTGATAGAGGGCCCAATGTGACACTAGGGATGAGTATATTGCCCCTTTATCCACTTCAAAGATTACTGGGGTCCCCTCCACTTCCAAAGTTACCCTGAACTCGGGGAGGAGATCTGAGCCCCGACTTTCATAGTCATCCTCCAGAGTCAGAATAGCTGACTGGCGTGGCTGTCCCTCTCTAGTGCACTCTTTGGCCCAGTGTCCTTTTTTTTGTACAGTAGGTACATTGATCTGAGGCCAGGGGTGGCCTCTGACATGGGACCAGGTATCCCTTCCTGTCTCCCTGTTTCTTAATTTCTGGCCCTTTTGTTGTTGTGACCAGGACCTTAGTCAACGCCTTATTCTGTCTTTTGTTTCTTTTATCCTCACTTTGCTTCATTCTCTTCCTCAGTTTCTCTCTTAAGGTATATTTTCTTGGCTTCTCTGACTAAATCTCTCAAAGTCATATCTTGTAATCCATCTAAGCATTGTAACTTTCTTTTAATATCCAGGGCAGCTTGCCCAATAAAGGCCATCATGACAGATGCCTTTTGATCCTCTGCCTGAGGATCGAAAGGAGTATATCTCCTACTTGCCTCCATAATTCTCTCTAGAAACATAGAGGGAGATTCATCAGGCCTTTGAATAATCTCTATTACCTTGGCCAAATTAGTTGGTCGCCTAGTGGCCACTCGGATGCCCACTATTAGAACCTGGCGATAAGTGGACAGATGCTTTCTAACTTCAATGGTGTTGGTGTCCCAGTTGGGTTGTTTCAAAGGAAAACCAGCTTTGATTAAGTTGGGAAGATGTATCACTCTCCAATCTGGTCGGAGGACATTTTTTTATAGCTTCCAGGAAGATTCTCTTTTGTTCCTCTGTCGTGAAGAGAGTCCCTAGGAATTGTTGACAGTCATCCCAAGTAGGCAAATGTGAAAATATCAATGACACAACCAGACCTGTGAGCCCTGTGGGGTCCTCGGAAAAAGGGGGATTGTTATATTTCCAGTTATATAGGTCGGAAGAGGAGAAAGGCCAATATTTGTAGGCTTGCATTTTCCCCCCATGGCCTTCGTCAATCAATGGTCTGTAGAGACATAGTGGGAGCATCACAGGAGTTCCAGGGTTTTCAATCATTCACCACCATCAAGTTTCCTTAGCTGGGCTAGCTTCCTCCTGCGGAGGAGGGGCTGTGTGTGCTGCGGGGGAGTTATCTGGAGGGCGCTGGACCAGCTTAGATTCCTCCAGTGGTAGAGAGGCTGAGTCAGCTGCAGGGGAATCACTTAGAGGGTGTTGGTGGTTGGGGGACGAAGGCAGGGTATAATAAGGGGGAAGAGAGTCCAGAAGAGTCAAATCTTTTGACTCAGGGATTACAAAGGGTGGAGGAGGAGGAGGAGCAGAGGGTTTGAGAGATCATGGGGGAAGGAGTAGGAGCAGGGGAAGGGACAAAGAAAGGCTTCACCCATTGAGGAGGAGATTTGCAGAGGTCCAGCAAAGTTAAGATATATGGCTGTTGATCCGGATGGCTATGTGTGCCCGGGTGAAAGACAATATCTCTGACTTCTTAAATTAGTGGGAAGTAGAAAGATCCTTCTAGGGGCCATCCAAATTCAAAGGTGGGCCATTCTGAGGCACAGAGATTCTGAAAGGTCCAGCGTTTAACTAAAAAAGAAAGATTCTGAGCCCTTAAGCGGACTTTGGTCCAGTGATCAAGGGTCAGGGACAGGGGCATTGAAGTGCTGTGTCCCATAATGAAAGATACACAAAGAGTGAATGCAAGACACACGACACAGACAAGACAAGACAATAAAGACATTCAATGGACATCCAAAACTGAGACCAGGACTGAGTAGCCAGCAAAACCCAATGGGCTGGCAATTCCGAATCAGATACAAAATATTACTGAGTCGAGGAGACTATTGTTCCTTGATTTCCCGAGTCTTTGGGAAGTTCCCCAGGGACGTGGCCTGTGGCTCTGTGACACGTCTGTCAGCCACCTTCGGAGAGAACTCACGCTCTTCATCGACAGCCATTTTGCCCAGCACTAACCTTAACACTGAAACAAGAAAGAGGCACCTTACTTAACCCAAGAGGAACCCGTTAGGGTCTTTTGTCCGCCGCTGCCAAAACTCGGTGGAATCTCCATATGTAAAGGTCGGGTGAGCATGGAAGGAAGAGACCACTAACAGACTGTCTTATCCAACAGCAAAGGGTTTATTCTGGGTCCAGCATGCTGGGGCTCGGAGCTCACTTGAATAAAGCAGAGAGCCCTGAGAACAGTTTAAGCAGAACATATATATTTTCCTTGGAGAGGGCAGGGAGGGAAGTATACTGATGGGTCAGGGCGAGTGGTCGGTTTGCATGCAACCGGGTGAGGGAGTACATTCTACACTTTGGCAGTTGGGGACAGCACATTCTGGGAACAAGATTATCAAACAGTTCTCAAGATTTCAACAGTGTTTTGTTAAGCATACAGAAAAACAGTAAGTGACAAGTACCTATTTTATTAACCTTTCACTACCGACTATCCTTTTTGACTGGATGTTCTCTTCTACATTCTATGATCCAAAGTACAAGCTCCTATGCCATTGTATATCAATTTTTTCAAAGCAAAGTATCCCAATCAAGGGCCCAGTGCCCTTCTGGGCTTCAAATGTTACTTAGATTTCTGTTTTTATACATATATTTCACCTATATATTTTTATACATATTGCAGGTTCCCAATACCATTATTTATTCAGCATAATGATTCCTAACCCAAATCAAACATGTTATTAACCCTAACCATACATGGTTCCCTCAATCTAACGTTACAGAAGAGCAGGGACAGAGTTGGTGTTACAATACAGGAATATAGGAAATCTTCCACCTGCTGATAACCTCAAAGGTCCATGCAGATATAATCTCTGGAGAAGATGTAGGCAACTCTGAAGGACCTGAGAGTGCAAAAGTCATCTTCCATGGAAAACAACTTGGTCAGGGTGAAGGGTTCTGTCTGAATCAGCCTCTCCATTCTTAATGTAGAGAAGATGGACCAAACCAGGCCTGTGTGGAGAGCTGTTCCCAGGTGCCAATGGTTGATATACCAATCTAACTTGTGAAAGGGTCACAGGAAGCAGGGGCAGCCTCCATCTCATGGGAAGCTTGGAAGCAACTCTTAGGACAGATTGGTTGCCAAGGCAGTGAACTCATTCAGTTCCTGACGGAAGTGACCTCACCTCACTTCCTTGGTGATGGAACTCTGTGAACTTGTGATCCAGGAAGCCAGTCAAACATTGACAGCCCCAGTCAAAGTCTCAGTGGTTTTACTTTTTGAATTTCCCAAGGACAGAGTCAGTCTTTCTTGGTACCTATTGATGTTAGGATGGCCAAATGGCAGGAAAACTCTGAAGAGGGGCCTTTCCTGAGAAAACAGGTAGTGGCTCACTGCTGGCTCCTGACAACTTCAGAGACTTGGCAAAGGACACAAAATCTGAGACAGGACAGGCCATTTTGGGGGAACCTAGAATGGCCCACAGTCAGAGGACACTCCAAATAGTCACAACCTACTTGGAGGAAAGAGGTGCCTTTGTGGGTGTGGGTGTGGGTTTGTGGTTTTGGCTCATGTTCTGAGAAGAGGTAGGAAATGAGGTTTGTTTGGTTTGGGGGGAATTGTTTCTAGTAAGTCATTTGACAATGCTAGTGTTTCTGTGTCGCTGTATCCCACTGTGTCCGTGATTGTAGATATTAGAAAAGAGAAAGCATCAATGGATGTGTCCTGTCTTTTAGAAAGCTTACCAGCATTCATGCTGCCCAATTTATAAATAGAATGCGGCTTGCCATAATGATGGGCAACACCTACGATCTTCCTAAGTTCCTGTTTTCTTCCAGAAATCTGGTCACTCTCCATAATAGGCTTATGGTTTTGTATCCAAGATATGTACCACCTCCATGCTCTGTGACATGGCCATGTACTGAATACCTGAAGTGAATGGCGAGCATCTCAGAAAACTCACATACCAGTGTGACCTGTAAAGTCTCATTGGAGAAACCCTGCTTTGGGCCTTTTGCTTACCTATTGTTCTGTTTCCCTGAATGTCAGGAAGGTCTTTGCCTAAGGAAAACGCTTTGTGAAGTCTGAAGAAAACCTTTTTCAAATAAAAAAGAATGGGCGTCAGCTGTGGCTCTTTGCTTAATTGCTTTGCAAAGAGATGTGTCTGAATCAGCGTCTTGGCCCTGTGTTAGGCTGAAGCTTAGATTCTCAGCAACTGATGGATCTAAAGAAAGATCCCATGTGTGCATCCAAAACCAAAATAGCAAAAGAGCAGTCATTGTGGATGAAGTCTTTCGCCTTCCTCTGTAAGGTTTCTGACATCAATCAAGTGAGAATAGGGATCCTTTAGGTCAAATGAGTTCTTCAATTCCCTGCAGAGGCTAGCACATAGGTGCTTGGGTTTTCTCATGACTCCAATTCACATAAAGAATCTAAACCCCACAGTCAGTAGGTCTCAAATTTGAGAAGTGGATCAGTATTAACGGCAGGCCTATTTGATCACTCCTGGTTCACAGGAAGGGTGTCCAGGTCACTCAGAATTTAGGTAAATGAGGGGCAAGAAAGCGTATTTTGGACACTGTCTTGGGCTGCATTCCTCATGGAAATCTACAGTCAGAGGTTATGATGAGTGTCTATATGGAAGAAGGTGAGGGCCATGTGGGAGTGTTTTGGTATTAATTGTGGTTATTTTTGTGGCAGTTGAAAGGGATGACTGAGTCCACCTGAGTTTGAACTCTGGTGTGATTCCCTTAGAGACTGAGTACAGGAACTGAACTTAGAGAAGTGTTGCCATGAATTGAGTTGGGATTTTAGAAGGCCAAGCATGAGAGTCACCCTTGGAAACTGAGATCTAGGCCCAGGGTGGCTTTCCAGAGACCACTGGGAATCTCAGGCTTGATATCACATGATTTTATTCTTAACGACTTGGCAGTCTTAGTTGAGAGTCAAAACACACATGGACGTTACATTGTAGACCTCAATGGGCCTGGATTTATGTGACCCTTTGGCCAATCTTTGGGAAACCTTGCCTGTGAGAGTTCTCCAGAACTTCATTTGAAATGAACTTCCACAACATTTAATGGTCCCTGAATGAATTGAAACCCACATGCTGCCAACTTCATCCTTGAAAAATTGCTAGATAAATACCATGAAATTTTTGAAATTCCCATGACCAGATGGCACTGGAGAAACTTTGGTTGTCCTGTTGCTGAACATGATTATGCAGGACAGTGACTTGATTGACTGAGTTTCATGAAAATGGTGTATAACAGAGATTCCAGGAAGTTGGACCCTGCTGAGAAGTGGGCCTAGTGCAGTGATGGGCAGGTGTGTGATAAAAAAACATCTGTGGTGGGGCCATGTGGATCTGCCATTGGCTTCCAATTGGCTTGTGACTGACATGATGCATCCAGCAGACGCTTCTATGTAAAGGTATCTTGTGATATGGAGAGGTTTCAGGCCAATGTTCAGAATCCGGTTGCTATGGTCAAGGAGGCAAGCTATGTGGAATAGAAGCCTGGTTGGTACATTCTTCTGCAGACCCTGACTCACCACAGGTGACAGAACTCCCTCCAGCACTTTGTCCCAGGTGAATTCCTTGTAATTCGTGAAGCAAATACAAAACTCCCAGTGCAGCAGCAAGCAACACCAGGAAAACTGGAGGATGACCAAATGGCTTCAGAGTCCACAAGAGTAGACAATTAGCCCCCAGTGGCCACAGTTTACCTACAAACAGAAAATTAAATACAGCTTCCTCATGTTTATTGGAAAATAAGAAATCATGTATTCCAGGTCACATAGAAGCATACCCAGATTTGATGGTCTCACTACAAAGGAAGCTGAATCTCCTGACTACAACATATATTTCAAGTGCCCAACCTCAGAGGCAGTTCCTCAAGAAGTCTTTAGTCCAGCAGAGCTCCATGTTTGTGGAGTGTTTACCCTGTCCCTTACTTTTGGAATCTCCTCTACCACCTCCAAGTTTGTGAACTCGTGAGCATATTTGATTCCAGATATGTATTCACAGATTTTCTAACTCTTCTCCTCTAATTGTGTCTAACTTGGGGCCAAGGTAATCTCAAGGCATTGTTATGGATGAGAGTGGGAAGATACTTTGTAGCATATATTTGCATAAACATTGGAATCATTTTCCAAATTTTCATTCAAAATACTGAATCCCTGACACAAACCCATGCCAACTAGACTCTGACTACTAATTCTAATATGATGGAGAAAATTAACCCAAACAGAATAGAAATACAAGCAGTTCAGAGGAGGAATGGTGTATCATTGGAATTGCCTTTTGCATTATATAGGGTAGGAGTTATAAATCTAGTCAATTTTTTGTTGAAATGGTTCTCCATGTGTTTTTAAAGTTAACAAATATGTGAATTCCTGTCTACCTTTCTCTGTATCCTATTCAGCACATGTATTTTTATATGCACATATAGAATCCTACCTGGTACCACACGTACATTCTTGTGAGGTGGCTGACTTGGCAGACACAAATTGTGAGAAGAGATCACTCCTCCTAAACCCTGTTGAAACTGAAAATTCAAACTATTGATGAGCTTCCTAGTACAATAAAATTATACATGAATCCATGTTCAGTAAAACAAATTTATTTGGATCTGTGGATGACATATATTTCGTTGTGAATTTCAATTGGCATATATTGCTACTTTTTAATGTCTGTTTGTGTGCGTGCGTGTGTGTGTGTGTGTGTGTGTGTGTATGTTTATATATATATACACACACACTCTACAGATTTTTCAAAATATGTAATATGTGTGTCTTATTATACACTCCGTAAATTCATTCATATTCATGTATGTGGATTAATAATCAACTTTTCACAAGATTATTCTGAGAAATATTCATCCACCTGAACTACATATTTGATTCCTATTACTGAAAACTAACAGTAAATGGTGCATACAAATCCTAATATTTCTGCAGTAACTGACACAGTTTTATATCAATGCAAGTACATTCCTATGGGACGTGATGTGTATTTTGTCATTCATTTTTATTCAATACTGGTACATTTCTTTTTCTTCAGTTAATGCACATGATAGGATATATATTTAATCCACTAGTTCAGAAATTTATAGGCATTTTGTTTTACTTTTCATCACTTCCTAATTCAGAAAACATGTTTTCCACAGGGTTTCATGACTGGTCTTTTCATGAGACTTCTTTCACAAAATGCAAAGGTCACACTTATGTTTGTACCGAAGTCTAAATGGAAAGTGAGTATGGATTACTAAAAACACCTATGTCCAGGTTGCCTAATGCTATCAAATGTCAATTTTATTGGTGACTACATATTTGTTTCTTCCTAAGATTATATATTCAACCTCAACACTGTTGAAAATGCCTGATCCTATCACGTACTTTATACTTTGCCTGATTTCCTAATGTCTCTATTGATATATGGTTTCCTACATACTTTCCAGAGTTCATCAATGTGACTGGCTCTTCACATGTGTTGATATTTACATTCATTCTCTACCCGAAACCCTACTGTTATAGAACGTTTGGTTCAAATCCTATACTCACTCTGCTTTCTAAACCTATGAATATCTTCCTAATCCTACTGACTATCCTTCTGACTGGATGTTCTTTTTGACATTCAATCATCCAAGGTACAAGGTCCTATGCCATTGTATATCAATTTATCTGAGACATCTGTGCAGAATATAATTCAAAGCTGAGTATTTCAATCAAGGGCCCAATGCACTTCTGGGCGTCAAATCTTACCTAGATTTCTGTGTTCATACTTATATTTCACCTATATATTCTTGTAAATATCGCAGGTTCCCAAAACCATTATTCATTGCACAGAATGATTCCTAAGCCAAATCAAACTTGTTATTAACCCTAAGCATACACTGTTCCATCAATCTATCTTTACAGTAGAGCAGGGACAGAGTTGGTCTTACAATACAGGTATGTAGGGGATCTTCCACCTGCTGAAATCCTCAAAGGTCCATGCAGAAATGATCCCTGGAGAAGACTTAGGCAGCTATGAAGGACCTGAGAGCACAAAATCATCTTCCATGGCAAAAAAACCGGTCAGGATGAAGTATTGTGTCTGAATCAGTCGCTCTGTTCTTAATGTAGAGAAGATGGACAAAACCAGGCCTGTGTGGAGAGCTGTTCCATGGTGCCTGTGGTTGATATACCATTCTAACTTATGACTGAGTCAGAGAAAGTAGGGGCAGCCTCCATCTTATGGGACCCTTGTAAACAACTGTTAGGACAAAGTGGTTGCCAAGGTATTGACCTCATTCAGTTCCTGAAGGAAGTGACCTACCTCACTTCCTTGGTGATGGAACTCTCTGAACTTGGGATCCAGGAAGCCAGCCACCCAGAGCCAGTGCCAGTCCCATTCCCAGTGGGCACACTTGTTTGAATTTTCCAAGGACAGAGTCAGTCTTTCTTGGTACCTCCTGATGTGAGGATGAACAAATGCTAGGAGAACTCTGAAGAGGGGCCTTTCCTGAGGAAGCAGGTAGTGGCTCATTGCTGGCTCCTGACAACTTAACAGAGTTGGCAAAAGGGACCTGATCTGATAAAGGACAGGCCATTTTGGGGGAACATAGTATGGTCCACCAGTCAGAGGACACTCCTGATAGTCACAGACCTTGTTGTGGGAATGAGGTGTCTTAGTGGGTGTGGGTGTGAGTTCGTGGTTTTGTCTCATGTTCTGAGAATAGGTAGCAAAGGTTGTTTGTTTGGTTTGGAGTCGACTGTTTCTAGTAAGTCGTTTGAGAAGGCGAGTTTTTCTATGTCTGTGTATCCACTGTGTCCGTGGTTGTAGTTATTAGAAAAGCGAATACATCAATGGAGGTGTCCTGACTAGTAGGAAGCTTCCAGGCATTTATTCTGCCCTTTTTATGAATGGACTGCGGCTTGCCTTATGGATAGACAACACCTACTATCATCCTAAGTTCCTGTTCACCTCCTGATTTCTGGCCTCTCTCCAGAATAGGCTCATGGTTTTGTGTCCAAGATATGTACCACCTCCAAACTCTGTGACATAGCCATGTACTGGATAGCTGAAGAAAATGGGAACATCTCAGAAACCTCAGAGATCAGTGTAACCAGAAAAGTCTCAGTGGAGAAACCCTGCTTTGGGCAATTTGCTTACCTATGGTTCCCTTGCCCTGAATGTTAGGAATGTCTTTGCCTCAGGCCACCCGTTTGTGGAGCCTGAAGAAAACAGTTTTCAAATTGAAATGAATGGGCATCACCTGTGGCTCTTTGCTTAATTACTTTGGAAAGGGATGTGTCTGAATCAGCCTCTTGGCCCTGTGTGAGGTTGTGGCTTTGATTCTCAGAACCTGATAGATCTAAAGAAAAATCCCATGTGTGCATCCAAAACCAAAATTGCCAAAAGAGCAGTCATTGCTGATGAAGTCTTTCACCTCCCTCTGTAAGTTTCCTGACCTCTATCAAGTGAGAATAGGGAAGATACACCAAGTCAATTGATGGCTCCTATTGGAAAAATTCTATCACTGATGACAGCATCAGCATAAGTACCCCAACACTGCCACAATTCGCTGCACCAGCAGATAGTTCACAATGCATACAAGTGAGTTCACAATGCATACAAGTGATACATAATCCAGGCAAGTTCTACAAGCAGTTCAGTGATGGCTATTGCAGAATCTGTAAATTGATTTTATCTTTGTCTTCACCGGCACTGGGATGAAGATAGGAATTCTGGCAATAATGGCTAAATAAAAAATTCTGTAACATTCCTGAAGGCACTAAAAGAAAACAATTTTCTTAACAATTTACGTTATCTTGAAGAGAATAATTAAATATAATGAAAAGGAAAAGTGAAAGTAAACAAACACGTCTGTTAACCTCCTATTTTTTCACATATTAAAACAATTCTGAACAGTTGTTTACCCAATTTAAATTAAACAATTTAATTCACGTGAATAAAAAAAAATGGATATATTATTTCATTAGCACTCATCATATGTGATATATGGACATACGCACATTCAAATATATAACACAAAACACAAGTGTGCACACATAATAAATACATACAACACATAATATAATAGTAAAGGCCTTATAACATTTTACATGTGAAATCATCATTGCAATGTTTAAAAACTCTACAGTCAAAAAATAGAACTGATAAGCAAAACATTAACCTAGGTCTGTATGAGCTCAAAAAAACAAAAGAGAACTTCATGATTTGAGAAAGGGCAATAATAAAATAGATATTGAAAAAAGCATCCCTGTTCTGTCGCAGATGTAAGGATAGCCAAACTGGAGTTTTGGATATCAGCTGTTATGGATTTGAGCCAAATCATCTTATTTTGGTCTATCGAAATCACTTCAGTTAATCTCTCTGGAATCCAAATCGGCTGCTGTTCTTCCTGTGGAAACCCACAAACAGACCTCCAACTCCAGAAAATTAATGGGTCAGGACCTTTCCATTGTCCTGTTAGAATATCCTTCCAAAGTACCTCGGGCTTATACAAATTTTTTGGACACTTATGCCTTTCTGCAGCACTAAGTCCTGAAAATCCAAATTTAAAAAGTTTAGAGTAAAAAGGGTTATTTTAAGTTTATCTTTGGGGAATTTATATCCCTTCCCAATTCTGTCTTCTTACTTTAATGAGTACATTTTAATAGTGTGATGTGCTCTTTCAACTATGGCTTGTCCCTGTGGATTGTATGGGTTTCCTGATATATGAGTAATGCCAAATGATGAGCAAAATGGTTTAAAAGAGGTAGAAGTATAACCGGGGGCATTATCAGTTTTTAACTGCTTTGGAATGACCACAGTGGCAAAGTTTTGTAAGCAATGAGCTATAACATCTTTAGTTTTTTTCCCCCATGAAGGGAGCCCATCAAAAATCCAGAAGAAGTATCAACTGTAACATGCAAATATTTTAATTTTCCAAATTCTGGCAAGTGTGTGACATCCATCTGCCATATATGGTAAGGTATCAATCCTCTACGATTGACTCTAAGATTAAAATGTGGTAAAATGGTCACACAATTTTGACATTGTTTTATTATTTGTCTAGCTTGTTCCTTAGTTATTTTAAAATGCTTTTGTAAAGTATTATCATTGATAATGAACTTTTTATGAAAATTTATAGCTTCTTCTAGTGTACAGAAAATATGTATTTATGTCATGTTTAGTTTTACCTGCTAAATCATTGCCCAAACTAAGGGCTCCAAGCAATCCTGTATGTGCCCAGATATGTCCTATTAAGAATGGATATTTTCTGTCCCAGATTAGACTTTGTATACTGGAAAGGAAAGAGAAAACAGTAGAGGAAGGGGAAATCCTACCAGCATCTTCAAGAGATACTATAGCATTAACTATATACTGACTATTGGAAAATAAATTAAACACAGAATCTTTAAACATCACAAAAGCTTATAATACTGCATTAAGCTCTACCTTTTGAGCTGATTTTTGGGGTGCTAAAAATGTAAAAATTTGATCAGGTGTAACTATTGCTGCTGTACCATTATTTGACCCATCAGTGAATATATTTGGAGCATTCATGATAGGAGTTTTCTTGTAATTTTTGGAAAAATTACAGGATGCAATGACCCAAAAGACAATAAAAGATTAGATGGTAAGTGGTTATCAAATAAAACATTAGATTTACACATGATTATTGCCCAAGTATTTAACTCATTAGCTAATTCATCAATTTGATTCATAGTGTATGGAGTAATAATTTTATTGGGAGAAATTCCAAACACTCCCTTTGCTGCTTTTATTCCTATGAGTATTAATTGTCCCTCAGCCTCAGGATACCTAGTAATAATAGTGTTAGAAGAATAAGATAAATGTATCCATAATAATGGACCTTCTTGCCAAAATACTCCTGTAGGAATATTTTTTGTTGGTAGCACAATAAATAATAAAGGCATTATTTTATCAAATCTATCCAAATGCATATTTCCCATATATGTTTCAATGATTTTTAATGCCTTTATTGCTTCAGGCGTTAACATTCTGGGTGAATTTGGATCAGATGGACCTTTTAGGATATCAAATATAGGTCCCAACTCTCCTGTTGGTATACCTAGATAAGGCCTTATCCAATTAATGTCTCCTAATAACTTCTGAAAGTCATTAATTGATTTGAGTTGATCTACTCGTATTTGAATTTTTGGTGGACTGACCATGGTTGAGGATAATAGAACTCCTAAATAATTAATTGGAAAATTTAATTGTATTTTATCAATTGATATCCCTAGATTATAATTTTTTAATTAGTTTGTAAGTGTGGCATAACATTCTAGCAATGGGTTTTTAACTTGTGTGCTAATAACACATCATCCATATTGTGAAATATTTGTAGTTCAGGATTTTGATTTCTAAGTGGCTGGATTACTTTGTTAACATAAATATGACAAATAGTTGGGCTGTTAGCCATCCCTTGAGGGAGTACTTTCCACTCATACCTCTGATCAGGACCTTCATGATTCAGTGCAGGGATAGTAAATGCAAAACTTGGACTATCCTCAAGAAGAATTGGAAATGAAAAAAAAAAACAATCTTTAATATGTATAACTAAAACATACCAAGTTTTTGGCAAAGCAGACAATTGAGGAATCCTTGTTGAGCAGGTCCCAAAATAACCATCTCATTATTAATGGCTCTTAAATCATGCAATAATCTCCATTTACCAGATTTCTTTTTGATGACAGAAATGAAAGTATAATGGGGAGAAACAGAAGGTTGTATATGTTCTTCCGCTAATTGTTGTTTGACCAGGAACTGGGCTGCTTGTATCTTTTCTTTAGTCAGGGTCCACTGAAGAAGCCATACTGGTCTTTCTGATTTCCAAGTAATTTTTATTGTCTCAGTGGCCCTTTCTGAAAATCCAACCCATGTCTGTCTGTTGCTTGGTCTATTTGTATTGGCGCTGCTATACCTAGTTCTTGTTTTTCTAATCTTTTTCCTTTCCTAAAACCTTCTCTAGCCATAATAGTGGGTACATTTTGATTGATGTTATTTGTTAATGTCAAACCTAATTGATCTAGGACATCTCATCCCCATAAATTTACGGGAAGATTATCCAATACATATGGCTGTATAGTTCCTTCACATTCTTCAGGATCCTTCCAATCCAATACCATTGCACTTCTATGGGGATTAGTTGCCACTCCTAGGTCTCAAAGTGTTTGAGTGTATTGTTGTAATGGCCAATGTTTTGGCCATTCTTGATGAGAGACAATGCTAACATCTGCACCTGTATCAAGTAGCCCATTAAATTCATGTCCTTGAATATTTAGTTTTAGCCTGGGGCGAGAATCTAAATTTAAAGAAAGCATAACCATATCTACACCTGTGGAGCCTAATCCCTTGGAACCTCTTTCCACAGCACGACTGGAAAATTTATCATGCAGACTGAGTATTATTAGTAACTGTGCTATTCTATCTCCTGGTGAAATTACTGATATGTCCTTTGGAGAACTGGCTATAAATTTTATTTCACCTTCATAATCGGGATCAATTACCCAAGGACTTATCATAAGTCCTTTTAGATTAGAAGAGCTGCGTCCCAATAATAAGCCTACTGTTCCTTTGAGAAGAGGTCCTTTCACCATGTGTGAATGATTTGAACCCCCATCTCTACAGTTAGTACTGATCTGATGGAGGTGCAGATGTCTAACCCTGTGCTCCCTCTGATTTGTCTGATGAGGCGTCTGATGCACAATGTGTCCTGGGCACTACACTGATGGGGTTGCTGGGTTCCTCCAGTGCTCCATATATTTGTGGTTTTGGGCCCCAGAGCATTGGGCTCCCCTGTCCATTTTTTGGCAATGGAGCCCGGTGCCTTTCTCCATGATATCATGGATAAACAGCTAGTCCTTGTTCGTTTTTGATAATGAAGTACCCTCTATGGTGGTTTGAGAACGGCATTCATTAGCCCAATGTCTCCCTCTATGGCATCGTGGGCAAATACCCAGTATTCTACTCCTTTGGTACCTATTTTTGTTAAACCCTCTTCCTATGGAGCAATTCCTTTTAAAATGTCCTGTTTGTTCACAATTGTAGCATGTTCCTGGCCTTGCATCTAAAGCCTGTTTAATGCAGCTGCCACAAATTGCCCTTGTTCATTGATGTCTCTGGCATCTAAAGCCTGTTTTACTGCAGCTGCCATGACTTCCTCTTATTCATTAATGTCTTTACATAATTTAATATATGTGTTTAAATCTTCATGTTTCCATGGTCTAGTGATATCTCTGCACCTACGATTCGCTTGGTCATAAGCCAGTTTTTTATTAATGGCATTGCTTGTTCTGTATTCCCCAAAACTCTGGTAGCTGTTTGAATAAGCCTATCTACAAATTCAGTGTAAGATTCATTAGCTCCTTGTATTACCTTAGATAATTGACCTTGTAAACCTCCATGTCCTTGTAAAGTCTTCCATGCCCTAACCGCCTCTGCAGCAATTTGTGCGTATACGCCAGGATCATATGCAATTTGTTGCTGCTGGTCCTCATAAGGTCCCTTTCCTAACAACATATCTAGATTTCTCTGAGGATAACCAGCTTCTGCATTTCACCTAGCCGTCTCCTTGCAAAATTCCTCATTGGCAACCTTCCATAAAAGGTATTGACCTCCATTTAGCCCAGCTTTACACATATTAGCCCAATCTACTGGCATCATATTCAAGTTGTTAATGGATTCGACCAAGCTTACAATGAAGGGTACTTGAGGACCATAGGTTGTTACAGCCCTTTTTGGTGCTTCACTATTTTGAAATTTAAAGCATGGTGAATTTGCTGCCCTCCTACCTCAAATACAGGGCATGTTAATACTTGAGATCCTGTCTCAGGAACCGAACTATCAACTGCGGGGTTTGGTGGCCTCCTAGCATATGGAGGTGGCCTTGTTATTTGGACATTTACATACTCTGGTGATAGAAAGGTGTTAGTAACAGTCTCCTGTAGAGGAGGCGCTGTTGGTTGGACACTTACGCCCTCTAGTTATTGAAAGTTGTTAGTAGCAGTCTCCTTTTGTAACTTTGCCCCTGATGGCTTTTTCTGACCTAAGCTTTGTTCCTCTATCTTTGTCTGATCTGAAGTCTTTGGACTAAGCAAACCAGATATAAACGTCCTCAATGGCAATGTGCCAACTGTCAGAGTCCCTGGGCTGTTCTTTTCCCCCCTTTTAAATCTTCACCATGATGGTTCCATTATGGTATATTTAACAACTCCTTAAAAATCCATGGGCTACATTTTTGTATTGTATCAACGTATGCCCTGACTGTTCTTGACTTTACTGAGGTGCCTCCTTCCTCTAACAATTTACTTAACACTCTTTCAGTTTGTTTTTTTACTAATTTCTGATCCTGTATTTCTACTATAATACAACCCAACAAGACGATGCCAAACAAAACCGAGACAGAATAAAATAAAAAGGGAACAACAAAAAGTCATTATAGCCTTTATATCCTACTGACATGTGCATCCGTCCTTTCTCCCTATCTGTTCCTCAGAAGTAAATAATTTTTTTCTCAGATGTGAGCGGTTTTTCATCCATCTCACTCATCTCCATGGACAGGCAACAAAAGTGAAGCAAAACAAAAGAGGAATCTTAAAATGGCTACCGATCCTCTCGCCCTTCCCTCAGGGGCTAGCAGTTTACCTTATCACTTACCCTCAGTGGCTCCCCGTGCGAGCCACCAAATGCTGCAGTCTGGCTGGGCACGATTCAAGAGCGACTTTTCAAAAGAAACAAAGTTTATTTTTAGAACCACACACGCCAAGCAAAACAGCTCCTTAGGAAAAACCCTCAGAGCCCAACTGCCACCACTGGCTTCCTTGCAAAGTTTCTGTCACACCCACAAGCCTCTCCACCTCCCACAATCCTCCTGCTCTTGAGGCCATATGGCTGGGTCAGGTGGGTGGAGCCAAAAAAGTCCCACAATGAGCAGCTCTGTGGTCTGAAAGGGCAGGGAAACTGCCCAATGTGCATCATGGCAGAGGAGCCAATCAGCTTGATGTTGCTGGGGCTGCTGTGAGCCAATCATCAGCTGGCAGTCGGAAAGAGCGGGGAAAAAGCTCAATGAGCATCTCCATTGTGCATCACCACAGAGGAGCCAATCAGCTAGATGTTGCTGGGGCCGCTGTGAGCCAATAATCATCTCACAGGGGAATGTTGCTGGTAACTGGAAGTTTGATGGGGCCCCTTAAGCTGTGGCTCTCAACAAATTGGTGTCTCCTTTCTCTGTAGACTATTCAGCACATGTATTTTTATATGCACATATAGAATCCTACCTGTTATCAAACGTACATTTTTGTGAGGTTGCTGACTAGGCATATACAAGTTATGAGAAGAGATCACTCCTCTTAAACACTGTTGGAATTGAGAATTCAACCTATGGGTGAGCTTGTTATTAGAACAACATTATATATAGATCCATTTTCAGTGAAATCAATATTTTTGCACCTGTGGATGTTACATATTTCATGATGAATTTCAATTGGCAAATATATTGCTAGATTAAATGTCTGTCTCTCTGTGTGTGTGTGTGTGTGTGTGTGTGTGTGTGTATATATATTTATTTATATATATATATATATATATATATATATACTCTCCAAATTTTTCAAAATATGAAATATATTAATCTTATTATACACTCCTTAAAATCATTCATATTTATGTATGTGGATTTATGATCAACTTTTCACAAGATTATTCTCAGAAATATTCATCCAACTTTAATACAGATTTGTTTCCTAGTACTGAAGACTAACTTCAGTGAATGGTGCACACAAATCCTAATATTTCTACAGTAAAACCAAGTTCAACATCAATGCAAGCATTTTCCTATGGGACATGATGTGTATTTTGCGGTTCATTTTTATTAAACAGTGGTACATTACTATTTCTTCAGTTTATGCACATCATATGATATATTTTTCATCCACAAGTTCACAAATTTATAGGCATTTTTTTCAATTTCAATCACCTCCTGCTTCAGAACACATATATTCCTCCAGTGTTCTTGACTGGTCTTGTCATGAGACTTCTTTCCAAACACATTGTTTTTGATTTTCATAATCATATTTGAAGCAAAACTCACACACTCTTCATGATAAACCATAACCCTAATATTACCGTTAGATGTATACCTGGTTGTAGTGAATGTATGAATATCAGTTTAAGATTTCCAGTATATTTTCAGATATCAAATCAATCCACTATTTAAAGTTGGAACCAGTTATATTATTTATTCACAGTATCGTCTATTCATACATTATTTCTATATCCATTGACACAGGGTACTCCACTTTGTTCCCCCAATATCTATACGTCTTCAAAATATTGCTCCCAGTAATGGTGGAAGAAATGCTCATGTCACCTGATCTACATATAAATTTTAACACAGTAATATTCTGGACACAGAAAGCAAAAGTCACTCTTATGATTGTAGCAAAGCCTAAAAGGAAAGTGAGCATGGATTACTAAAAATATCCATGTCCCGGTTGCTTAATGCTCTAAAATGTAAATCCTATTGATAAATCCTATGTATTTGTTTCTTTCTAAGATTATATATTCAAACTCAACCCTGTTGAAAATGTCTAATCCTATCCCTCACTTTATACATTGCCTGATTTGTTAATGTCTCTATTGATATCTGCTTTCCTACATATTTTCCCCATTTCATCATTGTGTCTGACTCTTCACATGTGCTGATATTTACATTCACTCTCTTATTGAAAACCAATTGCTAAAGAACGTTTGGTCCAAATCCTATACTCATTGTTGTTTCTAAACCTAGAGACTATCGTCCTAAACCTACGGACTTTCCCTTTGTGACTGGATGTTCTCTTCAACTTTCAATCATCCAAGGTACAAGGTCCTATGTCATTGTATATCGATTTATCTGAGACATCTGTGCAGAACATAATTCAAAGCTAAGTAACCCACTCAAGGGCCCAATGCCCATCTGAGCTTCAAATCTTGCCTAGATTTCTGTTTTCATACTTTTATTTTACCTATATATTCTTGTAATTATTGCAGATTCCCAGTACAAATATTCATCCTGCAGAATGATTCCTAACCCAAATCGAACGTGTTATTAACCCTAACCATACACTGTTCCCTCAATCTAACTTTACAGAAGAGCAGGGACAGTGTGACCAGGAAAGTCTCAGTGCAGAAACCCTGCTTTGGGCCTTTTGCTTACCTATTTTTCTGTTGCCCTGAATGTCAGGAAGTTCTTTACCTCAGGCCAACCCTTTGTAAAGCCTGAAGAAAACAGTTTTCAAATGGAAATGAATGGGCATCACCTATGGCTCTTTGCTAAATTTCTTTGGAAAGGGATGTGTCTGAATCAGCCTCTTGGCCCTGTGTGAGGCTGTGACTTAGATTCTCAGCACCTGATGGATCTAAAGAAAGATCCCATGTGTGCATCCAAAACCAAAATGGCAAAAAGTTCAGTCATTTTGGATGAAGTATCTTCCCTTCCTCTGTTAGATTTCTGACCTCCATCAATTGAGAATAGGGATCCTTTGGGTCATATGAGTTCTTCAATCCCTGAAGAGGTGCTTGGGTTTCTCATGATTCCAATTCACATAAAGAATCTGTACCTATCAATCAGAAGTAGTCAGTCAATATTGCTCCCAGAAATGGTGGAAGAAATACTCATGTCACCTGATCTACATATACATTTATTCACAGAAATATTCTGGACACTAAATTCAAAGTTCACATTTATGATTGTACCAAAGCCAAAATGGAAAATTAACATGGATTACTAAAATCATCCATGTCCAAGATTACTTATGCTCTCAAATGTCAATCCTATTGATGACTACATATTTGTTTCTTCCTAAGATTGCATATTCAAACTCAACCCTGATTTCATAATGTCTTTATTGATATCTGCTTACCTACATATTTTTCCCACTTCATCATTGTGACAGACTCTTCACATGTGCTGACATTTAAATTCATTTTCTATCCGAAACCCTGTTGCTAAAGAAATTTTGTTCCAAATCATACACTCACCCTTCTTCCTATACCTACCTACTATCTTCCTATTCCTACTGACTATCCCTTTTTGACCGGATGTTCGCTTCTACATTCAATCATCCAAGGTACAATGTCCTATGCCATTGTATATCAATTTATCTGAGACATCTGTGCAGAATGTAATTCAATGCTCAGTATCACAATCAAGGGCCCAATGCACTTCTGGGCTTCCAATCTTACTTGGATTTCTATTTTCATACACACAGTTCACCTCTATATTCTTATAAATTTCGCAGGTTGCCAATACCATTATTCATCCAGAAAATGATTCCTAATCCAAATTGAACCTGTTATTAACCCTAAACATACAGTGTTCCCTCAATCTTACTTTACAGAAGAGCAGGGACAGAGGTGGTCTTATAATACTGAAATGTAGGGATCCTCTACCTGCTGAGAACTTCAAAGGTCCATGCTGAAAGTATCCCTGGAGAATATGTAGGCAGCTATGAAGGACCTGAGAGACCACAAGTCATCTTCAATGGCAAACAACCTGGTCAGGATGTAGGGTTGTGTCTTAATCAGCTTCTCTCTTCTTAATGTAGAGAAGATGGACCAAATCAGGCCTGTATGGAGAGCTGTTCCCGGGTGCCAATGGTTGATATACCATTTTAACTTGTGAAATTGTCACATTAAGTAGGGGAAGCCTCCATCTCATGGGAACCTTGGAAGCAACTGTTAGGACAAAGTGGTTGCCAAGTCAGTGACCTCATTCAGATCCTGAAGGAAGTGACCTCACCTCACTTCCTCGGTGATGGAAATTGGCATCCAGGAAGCCAGGCACACAGAGCCAGTCCCAGTCCCACTCCCAGTGGTGTCACTAGTTTTGAATTACCAAGGACAGAGTCAGCCTATCTTGGTACCTACAGATGTGAGAATGGCCATATGCCAGGAAAGCTCTGAAGAGGAGGCTTGTATGAGAAAACAGATAGTGGCTCACCACTGGCTTCTGACAAGTCTCAGTGAAGAAACCCTGCTTTGGTACTTTTAATTACCTATTGTTCTGTTGCTCTGAATGTCAGGAAGTTTTTTGCCTCAGGCCACCCCTTTGGGAAGCCTGAAGAAAAGAGTTTTCAAATGGAAATGAATGGGCATCATCTGTGGCTCCTTGCTTAATTGCTTTGGAAAGGGATGTGTCTGAATCAGCCTCTTGGCCCTGTGTGAGGCTATGGCTTAGATTCTTAGCACCTGATGGATCTAAAGAAGGATCCCACGTTTGCATCCAAAACCAAAAGAGCCAAAAGAGCAGTCATTGTGGATGAAGTCTCTCACCTTCCTCTGTAAGGTTCCTGATGTCCATCTATGAGAATAGGGATCCTTTGGGTCAAATGAGTTCTTCAAAGCCCTGCAGAGACTAGATCATACGTTCATAGGTTTCTCATGACTCCAATTAACATAAAGAATCTAAACCCCACATTCATTAGGCCTCAAAATGGAGAATCAGAGCAGTATTAAGGGCAGGCCTCTTTGATCACTCCTGGTTCACTAGAAGGGTTTCCCAGCCACATTGACTTTAGGCAAATGTGGGCAAGGGACCTTATTTTGGATACTGTCCTTGGCTGTGCCCCTCATGAAAAACTACAGCCTGAGGTTATGATGAGTGTCGATATGAAAGAAGATGAGGGCCATGTGGAAGTGTTTTGGTTTTAATTGTGGTCATTTTTGTGGCTGTTGGAAAAGATGATGGGTCCACCTGGTCTTGAACACTGGTGTGATTCCCCTTAGAGACTGAGTTTTGGAATGGACCTCAAAGAAGTATTGCCATGTATTGTGTTGGGATTTTAGGATGCCACACATGAGAGTTGCCCTTGGAAACTGAGATCTAGGCCCAGGGTGGCTTTCCACAGAGCACTGGGAATCTCAGGAAGAATATCACATAATTTTATTCTTAAAGAATTGGCAGCCATAGTTGCAAGTCAAAACACACATGGACCACACATTGTAGACCTCAAACGCCTGGCTTTATGTGACCTTTTTGCCTGTCTTTGGGAAGCCTTGCCTGTTAGAATTCTCCAGAATTTTCAATGAAATGAGCTTCCTCTCCATTTAATGGTTCCTGAATGAATTGAAACCCACAGTGCCTCCAACTTCATCCTTGAAAAATGTCTGATAATTACCATGAAATTTTTGAAATTCCCATGACCACTTCGCACTGTAGAATCTTTGGATGTTCTATTGATGATCACGAGTATACCAGACAGTGCCTGTTTGATTGGGTTTCATGAAAATGGTGTAGAACAGAGATGGCAGTAATTTGGACCCTGCTGAGTAGTCGGCCTAGAGAAGTGGTGTGAAGGTGTGTGTTAAAACATTTGTTTGGGTGATTTGGATCTGCCATTGGCTTTCAAATGGTTTGTGACTGACATGGTGCAGCCCCCAGACCCTTGTATGTAAAGGTATGTTGTTATATGGAGAGGTTTCAGTGCAATGTTTAGAATCAGATTGCTATGGTGAAGGGGGCAAGCTATGTGGGATAGAAGCCTGGTTGGTGCATTCTCCCGCAGACCCTTACCCATCACATGTGACAGAACTCCCTCCAGTACTGTGTCCCAGTTGAACTCTTCGTATTTCATGAAGCAAATACCAAACTCCCAGTGCAGCTGCAAGAAACACAACAAAATTGGAGGATGAGCAAATGGCTTCCAAACTGGAAGACACTTAGCACTCAGAGACAACAGTTTACCTACAAAGAGAGAATTCAGCACTGCTGCCTCATGTCCTTTGGAAAATAAGAAACCATGTCCTCCAGGTCACATACATGCAGACCCAGCTTGATGGTCTCACTACAAAGGGAGCTAAAGCTCCTGACAACAACATATATTTCAAGTGCCCAACCTCAGAGGCAGTTTCTCAAAAAGTCTTTAGTCTAGCAGAGCTCCATGTTTGTGGAGTTTTACCCTCTCCCTTACATTTGGAAACTCCTCTACCACCTCCAAGGTTGTGAACTCCTGAGCATTTTCCATTCTTGATGTGTATTCACAGATTTTCTTACTCTTCTCCTCTAATTGTGTCTTACTTGGGGTGAAGGTAATGTCAAGGCATTGTTCTGGATGAGAGTGGGAAGATTTTTGGGTAGCACATATTTGCATACACATTGGATTCTTTCTCCAATTTTCCATTTGAAATACTGAATCCCTGACTGTAAGGGGTAGAAGAAATTCTCCTTCAAAGAATAGCCTGACACTTACAAGAAACAGCCCCAGGGAGACATTCTGTCTGGGAGACATCCTGTAGTCATCTGTGTTCCTGAGACATCCTGTGGCCATCTGTCTTCCTGAAATATCCTGAGGTTATCTCACCTTGTGAAGACATCCAGGAACTGCTGATAAGAGAGCTTTCAAATCTCCAGCATATAAATTCCTCTGTGTGAACAATAAAAGTTTGCAGCTTGATCAGAACTTTTGTCTTGCTGTCATCTCTCGTGTCTCTTGTCCCTTCATTCCTCCCCATCTAGGTTTGCTACCCACGTTGATGTGTCCTGCAGGCCAGGACAACTGGCGCCCAACGACTGGGGCTCAAGCCTTTGACTGAGGGGGAACCCTGTCCTCCTGGAAGATTTGGACAAGTGGAGCTCGCGATTGCCTCAGCAGACACCACTGAGAGACAGATCCAGGAGGAGAGTGGGGATGACGCACAGTGAGTGACCCACCATGGGACAAGCAGTTTCGTCACATGATTTGTTTTTGTCAGGCCACAAGGAATCCTTAAATACATGGGGGGCACGTGTTAAGAAAAATGACTTAATATTTTTCTTTTCATACATCGAAGAATTTTTTCCATGGTTTCCCCTTGAAGGTACCATTGATGGTAAAAGATGGCTTAGAGTAGGAGACATTTTAAAAGATTATTATGAATCCTTTGGCCCAGAAAAAGTGCCTGTTCCTACCTTTTCTTTCTGGAAATAAATTAGTGAAATTCTTAAAAGTTCACCCTTTGACAATGGTACCTTAATACTTGTCAGGATTGGGGAAGAGACTATGCAAAAGACCTCTCATCCCTTCTCGGCATGCCCATCAGTTAGTATAGACATAGACCCTTCTTAGTCTCCCCAGGACCCTGGGACCTTCCTGATCTTCCTCAAAATCCCACCCTAATGAATAAGGCTCCAATGGTTTCCAACCGCCTTTATGCAGTTTTAAATCCCAGAGAAACATTGACCCCTGGGGAGGAGGCTACCTTGGAGAAGGAAGCAGCTCGCTACCATTCAGAAGACTCTCCACCTCTCAGGACCCTGCCACAGACTATAGGACTTACACATTCCCCTCCCTCCTATATCCCTCCTGCCTTTTGTGCTCTGGCTCTTCAGGGGCCAAATGTCCCCCCAGATATTTTTTCCCCACTTCCCTTGCCTAACCTGGCTCCCTTGAGAGAGTCTCTCCAACATGGACGGGAACAGATCCAATTTTTAAAAGAATAAAGATCCCTTGACTCTGAGCTCTCTTCATTAGCCTTAGGAATGGAGTCAACACAAGCTGGCCCACAGTGGTCTAATACAAAGGCGAAGCCACTCCATCAGCCTGTGCTCGCCTTCCAGTCACCACCAGTCAGATAGATAAGCCTGCCCAGGCTGAGGTCAAAGACTTAGAAGAGGAAAAAGAGGAGGAAGCGGGGGAAATGGATCAAGGAGATCAGGACTTAGAAGATGAGGAGTTCACCCCTAGGCAGGAAGGAACCCAGAGTGTCTACAAAATTTTAGCCTCCATTTTCTTGAAAAACTTAAAAAGGCTTGTGCTCACTATGGCCCCACTGTGCCCTATACGTTGGCTTTATTAGAAAGCTGCAGCACACAATTTCTTACTCCCAATGATTGGAAATTTTTAGACCTAGCTGCCCTCAGTGCCGGAGACTTCCTGCTATGGAATGCAGATTTCAAAGAGCCCTGTCAGAAACTACTCAAAAAAAATTAACAAAGGGCTCCTCTAAATCCTGGACTTATGTTAAGCTAGTGGGCAATGCAACTTTTGACACTAAAACTAAACGGGCACGTTTCCCTGCTGGACTTTTTGCGCAGATTTAGATGGCTGGCTTAGTTGCTTGGAGACGCCTCCCTGAAAGGGCCTCGGCTATCACTTCCCTGGCAAGAACTCGACAAGGGCCCGACGAGCCTTATAGCGACTTTGTTCCCCGGCTTTACCTAGCTGTGGAATGCTTGCTTGGACCAAGCGAAAGCGAAAGCACCTTTGTAAAACATCTTGCCTTTGAAAATGTCAACCCGGCATGTCAGGATGTTCTTCGACATCATAAGGATAAAGGGAAACTTTCTGACTTTATTAGAATCTGTGCAGGCGTGGGTGCAGCCCATGCCATGGGTCTCAAATTAGTGCCGCATTTACCAAGGCCTTTTACACTACTGGCTCAAGTACTTGCTTTACTTGTAAACAACCATGCCATTTTGCACGCAGGTGTCCGACAGGCAAACAAAGAGTAAGAATAGTGTCTCCTCAAACTGGAGCTAAACCGACCCCAGCTACACTTTGTCCTTGATATGGTAAAGGTCATCACTGGGCCAGTGAGTGTAGATCAATGACAAATGCCCTCAGACAGCCTATTTCTTCCTACTTCTCAGGAAACTCCCTGGGGCAATGAGGTTTGTTCCCTCCCAAACTCCCAACCTACCTCAAAATCCTTCTCCACAATTGGCTCCCTCCAACTACCCAGTCCAGGCAGTGCAGGATTGGACCTCTGTGCCACCACTGATACAATATTAGACTCAATGCAAGGGCCCCAGATAATACCAACTGGAATTATGGGTGCCCCTCCATCTCATATGTGTGCCCTTATTCTTGGAAGAGCCTCTACTACCTTACAAGGTGTTCAGGTCTTCCCTGGCATTAATGATAATGATTTCACTGGAGAAATAAAAATACTGGCCACAGTTATTAATAGAGTTGCGGCCATCCCAGGAGGAAAAAGTCTTGCACAATTAATACTTCTTCCCTTAGATTAAGGGGCATTTCCACCTCCCAAACCTACTGTGGGGGACTGCCTCCTTGGGCTCCTCTGAGGTATATTGGGTTCATCCCATTTCTCATATTAGACACACCCTTACCTTACTTATTGAAAGAAAGGAATACCAAGCAATTGTAGTTACTGGAGCTGATGCGACAATTATTTCTCAAAAATACTGGCGATCAGGTTGGCCCCTCACCCCATCCTTGACTGACCTTAAAGGGATAGGAAAGTCAAAAAATCCTCTGGTCAGCTCTACTGCTCTTAGCTGGACTGATAAAGAGCGTAATAAGGGAACTGTCACTTCTTTCGTTGTTCCTGACCTCCCTGTTTACCTATGGGCTGGAGATATTTTGAGTCAAATAGAAGTTATTCTTGCCAGTCCCAATTCCATGGTGACTCATCAAATGCTCCGTATGAATTTTGTCCCTGGTACAGGCCTTGGGAGGCTGAGACAAGGACTGGTGGAGCCTATACAACCCATAAAAAAAATACATATGGACTTGGATATTTGGATTTTTAGTGTCGGTTCCTGACCCTCCTGTTCCCATGGAGATAAAATTATTTGGGAGACTCAGACTCTTGTGTGGGTGGATCAGTGGCCCCTTACCCAAGAAAATTTGGAGGCTGCCTCCATGTTAGTGAAGGAACAGCTGGCAGCCCGCAATGTAGAGCCCTCAACCTCACCATCGTACACTCCTATTTTTGTTATCAAGAAAAAATCAGGCAAGTGGCGCCTTTTACAAGATTTGTGTGCCATTAATAAAGTTATACTCCCGATGGGAGCACTACAGCCAGACATTCCCACACCAGTGGCTATTTCCAAAAACTATTGTAAAATGGTTATGGACTTAAAAGATTGCTTTTTTTACCATTCCTTTGCATCCTGTGGATAGACCCTATTTTGCCTTTAGTCTTTCTTGCATTAATATTCAGGGCCCTATGCAGAGACTTCAATGGAAGGTTCTTCCCCAAGGTATGGCCAACATCCGTACTCTTTGCCAAAAATACGTTGCTCAAGAAGTAGACCCTGTGAGAGAGCGAGGGCCACAAATTTATATTTTACATTACATGGATGATTGGTTAATTGCTGCACCTAATACCCATGATCTTAATAATTGTTACTTGGACTTTTACAAAATCCTCACTACCTTGGGACTACAGATAGCTCCTAATAAGGTTCAAACACAGGACTCTTATAAAAGTTTGGGCCTTAAAATTCTACAGAAATCAGATCCAAATTTCTAAAATACAACTACGTGTGGACCATCTTCACACCCTTAAAGATTTTCAGAAATTACTGAGGCATATTCAATGGCTAATAACATATTTAAAATTATGCACTTGTGTACTTTTGACCCTTAATGATATTTTGAGAGGTAATTCCCACCCCTCCTCCCCTCAAAATCTTACTCCCAAGGCATGACAGGCATTAAACCAAGTCACAGAAGCCATTGCCCAACAATTTGTTACGCAAATTTCTTATAACCTTCCTCTGGTTCTGGTTATTTTACACACTCCTCATACACCCACAGGAATATTTTGGCAGCGAGATCCACATTTTAAAAATAAAGACTGCCCCTTGTTTTGGGTCCATTTACCCACCACATCCTCGAAGGTTATTACTGTTTATCTTGCTCAGGTAGCTTCTATTATTTTTAAAGGTCATTTGATTTCTCTACAACATTTTGGCAAAGACCCTGATAATATTTTTATTCCATATACTAAGGACCAAACCCAATTTTTACTAGAGACAAGGGATGAATGAGGTATTTCCCTATCAGGCTTTTGGGAACAATTGATCACCACCTCCCCAATGACCCCCCTTTACATTTTGTCCAGTTACATCCATTTACTTTTCCTGAAATTACTCAAAATGCTCCCATTCCTCAAGCCCTTACTGTCTTTACAGACGGTTCCTGTAATGGCCGAGCGGTCTTTGTTGTCAATAACCAGCCTACCACCTTTGATACTGTCTATCAGTCACCACAGTTTGTGGAATTGTTTGACATAACACAAGTTTTTATAACATTTTTATAATCCTGTTAATATTTATAAAGACAGTGGCTACATTGCTCATTCTGTGCACCTGCTGGTGATTTCACCCCCCATTAAGGCTTCTAACAATGCGGCCTTTCTGTTTCACCAGCTTCAGCAGCTAATTCAGGTCAGACAACACCCATTTTTCTTAGGACACATAAGGGCACACTCTGATCTTTCCAGCCCTCTAATTCAAGGTAATGCTCAAGCTGATGCAGCAACTCGTTTCATCTTTCCAATTTTTGTTGGCTCCATTCAAAAGGCCACGGAGTTACACAATCTACACCATTTAAATTTCCAGAGCCTTTGATTACTTTGTAAAATTACCAGGCAACAGGCACGAGAAATAGTAAAAGCATGCCCTAGTTGCGCTGTCTCCCTCCCCATTCAACACTTGGGAGTTAACCCCCGAGGATTACTGCCCGATCAGTTTTGGCAAATGGATGTTACTCATTTTCTTGAATTTGTAATAGCCAAATATATATACACATTTCTGTAGATACCTTCAGCGGCTTTATTTTTGCATCACCACATTCTGGAGAGGCTACCAAAGATGTCCTTTCTCATCTTGTTTCACCCTTTTCTGTTATGGGTACACCAATACATATTAAAACAGATATTTATCCTACATATACCATTGCCAAGTTTAAACAGTTTTGTGCTACCTTGCAAATTTGTCATACTCCTGGAATTCCATACAACCCTCAGGGCCAAGGCATTGTGGAACTTGCCCACCTTACCTTAAAAACTTGGCTAACCCTCCTTAAGGCTTCCTCCCTTGTATTTACCACACCCAGGCATCGCCTTAACAATGCATTATTTGCCCTTATTTTTCTTACCCTAGACAATGAAGGCCATTCGGCAGCAGACAGACACTGCCATCCCTCGTCCAATTCTGTTCGCCCACCTGTTATGTGACACAATCCCCTTACAAATAAATAAAAAGGCCCAGATCCTGTCCTCATCTGGGGAGGAGGCTCAGCTTATGTTTTGGACCAAGATCAAACAGCCCCAAGATGGTTACCAGAACTCCTGGTTAAACAGGTTAATGACTTACCTCAAAACAGGGACAGAGGGACTCCTAATGAGGACAAAATTTCTTCTTTTTCAGATGCAGCCAACAATCTGCCAGCCTTGGAATAACAGTTCCTGTGGGCACAGGTACACTGGCTTAGGCACGTCTATTCACTCTTACCATCGCCTGTCTCAACAAATTATAAACTCTATCAGTAACAACTGATAAAAACTCTATCATGAACCATTAAAGATTTGCAGGACCAAATAGACTCCCGGGCAGAAGTGTTCCTTCAAAAAAGACGAGGCTTAAATTTGCTGACAGCTAACCAGGGAGGTATTTGCTTGGCCTTAGGGGAATGATGCTGCATTTATGCCAATAATTCTGGCATAGTATGCACTAAAATTAAGCAGCTTCAAGAAGATCTAGAAAAGAGACGAAGGGAAATATTTGAAAATCCCCTCTGGACTGGGCTTAATGGATTTCTGCCCTATCTTCTTCCCCTATTAGGCCCTTTGTTGGGTTTACTTTTAATGGTGTCCCTAGGACCCTGCATTATAAACAGGCTGTTACAATTTATTAAAGAACAGATTAATATTTTGGCCTCTAAGCCCCTACAGGTCCACTATCATCGCCTGGATATGGAAGACCGTGCTGCCAACATTTAAAAGGATGTTCTACCCTCCTCACAAGCTTATTTCTTAAGGTTACATGCCCACAGATCTCGCTTTCTTATATAAAACTCTAAGTAACAGCTCTGACCAACCATCTTCTGCCCTTGCCATAAGGGTTCGTCCTCCATGGGCCCCTCTGTTTGGGGGAGGACGCACCCATGGAGTGAGGACGTTAGGCCATAATAACAGAGGGTGCAGGAAGGACTGCAGGAGGATGGATCCATGGTTCCCAAAACCCAAGTCTTCTGAGTGACACGCTCTGGTGCATGGCAGTTGGCATGCTTCCCCCTCAAAGCCGTCTCCTTAAAAAACATGCCTAGGCCACCACGAAATCTCCTAGTAAACATGCTCGATCAGATCAGGAGATATTCTAAGGCCTGTTAGAGAAACAGAGCCTCTATTACCCCCTAAAACATTGGCCTGTAAGGTATGGTCAAATATTTTATATAAGAAAGGGGGAAGATGTCAGGGGCTAGAAGGAAGTTCTCCTTCAAAGAATAGCCTGACACTTACAAGAAATAGACCCCTGCGAGATTTCCTGCCTGGGAGACATCCCGCAGCCATCTATCACCCTGAGACATCCTGCGACTATCCGTCTTCCTAAAATATCCTGAGGTTATCTCACCCTGTGAAGAAATCCAGCAACTGCCGATAAGAGAGCTTTCTCATCCGCAGCATATAAATACACTGTGAGAACTATAAAAGTTTTCAGCATGATCAGAACTATTGTCTTGCTGTCTTCTCTCATCACTCTTGTCCCTTCATTCCTCCCCAACAAGGTTCAACGCCCACGTTGAAGTGTCCAGCCGGCCCGGACACCTGACACTAAACCATAACCTACTAGACTCTGACTACTAATCCTAATATGATGGAGAAAAATAATCCAAACAGAATGGAAATACAAGCAGTACAGAGGAGGCATGGTGTATAGTTGGACTTGCCTTTTGAATGATATAGGGTAGGTGTTATAAATCTAGCTAATTTTTAACTGAAATAATTCTCCACATGTTTTTAAAGTTAACAAATATGTGAATACCTGTCTCCCTTTCTCTGTAGCCAATTAAGCACATGTATTTTTATATGCACATATAGAATCTTACCTGGTATCACACGTATTCTTCTGAGGTGTCTGACTTGGCAAATACAAATTGTGAGAAGAGATCACTCCTCCTAAACTCTCTTGGAACTGAAAATTCAACCTATGGGTGAGCCTCCTAGTAGAACAACATTATACATAAATCGATGTTCGGTAAAATAAATATTTTTGCATCTGTGGCTGATGTACATTTCATGAAGAATTTCGATTAGCATATATATTGCTACATTTTATTGTCTGTGTGTGTTTTTTAATATATATATATATATATATATATATATATATATATATACTCTCCAAATTTTTCCAAATATAAAATATATGTGTCTTATATACACTACCTAAATTCATTCATGTTCATAAATATATGTGTCTTATATACACTACCTAAATTCATTCATGTTCATGTATGTGGATTTATAATCAACATTTCACAAGATTATTCTCAGAAATATTCATCCACCTGAAATACATATTTGTTTCCTATTACTGAAAACTAACTTCAGTGAATGGTGCATACAATCCTAATATTTCTACATTAACTGACCCTGTTTAACATCAATGCAAGTAGATTCCTATGGGACATGATGTGTATTTTGAAGTTCATTTTATTCAACACTGGTACAATAGAATTTCTACAGTTTAAGAACATCATAGGACATATATTTCATCCATAAGTTCACAAATTTATAGGCATTTGATTCACTTTCAATCATTTACTGATTCAGAACACATGTATTCCTCCAGGTTTCTTGACTGGTCTTTTCATGAGACTTCATTTCAAACACATTATTTTTGATTTCCATAATCATTTTGAAGCAAAACTCACACACTCTTCATGATAAAACATAACCCTAATATTACCATTAGATGTATTACTGGTTGGAATGAATAATTGTATATCAATATAAGATTTTCTGTATATATTCAGATATCAATTCAATCCTTTATTTAAAGTTGGAACCAATTATATTATTTATTCACAGTATGGTCTATTCATGCATTATCTCTACATTCATAGACACAGGGTACATCTATTTGTAACCCCAATACTAATTTATTCGTCTTCAAAATGTTGCTCCCAGAAATGGTGCAAGTAATACTCATGTCACCTGATCTACGTATGCATTTATCACAGTAATATTCTGGACACAAAAAGCAGAGGTCACACTTATGATTGTACCAAAGCCTAAATGGAAAGTGAGCATGGATTACTAAAAACATTCATGTCCAGGTTGCCTAATGCTCTCAAATGTCAATCCTATTTATGACAACATATTTGTTTCTTCCTAAGACTATATATTCAACCTCAGCCCTGTTGCAAATGTCTAATCCTATCACTCACTTTATACTTTCCCTGATTTCCTAATGTCTCTATTGATGTCTGCTTTCCTAAATATTTTCACCAGTTCACAATTTTGACTAACACTTCACATGTGCTGACATTTACATTCACTGTCTATGTGATACCCTATTGCTAAAGAACTTTTGTTACAATTCCTGTACTCACTCTTCTTCTGAAACCTACAGAATATCTTCCTAATCCTACCGACTATCCCAGTTTGAGTGGATACTCACTTCTACATTCAATCATCCAAGGTACAAGGTCCTATGCCATTGATTATTGATTTATCTGAAACATCTATGCAGAACATGTATCAAAGCTAAGTATCCCAATCAAGAGGGCAATGCCCTTGTGGGATTCCAATCTTACCTAGATTTCTGTTTTCATACTTATATTTCACCTATATATTCTTATAAATATCACAGGTTCCCAATACCATTATTCATCAAGCAGAATGATTCCTAACCCAAATCAAACCTGTTATTAAGCGAAACGATACACTGTTCCCTCAATCTAACTTTACAGAAGAGCAGGGACAGTGTTGGTCCTAAAATAGAGGAATGTAGGGAATCTTCCACCTGTTGAAAAACTCAAAGTTTCATGCAGAAGTGATCCCTGGAGAAGATATAGGCACCACTGAAGGACCTGAGAGAGCAAAAGTCAACTTCCATGGCAAACAACCTGGTCAGGATGAAAGGTTGTTACTGAATCAGCCTCTCTGTTCTTTTTTTTTATTATTGGTTGTTCAAAACCTTACAAATCTTTTGAGATAACATATTCATACATTAGCATACATTAGCTTCAAGTGATTTATGAACTCCCATTTTTACCCCAGATACAGATTGAAGAATCACATCGGTTACACATCCACATTTTTACATAATTCCATACTAGTAATTGTTGTATTCTGATACCGTTCCTATCCTCTACTATCCCCCCTCCCCTCCCCTCCCATCTTCTCTGTCCACCCCATCTACTGTAATTCATTTCTCACCTTGTTTATTTTCCCATTCCATTCACAACCTCTAATATGTAATTTAGTATAACAATGAGGGTCTCCCTCCATTTCCATGCAATTCCCCTTTTCTCTCTCTTTCCCTCCCACCTCATGTCTCTGTTTAATGTTAATCTTTTCTTCCTGCTCTTCCTCCCTGCTCTATTCTTAGTTGCTCTCATTATATCAAAGAAGACATTTGGTATTTGTTTTTTAGGGATTGGCTAGATTCACTAAGCATAATCTGCTCTAGTGCCACCCATTAGAATATGGACTCAAACAGTCCTGTTTGGAGAGCTGGTCCCGGGTGCCTATGGTTGATATACATTCTAACTTGTGAAAGTGTCACAGGACGTAGGGGCAGCCTCCATCTCATGGGACCCTTGGAAGCAACTGTTAGGACAAAGTGGTTGCAAAGGCAGTGAACTTATTCAGTTCCTGAAGGAAGTGACCTCATCTCTATTCCTTGGTGATGGAACTCTCTGAACTTGCGATATAGGAAGCCAGGCACTCAGAGCCAGTCCCAGTCCCAGTCCCAGTGGGCTCACTTGTTTGGATATTCCAATGACAGAGACAGTCTTTTTTGGTATATACTGATGTGAGGATGGCCAAATGCCAGGAAAGCTTTGAAGACTGGCCTTTCCAGAGAAAGCAAGTAGTGGCTCACCGTGGGCTCCTGACATTTTCAGAGTTGGCCAAGGAGACCATATCTGAGACAGGACAGGCCATTTCAGAGGAACATAGTAAGGCTCACCAGTGAGAGTACACTCTGAATAGTCACAGACCTACTTGGGGAAAGGAGATGCATTTGTGGTTTTAGTTGTGTGTTTGTGGTTTTGTCTCATGTTCTGAGAAAATGTAGGAATGTAGGTTTGTTTGGTTTGGAGTGAACTGTTTCTAGTAAGTCGTTTGACAAGGCAAGTGTTTCTATGTCTGTGTTTCCCAGTGTGTCTGTGGTTGTAGACATTAGAAAAGAGAATGCATCAATGGATGTGTCCTGTCTAGTAGAAAGCTTCCCAGCATCAATCTTGCCCAATATATAAATGGACTGTGGCTTGCCTTATCGAAGGGCAACACCTTCAAACTTCCTAAGTTCTTGTTTCCTTCCTGAATTCTGGCTACACTCCAGAATAGGCTCATGGTTGTCTGTCCAAGATATTTACCACCTCCAAGCTCTGTGATATGGGCATGTACTGGATAGCTGAAGGGAATGGCGAGCATCTCAGAAAACTCAGATATCAGTGTGACCAGTAAAGTCTCAGTGGAGAAACTCTGCTTTGGGGCTTTTGCTTGCCTATTGTTCTTTTGCCCTGAATGTCAGGAAGGACTTTGCCTCAGGCCACCCCTTTGTGAAACCTGAAGTAACCAGTTTTCAAATGGATATAAATGGGCATTACCTGTGGCTCTTTACTTAACTGCTTTGGAAAGGGATGTGTCTGAATCAGTCTCTTGGCCCTGTGTGAGTCTATGGCTTAGATTCCCTACACCTGATGGATGTAAAGAAAAATCCCATGTGTGCATACAAAATCAAAATGGCAAAAATTACAGTCATTGTAGATGAAGTCTCTCGCCTTTCTCTGTAAGGTTTCTGACCTCCATCAAGTGAGAATAAGGATCCTTTGGGTCAAATGAATTCTTCAAAGCCATGGAGAGGCTAGCCCATAGGTGCTTCGGTTTTCTCTTGACTACAGTTCACATAAAAAATCTAAATGCCACAGTTAAAAGGCCTAAAATTGAAGAAGTGGAAAAGTATTAATGGCAGACCTATTTGATCACTCCTGGTTTACGGTAAGGGTGTCCAGGCCACCCTGACTTTAGGCAAATGAGGGTTAAGGGAGCTTATTTTGGACACTGTCTTGGGCTGCACCCCTTATGGAAAACTCCAGCCAAAGGATATGATGAGTGTCTATATGGAAGAAGATTAGGGCCGTGTGGAGTGTTTTGGTTTTAATTGTGGTCATTTCTGTGGTGGTTGGAAGAAATGACTGGGTCTACCTGTGCTTGAATTCTGGTGTGATTCCCCTTAGAGACTGAGTTCTAGAACTTACCTCAGAGAAGTATTGCCATGAATTGTTTTGGGATTTTAGGAAGCCACGCAATGAAAGTCGCCCTTGGAAACTGAGATCTAGGCCCAGGGTGGCTTTCCACAAAGCACTGGGAATCTCAGCCAGGATATCACTTGATTGTATTCTGAAAGACATGGCAGCCATAGTTCAGTGTCAAAAAACACATGGACCTCATATTGTAGACCTCAATAGGACTGGATTCAAGTGACCTTTTGGCCACTATTTTGGAAGCCTTGCCTTTGAGAGTTCTCCAGAGCTTTCATTGAAATGTGCTTCTTCACCATTTAACGGTTCCTGAATATATTGAAACCCATAGTGCTTGCAACATCATCCTAGAAAAATGGCTAGAAAAATACCGTGAAATTTTTGAAATTCCCATGACCTGGTGGCACTGGAGAAACTTTGGATGTGCTGTTGCTGATCTTGAGTGTGCCAGACAGTGCCTTGATTGACTGGGTTTCATGAAAGTGGTGTAGAACAGAGATGCCAGTAATTTGGAGCCTGCTGATTAGCGGGCCTAGAACAGTCTTGGGAAGGTTTGTGATAAAACATGTAGTGGGGCAATGTGGATCTGCCCTTGGCTTCCAAATGGTTGTTACTGACATGGTGCAGCCAGCAGACCCTTCTTTGTAAAGGCATCTTGTTATATTGAGAGGTTTCAGGGCAATGTTCAGAATCAGGTTGCTATGGTCAAGGGGGAAAGCAATGTGGGATAGAAGCCTGGTTGGTGCATTATCCTGCAGACCCTGACCCACCACTCCCGACAGAAATCCCTCCAGCACTGTGTCCCAGTTGAACTCCATGTATTTTGTGAAGCAAATACCAAACTCCCAGTGCAGCAGCGAGAAACACCACAAAAATTGGAGGATGTCCAAATGGCTTCACAGTCCACACGGGGATACACTTAGCCCCCAGTGGCCACAGGTTACCTACAAAGAGAGAATTCAGCACTGCTGCCTCATTTTCATTGGAAAATAAGAAACAATTTCCTCCATGTCACATAGATGCAGACCCAGCATTGATGGTCTCAGTACAAAGGAAGCTAAAGCTCCTGACAACCACATATAGTTCAAGGGCCCAACCTCAGAGGCAGTTTCTCAAGAAGTCTTTAGGCCAGCAGAACTCCATGTTTGTGGAGTGTTTACCCTGTCCCTTTCTTTTCAAAAATCATCTACCACCTCCAATTTTTCAAAACTGTGAGCATATTCCATTCCAGATATGTATTCACTGATTTTCTAATTCTTCTCCTCTAATGGTGTTTTAGTTGGAGCGAAGGTACTGTCAAGGCATTTTTCTGTATGAGAGTGGGAGGATATTTGTGGAGCACACATTTACATACACATTGGATTCATTTTCCAATTTTTCTTTCGAAATACTGAATCCCCGACACTAACCCCTACCCTACTACACTCTGACTACTAATACTAATAAGATGGAGAAAAATAACTCAAACAGAATAAAAATACAAGCATTTCAGAGGAGGCATGGTGTATAGTTGGACTTGCCTTTTGCATTATATATTGTGGGAGTTATAAATCTAGTCAACTTTTTGTTGAAGTCGTTCTCCATGTTTTTTTTAAAGTTAACCAATATGTGAATTCCTGTCTCCCCTCTCTGTAGCCTATTCACCACCTGTATTTTTATATGCAAACATAGAATCCTACCTGGGACCACACGTCCATTCATGTGAGGTGGCTGACTTGACAGATACAAATTGTAAGGGATCACTCCTCCTAAATGATGTTGGAACTGAAAATTCAAATTATGGGTGAGCTTCCTACTTGATCAATATTATTCATAAATCCATGTTCAGTTAAATAAATATTTTTGGATCTGTCAATGATATATATTTCATTTTGAATTTTGATTGGCATATATATTGCTATTTTTAATGTCTGTGTGTGTGTGTGTGTGTACACACACACACACACACACACACACACATATATATAGATAGATAGATAGATAGATAGATAGATAGATAGACTCTCCAGATTTTTCAAAATATGAAATATGTGTTTTATTTTACACTCACCAAATTCATTCATATTCATATATGTGAATTTATAATCAACTGTTCACAAGATTATTCTTAGAAATATTCATTTACCTGAAAAACATATTTCTTTCCTAGTACCGAAAAGGAACTTCAGTGAATGGTGCACACAAATCCTAATATTTCTACAGTACCTGACCCAGTTTAACATCAATGCAAGTAGATTCCAATTGGACATGATGTGTATTTTGACGTTCATTTTTATTCAACACTGGTAGATTACTATTTCTTTAATTTATGCACATCATAGGATATGTATTTCATCCACAAGTTAGGAAATTTATAGGCATTTGATTCACTATCAATCACTTCCTGCTTCAGAGCACATGCATTCCTCCATGTTTCTTGACTGGTCTTTTCATGAGAAAAGGGATGGACAATGCAAGGTAAGGCAACTAACATAGCACCGAACACAGCGAAACAGTCCTATTTGGTTGCAACCGGATTTAGAGGGCATTGCTTCTATTGTAATCATTTAATCCCCTGAACTCCAAGTTTAGATTGTTTCAGAATTTTGTACCCAACATGTAAGGGAGGGACTCAGAAGTTCACAGTCTGCAGAAGTTCATTAAAAGCAGTTTTTGTTTCTGTTTTTTTTTTTTTTCTGTTCTGTGCAAGTTAACATTTCAAGGACACCTGGGAGGGGCAGAGCTTTTTTCTTCTCTTTTTTTTTCTCCCTGCCAGCTTTTACCATGGAGCCCAGTTGGTAACTTCTTTAACTTAGAACTGTAGCCATCTCTGTCAAGCCCCAGCTCAAGGCCAGAGGCCTTGTTCACATATTGCCAGCATTGTGACTGACTCTTTCCAAACACATTATTTTCGATTTCCATAATCACTTTTGTAGCAAAAATAACATATCTTCATGATAAACCATAACCCTAATATTGATATTAGATGTATTAATGGTTGGAATGAATGATTGTATATCAATATAAGATTTCTTATACATTTTCAGATATCAATTCAATCCGTTATAATGTGGAACCAGTTATATTATTTATTCACTTATGGTCTATTCATGCATTATCTCTATATTCATTGACACAGTGTATACCTCTTTGTACCCCCTATACCCATTTATATGTCTTCAAAAAATTGCTCCCAGAAATGGTGGAATAAACACTCATGTCACCAGATCTACATATACATATTATCACAGTAATATTCTGGACACAAATGCAAACGTCACACTTATGATTGTACCAAAACCTAAATGGAAAGTGAGCATGGATTACAAAAAACATCCATGTCAAGGTTGCCTAATGCTCTCAAATGTCAATCCTTTTGGTGACTACATATTTTTTTCTTCCTAAGATTATATATTCTAACTCAACCCTGTTGAAAATGTCTAATCGTATCACACACTTTATACTTTGCCTGATTTCGTAATGTCTTTATTGATATCTGCTTTCCTACGTTCTTTTCCCATTTCATTATTGTGACTGTTCACATGTGCTGACATTTACATTCACTCTCCAACCGAACCCCTATTGCTAAAGAGATTTTGTTCCAAATCCTATACTCACTCTTCTTCCTAAACCTACCGACTATCTTCTTAATCCTACCGACTATCCCTTTTTGACTGGATTTTCTCTTCTACATTCAATCATCCAAGTAATGTTCGTGCAAGCATCGGAGGAAGAGACCACCAGGAGAGTGTCTCATGCCACAGCAAGAGGTTTATTGGGGGTCCAGCATGCTGTGGCTCAGAGCTCACAAGAATAGAGCAGAGAGCCCTGAGAACAGCTTAAGCAGAGCTTATATACTTTCCTTGAAAAGGGTAGGGACGGAAATTTATTGATGGGTCAGAGCGAGTGGGCGGTTTGCATGTAACCGGATGAGGGAATACATTCTGCAATTTCGAAGTTGGGGACAGCACAATCTGGGAACAAGGTTAGCAAACAGTTCTCAATATTTCAACAGTGTTTTGTTAAGCATACAAAAAAACAGGAAGTTCCAAGTTCCTTTTTTATTAACCTTTCATTCCCCACTTCTTCTTCTGGCTAATTTTAATCATAATAGTGATTATTGGGGGCTGTCACATTCTATGTCTGCTAGTGGGGTATTACCATAAGTTTAACTTGTCCAATTTGAGCTTGGAAAAAAGAAATTACACGGTTGAGCAAACAGGGTTTTATAGTTAGCTATAATATGGAGATTATTATTGGACATGCCAGGGGTGATAAAAGCGTAGATAAACAGGGGGACTGTGATAACCAAGACTCAAACCACTCTTTTGGGGCGTCTGTCTCTCATTGACACTCTTCAAGGCATCCTTTTATTTTACTCATAGGTTTTTTTACAACTTCATTATGGTCGGCATAAAAACAGCATTCTTACATCAATGCAGCACAAAGGCCCCCTTCTCTCATGAAGAGGAGGTCAAACCCTCGACTGTTGTGTAAAATAACTTCAGAGAGAGAGGTTAAAGATTCCTGAAAACTGTGATGGAGGTTTCTAATATCTTTAAGTTTTGGTCTATTGCTGCTTCTATTTGGGTCATTTGTTGTGTACCATGGACCAGGGCAGTGGTTCCTGTGACTACCCCTGCAGCAACTCCACTTCCTAATATGATAGGTAAAGTAAGATATATGTTCCCAGTGGAACTGGGTTGTATGCCCCCCTGTTTGAACTTCAAATGAACCTGGGTCATTATAGAGCAATCTGGGAAACATCTTCACCATTTCACAATTAATCACATCTGTTGACCATTTCATTAAAACATAAACAATGTTTAAGTATATAGAATTATACTGTTGTAGGGGCAGTCAAGGCAAGGCACCTAAGATAGCACAGAAGACAGGGAAACAGTCCTATTTGGTTGCAACCGGATTCAGCGGGCATTGATTCTGTTGTAATCAATTAATTCCCTGAACCCCAAGTTTAGGTAGTTTCAGAATTTTGTACCCAACATGAAAGGGAAGGGACTAAGAAGTTCACAGTCTGCAGAACTTCACAAAAAGAAGTTTTTTTCTGTTTTTTCCTCTTTGGTGGGCAAGTTAAACTTTCAAGGACACCTGGGAGGGGGAGAGCTTTTTCTTCCTTTTCTTTTATCCCCCTGCAGTGTTACCATGGAGCCCAGTTGGTAATTTTATATCTTAAAAATATAGCCATCTCTATGAAGCCCCAGCTCAAGGCCAGAGGCCTTGTTCACATATTGTGTGAAAAACTATTAAAGGGGTGTCAAGCTTAGGAGTGCTGATTTTTGCAGCCAGTAGCCAAGTAGAGCAGGGCAACAGAAAAACAGGAAGTTTATCTACACTGAACTCTTTTATAGGGACTCTTTTGCTGAAAATCCTAAAGTCATGGTGAAGACTTCTGGAGAAGTTCAGTTAAGATTTTTCTGTGGGCCTGGTACAGAGGGGGAAGACGGGGAAGGCGGAGGGTGAGAGCTGCTCCGTGGATCTGAGAAATAGGAAGGAGAGATATAAAAGAATAATGGGAAAGGGGTTTGGGATTTTCCTAGAAACAAAAACTTCAGCAGTATAACAGGTAGAGCAGAGGGGAAGACGGGAGTGACTATCCCGAAAAGCCTGTGAGGCACTTTAAATTCTTAGTAACCTGTTTTCAGTGATCACAAAGCAACTTTAAAGGTCATTTTCATTACATCTTCAATAGGGGTCTGAGGGATCTCCTAAGCTGGTTTGAGCTTTAGGTTAGCTGGTAAGAGGACCTGGTGCGACCCGGTGCGGGTACTGACAGAGGAAGAGAGGAGTGAGTGGGTGGATGGGTACCTCAGTACCTGCTAACTCAGCAAGGGGGCAATGCTCTGAGAACCAGCGGAGGTTTGGGTTTTGGATCTAGTAATTGGAGGGGAGAAATAAGGTTGCTGAGGTAGGACTGACAGCAGAGAGTCTGGAGCAGAAAGCTGAGGGTGAGGAACTATTGGAGAAGCATAGTTCAGGATGTGAGGGAAACAGGGAAAAGGCCTCCACATAGGGGAATTTCCTTTCACCCTTTTGAGCACTTGCAGAAGGTAAAAAGGTCACACAGAATTTGAGGATCTAGAGACTCCTGTTGGCGCCATCTGTTTTAGATGTCTAAGTAGTAATATGGCCAATGCTGTGTACTGAATTTGATGAGGATTTTACATTCCACCAGGCAGCCCCTGTATGCTCAAATCCCCATGACTTACAGAAGAAGTCATCTTTTCCAACACTCAGCCATGGCGGTTTGTGGCTTTGATAGTCTGCGGGGCAAACATACTAATATAGGCTAGCCAACCTGCATCTGGCTTGCCTGTCTATACAACCATAATGTTTGTTTCCATTATCTATGGTACGGAAATGATTTAATGGAATTTTAGTGGGATCCTCTTCATCAAGGATATCCTAATAGGAAAGACCTATATCCAGCTGACAAATGTCTGGGTGGAGAGATGGCCACCAGGTTCCTAAGGGGGCTGTATGCAAGATAGACCATACTTCTTGTCTTGTAGGATTTGTGATCAGCCATTGCTGCTGAACGGGCTAATGAGTGTTAGGTCTACTGGTGGCCAAGGGGAAAGTCTATAGCCTTATCTACGTGGCAAATACACAATTTGAACGGGTTACCAGTCTTTTCCAGTTTCCAGCCAGAGTCTGGACAGGTTGCAGGCTTGAGATGAGAGGCATGGATCCAGGAAGTGATTCCGTCTACTTTTACCGCTGTAGGTGTTATAAGTAGCACCTGGTATGGTCCTTTCCAGCGGGGTTCCAGGGATGACACCTGATGTCCTCTTATGTAGAGGAATTCTCTTACTTGATATCGATGTGGAGTCCCCTCGTCCCCAGGTTGGAAGGCAGTGGCCAGCTGTTTCCACAGGTATAGCTGAGTTCTTTCAAGAGATTTAAGTCTGTCAAGCAAGGGTGTCTGGAAGGGATACTTAGGTCTTAGAGTTGGGGTTAGGTCCCTTACCAGAGGAGGGGCCCCATAGAGAATTTCATAGGGCGTGATGTTACACAAAGAAACAAAGGAAGTATTTCTTTCATGAAACAGTGCATAAGGCAGGAGCATAGTCTACCCTTTTATGACGGTCTCTAAGCTTAATTTATTTAAGGTCTCTTTAATGCTTCTATTTATTTTTTCATGTGTCCTGAGCTTTGGGGTCTATAAACACAATGTAACTTCCAATTAATCCCCAGGGTCCTGGCTAACCCCTGGTTTACCTGGCCCATGAACGCCGTTCAATTATCAGACCACATTACATTAGGCAGGCCCTGTCTTTGAAAAATATCTTTCAGGATCTTCTTGACCACCATTTGTGCCGGTTTTTTTTTTTTTTTTTTTTTTTTTTTTTTTTTTTTTTTTTTTTTTTGTGGGAAAGGCTTCAATCCATCCTGAAAATGTATCTACAAAGACTAGGAGATATTTAAGTCCATATCTCGCTGGCTTAATTTAGGTAAAGTCCACTTCCCAGAATTGTCCTGGTCTGGTTCCTGGTACGTGCTTTCCTGCAGGAAGCTTGGAATGGTAAGCATTAACCAATTAACAGAACCGACAGGCTTTTGTTACCCATTCAGTTATTTCCATTCACTGTGAGTGAGTTAGTCTAAAACTCTGTTCTTGATCCTACAGGAATGGCTGCAGTTTCTTTGAACTAAGTTGATTGAGTTGATGTATATTTTTAACATATTGTAGGGCTTTCTGAAATTGCAGGCTGGGCTCAGTGAAGTTGAGGTGTTCAGTGTTAGTGTTCTTAGATGTTATCAAAAGCTTGCTGGTGCTCAAAGGGTCCATTGGAATTGGGCATTCTCATTTAACAGCGGGTATAAAGGAGCAGCTATGAACACAAACCCAGGTCCATAACCTGCAAAAGCCAGCAGTTCCAAGAAACTCTCTATGTTGTCTCCTGTTAAATGGGGGTGGTATCTGCACAACGTTTTGTTTCCTGGGGTCAGTGAGCCATCATTTACAGTGCCTAAGGAAATACCCCAGGAAGATTACTTCTTGCTGGCAAATTTGGGCCTTTTTGGCCAAAGCTCTATACCTGAGTTGAGCAAGCTCAGATAATAGTGCTTGGGTCACAGACTCAAAGTTTTCCTTGGTGTTGGCTGCCAGGAGCAGGACATCCACATATTGAATCAGGGTGACTTCAGGGTGTGTAGTTCTGAAGTTGTTGAGATCTCTGTGAAGGGCTTCATCAAAGAGAGTGGGGGAGATTTTGAACCCCTGTGGGAGTCTAGTCCAAGTTAGTTGACAAGACGTTCCTGTTTCTGGGTCTACCCACTCGAAAGCAAACAGCAACTGACTATCTTTATGCAGAGCCAAGCAAAAGAAAGCATCTTTTAAGTACAGAACAGTATACCATTTTCACTCAGCCACAGCAAAGTGTTTATTGGGGGTCCAGCATGCTGGGGCTCAGAGCTCACTTGAATAGAGCAAAGAGCCCTGAGAACAGCTTTAACAGAGCTTATATACTTTCCTTGGACAGGGCAGGAAGGGAAATTTATTTATGGGTCAGGGCGAGTGTGCAGTTTGCATGCAACTGGGTGAGGGAGTACATTCTGCAGTTTGGCAGTTGGGGATAGCACATTCTGGGAACCAAAATAGCAAACAGTTCTCAAGATTTCAACAGTGTTTTGTTAAGCATACAGAAAAACAGGAAGTGACAAGTGACTATTTTATTAACCTTTCACCAAAGCAAAATGGAAAGTGAGCATGGATTATTAAAAACAACCATGCCCAGGTTGCCTAATGCTCTAAAATATCAATCCTATTGATGACTACATATGTCTTTCTACCTAAGATTATATATTCATCCTCAACCATGTTGAAAATGTCTAACCCTATCACTCACATTATACTTTGCCTGTTTTCCTAATGTCTCTATTGATATCTGCTTTCCAACATATTTTTCCCAGTTCATCATTGTGACTGACTCTTCGTATGTGCTCATATTTACGTTCACTCTCTACCCGAAACCCTATTGCTAATGAACGTTTTGTCCAAATCCTATACTCACTCTTTTTTCAAAACCTACTGACTACCTTCCTAATCCTGCCGACTATTCCTTTTTGACTGGATGTTCTCTAAGACATTTATTCATCCAAGGTACAAGGTCCTCTGCCATTGCATATCGATTTATCTGAGACATCTGTGTAGAACATAATTCAAAGCTAAGTATCGCACTAAAGGGCCCAATTCCCTTCTGGGCTTCAAATCGTACCTAGATGTCAGGTTTTATACTTATATTTCACCTATATATTCTTGTGAATATCGCAGGTTCCTAATACCATTATTTATCCCACAGAATGTTTCCTAACCCAAATAAAATATATTATTAACCCTAACCATACACTGTTCCCTCAATCTAACTTTACAAAAGAGCAGGGACAGAGTAGGTCTTACAATACAGGAATGTAGGGAATCTTCCACCTGCTGAGAACCTCAAAGGTTGATGCAGAAATGATCCCTGGAGAAGATGTTGGCAGCTATGAAGGACCTGAGAGAGCAAAAGTCATCTTCCATGGCAAACAAGCTGGTCAGGATGAAGGTATGTGTCTGAATCAGCCTCTCTCCTATTGATATAAAAAAGATGGACCAAAACAACCCTGTGTGGAGAGCTTCTCCTGGGTGTCTATGGTTGATATACCATTCTAACTTCTGAAAGTTTCACAGGAAGTAGGGGCAGCCTCCATCTCAAGGGACCTTTGGAAGCAACTGTAAGGACAAAGTGGTTGCCAAGGCAGTGACCTCATTCCCTTCCTTTAGGAATTGACCTACCTCACTTCTTTGGTGATGAAACTCTCTGAACTTGAGATCCAGGAAGCCAGGCATCCAGAGGCAGGCCCAGTCCCATTCCCAGTGGGCTCACTTGTTTGCATTTACCAAGGAGAGAGTCTGTCTCTCTTGGTACCTAATGGTTTAAGGATGACCAAATGCAAGTAGAGCTCTGAAGACGGGCCTTTCCTGAGAAAGCAGGTAGTGGTCAGCACAGGCTCCATACAACTTCACAGAGATGGACAAAGAGACCAGATCTGAGACAGGACAGGCCATTTCTGGGGAACATACTATGGCCCACCAGTCAGAGGACACTCTGGATAGTCACCGACCTACTTTGGGGAAGGAGGTGCCTCTGTGGGTGTCGCTGTGTGTTTGTGGATTTGCCTCATGTTCTGAGAATAGATAGAAAAGGCGGTTTGTTTGGTTTTGAGTGAACTGTTTCTAGTAAGTCATTTGACAAGGCGAGTGTTTCTATGTCTGTGTATCCCACTGTGTCCATGGTTATAGACATTAGAAAAGATAATGCATCAATTGATGTGTCCTGTCTAGTAGAAAGCTTCCCATCATTTATTCTGCCAAATTGATGAATGGATTTTGGCTTGCCTTATCGATGGGCAACACGCGCTATCTTCCAAAGTTCGTGCGTTCTTCCTGAATTCTGGCCACTCTACAGAATAGGCTCATGGTTTTGTGTCCAATATATGTACCATTTCCAAACCCTGTTACATGGCCATGTACTGGATAGCTGAAGGGAATGGCGAGCATCTCAGAAAACTCAGATATCAGTGTGACCAATAAAGTCTCAGTGGAGAAACCCTGATTTGCTTACCTATTGTTCTGTTGCCCTGAATGTCAGGAAGGTCTTTGTTTCAGGCCACCCCTTTGTGAAGCCTGAAGAAAACAGGTTTCAAATGGAAATGAATGGGCATCACCTGTGGCTCTTTGCTTAATTGCTTTGAAAATGGATGTGTCTGAATCAGCCTCTTGGCCCTGTTTGAGGCAATGGCTTAGATTCTCACAACCTGATGTATCTTAAGAATGATCCCATGTGTGCATTCAAAACCAAAATGGCCAAAAGAGCAGTCATTGTGGATGAAGTCTCTCCCCTTCCTCTTTTAGGTTCCTGACCTCCATCAAGTGAGAATAGGGATCCTTTGGGTCAAATGATTTCTTCAAAGCCCTGCAGAAGCTAGCCGATATGTGCTTGGGTTTTATAATGACTCCAATTCACATAAAAAAATAAACCCCACAGTCAGTAGGCCTCAAATTGGAGAAGCAGAGAAGTATTAACAGCAGGCCTATTTGATCACTCCTAGTTCACAGGAAGTGTGTCCAGGCAACCCTGATTTTAGGCTATTAAGGGGAAAGGGAGATTATTTTGGAGACTGTCTTGGGTTTCGCCCCTCATGGAAACATCCAGCCAGAGGTTATGATGAGTGTCTATATGAAAGATCATGAGGGCCATGTGGGAGTGTTTTGGTTTTAATTGTGGCCATTTGTTTGGTCTTTGGAAGAGATGACTGGGTCCACCTTTACATGAACTCTGGTGTGATTCCCCTTAGAGACTGAGTTCTGGAACTGAACTCAGAGAATTATTGCCATGAATTGTGTTGGGATTTACGGAGGCCATGCATGAGAGTCCCCCTTGAAAACTGAGATCTATGTGCAGGGTGGCTTTCAACAGAGCACTGGGAATCACAGCCAAGATATCACGTGATTTTATTCTGAAAGACTTGTCAGCCATATTTGAGAGTCGAAACACACATGGACCTCATTGTAGACCTCAATGGGACTGGCTTCATGTGACCATTTGGCCACTTTTTGAGAAGCCTTGCCTGTGAGAATTCTCCAAAGCTTTCATTGAAATGTGCTTCCTCTACATTTAATGATTCTGGAGTGAATTTTAACCCACAGTGCCTCCAACATCATCATTGAAAAATGGCTACAAAAATACCATAAAATTTTTGAAATTCCCATGACCAGGTGGCAATGGAGGACCTTTGGATGTCCTGTTGCTGATCATGAGTATACCAGACAGTGCTTTGATTGACTCGGTTTCATGAAAATCGTGTAGAACAGAGATGCCAATAAGTTGGAGCCTGCTGAGTAGTGGGCCTAGAGCCGTGGTGGTCAGGTGTGTGATAAAACATCTGTGGTGGGGCCTGTGGATCTTCCATTGGCTTCCAAATGGCTTGTGACTGACATGGTGCAGCAAGCAGTCCCTTCTATATAAAGGCATCTTGTAATACTGAGAGATTTCAGGGCAATGTTCAGAATCAAGTTGCTATGGTCAATGGGGCAATATATGTGGGCTAGAAGTATGTTTGGTGCATTCTCCTGCAGAAACTGACCCACCACATGTGACAGAACTCCCTCCAGGACTGTGACCCACTAGAACTCCTTGTATTTTTGAATCAAATAGCAAACTCCCAGTGTAGCAGCAAGAAACACCATGAAATTTGGAGGATGACCAAATGGCTTCACAGTCCACATGGGGAGACACTTAGTCCCCAGTGGTCACAGTTTACCTACAAAGAGCAAATTCAGCACTGCTGCCTCATCTTCACTGGAAAATAAGAAACCATGTCCTCCAGGTCACATAGATGTAGACCCAGCTTTGATGGTCTCACAAAAAATGAAGCTAAAGCTCCAGAAAACAACATATTTTTCAGGTGCCCAACCTCAGAGGCAGTTCTTCAAGAAGTCTTTAGGCCAGCAGAGCTCCATGTTTGTGGAGTGTTTACCCAATCCCTTACTTTTGGGAACTCCTCTACCACCTCCAGTGTTGTGAACTACTGAGCATATTCCATTCCAGATATGTATTCACAGATTTTCTAACACTTCTCCTCTAATTGTGTCTTACTTGGGGCAAAAGTAATGTCAAGCCATAGTTCTTGATGAGAGTGGGAACATTTTTGTGTAGCACATATTTGCATACACATTGGATTCATTTTCCAATTTTCCATTTGAAATACTGAATCCCTGACACTAACCCCTACCCTACTAGACTCTGACTACTAATCGTAATATCATGGAAAATAATAACCCAATCAGAATAGAAATACAAGCAGTTAAGAGGAGGCATGTTTGGTATTCTTGGACTTGCCTTTTGCATTATATAGGGTAGGAGTTATAAATCTAGTCAATTTTTTTTGTTGAAATAGTTCTCCATGTGTTTTTAAAGTTAACAAACATGTGAATTTATGTCTCCCTTTCTCTGTAGCCTAGTCAGCAAATGTATTTTTATATGCATATATAGAATCCTACCTAGTATCACACGTACATTTTTGTGAGGTGGCTGACTTGGCAGATACAAATTGTGAGAAGATATCACTCCTCCTAAATGCTGTTGAAACTGAAAATTCAACCTATGGCTGAGCCTCCTATTTGAACAACATTATACATAAAATCATGTTCAGTAAAATTAATATTTTTGGATCTCTGGATGATATGTATTTCACGATAAATTTCGGTTGGCATACATAATGCTACATTGTAATGTCTCTCTGTGTGTATATATATATATATATATATATATATATATATATATATATACTCTCAAGATTTTTCAAAATATGAAATATATGTGCCTTATTGTGCACTCCCCAAATTCATTCATATCATGAATGTGGATTTATAATCAACTTTTCAAATATGCAACCGGAGATCTGGGCTTACTGATCCGTGCGGCCCGCCCCGTGGCTACAGACGTCGGGGCACCACCGAGAAGCGACTAGCATCCAGGGAGAAACGTTGCTGCAGATTCTGTGGAATCCTGCCGGCTGACCCCCCACTGAGCCCCAGGCGGAGTTCGGGATCTCAGTCAGGGAAGGAAGCACTACAGTTCTATCCCCCACAACGGAAACTCCACCAAGGAAACCAACGGCAACCATCTTGGAGAGCTGAAGTAACCACCGCCACTCTCCGACAGATTGCAACAATAAAACAGTTGTGTGTTTTCCGCTCATCTCCCATACAGTAGGATATTTGCATAAAATCTTTCCTAAGCTTTCCAGGGGAGGGATTATCAGAGAGAGCCTGAATAAAGATGGGGGGGGGAAACTAGAGGCACCTGACCTTCACTCCCCCTCCCATCAGTGGTGAAAACAGAATCTGTCTAGCCAGCGATGGGGAAGGGGCAAACGGAAAAAAAAAAAAACAATAGAGTGCTGGGGTTCCCAATAGACACAATCCACACCCAAGAAACGGCAGGCCAGAGTACAGTTTGAGCTGCCGAGGGCATTACTCAGGGGAAAACTGGTGTAGCAGGAGAAACCAGGACTAGCAGGAGAAACCAGGGGACTAGAGGCCAGGCCCGCGTGACTGGGCGCCTGGAGAACGCTCGCCCGCCGGCAACAGCCGGCCCGCTGCAGGTGCGACTGGACGGCTGGAGACCGCCTGCCCACCAGCGACCAATCACCTGCCATATGCCCGCCCTAATGGGTGGCTAGAGATCGCACAACCGCCGGTGACAGCCCACCCGCTGACTGCGTGACTGGACAGCTTGTGACCGCCTGCACACCCGCGACCAGGAGCTGAAAACAAACAGAGACAGTACAGTCCCACACCCCCATGCGAACACCCGGGCAAAGAGCCTGGGGCCCACCATAGCAGAGAGGTGACATCACTGGAGATCGGCCGTCGGAATTCCTTCCCAGTGGAATCCACTTTAGCATGCACAGTCTACCAACACAAAGGAGCTACAATAGAGATATATAAAACCAAAACAAATATATAGAAGAGAGCAGAAACACAGCAATCAAACGGAGCTGGAAAGTAATGTGAACTTCATGAAAAAACAAGGGAAAAAGGTGTAAAAATAATGCCGGACAACTTAATTCTACAGGAGGACCTAGAATCATCAGAAACAGGGATAGGGAAAAAACTCAATGCATCCCTAACTCAGATGGAAAGAAATATTAGAGAAGACATGAGGCAGCAAGTCCAAGCAATAAAAGAATATTTTGAAAATGAATTAAACAAACAAGTTCAAATGGCAAAGAACGAGCTTTACCAAAAGACAGAGTTCTTAAAAAAATCAAACAGTAATCCTAGGAATGCAGAAAAATATAAACCACATTAAAAACTCAAACGAGAATATTGTAAATAGACTAGATTAAGTAGAAGTCAGAAGATCAGATAATGAAGACAAAGTTTATCAACTTGAAAAGAATATAGTCAACACAGAAAAGATGCTTATATCCCATGAGCAATCTATTTAAGAGATATGGGATGTCATAAAAAAACAAATTTGAGAGTCATAAGGATAGAAGAAGGCATAGAGATTCAAACCAAAGGAATGGACAACATATTAAATGAAATAATTCTAGAAAACTTCCCAGAGATGAAAGATGGAATGGATTGCAAAATCCTTGAAGCCTACATGACCTCAAACATTCAAAACCATAATAGACCAACTCCAAGACATAGAATTATCAAGATAGCTAACATACAGAAAAAGGAGAGAATATTAAAAGCTAAAAGAGAAATGAGGCAGATTACATTCTGGGGTAAACCAATTAGGTTAACGACTGATTTTTCATCACAAACTTTGAAAGCGAGTAGATCCTGGAACAATGTATTTCAAACGCTGAAAAATAATGGATTCCAACCAAGAGTACTGTATCCATCAAAATTAAGTTTGGGATTTGACAATGAAATTAGTGTCTTTCACGATAAACAAAAGCTAAAAGAATTTGCAGAAAGAACACCAGCACTGCAAAGCATTTGAGCAAAATACTACAAGAAGAGGAATTGAAAAATAGTGCCCCAAACTAACAGCAGGAGGTATCTCAGTAAAGGGGGAGGAAAATAACCAAAAAGTAAAAACTAGCCAAACTAAAAATAAATAAATAAATAAACATGAATGAAAGTAAAAATCATATTTCAATTGTAACCTTAAATGTTAATGGCATAAACTCACCAATCAAGAGACATAGGTTAGTAACCTGAATCAAAAAAACAAATCCTACAGTCTGCTGCCTTCAGGAGACTCATATGATAGGTAAAGACATACACAGGCTGAAAGTAAAAGGGTGGGATAAATCATACCACTCACATGGCCCTCGGAAGCAAGCAGGAGTAGCCATACTCATATCAAATAAAATCAATTTCAAACCTACGTTAATAAAAAGGGATAATGAAGGACACTATGTACTGTTAAAAGGAACCATCCACCAACAAGAAATAACAATTATCAATTTGTATGCACCAAACAATTGAGCTGCAACGCTCATGAAACAAACTCTCCTCAAGTTCAAGAGTCAAATAGACTACAACACAATAACTACGGGTGACTTCAACACACTGATCTCGCCATTAGAAAGATCCTCTAGACAAAAACTGAATAAAGAAACTATGGAATTCAACAGCACAATAAATTAACTAGGCTTAACCAACATATATAGAATATATCAACCATCCTCAAGTGGATACACGTTCTTCTCAGCAGCACAAGGATCCTACTCAAAGATAGTTCATATATTATGCCATAGGGCAACCCTTAGTAAATATAAAGGCTTGGAGATAATACCATCCACCATATCTGATCATATTGGAATCAAACTGGAAATAAATGATAAAAGAAGGAAGGAAAAATCCTACATCATATGGAAAAATGAACAATATTCTACTGAATGATCAATGGGTTACAGAAGACATAGAGGAGGATATAAAAAATTCTTATAGACAAATGACAATACAGACACAACATACTGGAATCTATGGGACACAATGAAAGCAGTTTTAAGAGGGAAATTCATTTCTTGGAGTTCTTTCCTCAAAAAAATAAAATAAAATAAAATAAATGAACTCACACTACACCTCAAAAACCTAGAAAAAGAAAAGAAAAACAACAGCAAATGTAGTAGAAGACAAGAAATAATTAAAATTAGAGCAGAAATCAACGAAATTGAAACAAAAAAAAAACATTGAAAAAATTGATAAAACTAAAAGTTGGTTCTTTGAAAACATAAATAAGATCGACAGGCCCTTAGCCATGCTAACAAAGAGAAGAAGAATGAGAACTCAAATTACTAACATACGGCATGAAAAAGGCATTATCACAACAGACACTACAGAAATACAGAAGATAATTAGAAAGTATTTTGAAACCCTATATTCAAATGAAATAGAAGATAGTGAAGATATCAATAAATTTCTTAAGTCATACGATGTGCCAAGATTGAGTCAGGAAGACACACACAATTTAAACAGACCAATAACAATGGAAGAAATACAAGAAGCCATCAAAAAAAAAGCCCTGGAGCGGATGGGTATAGAGCGGAGCTCTACAAACCCTTAAAAGAAGAATTAATACCAATACTTTTCAAGCTATTACAAGAAATAGAAAATGAAGGTGCTCTTTCAAATTCATTCTATGAGGCCAAAATCACCCTGATCCCGAAACCAGACAAAAACACTTCAAAGAAAGAAAACTACAGACCAATATCTCTAATAAACTAGGATGCAAAAATTCTCAATAAAATCCTGGTGAATGTAATACAAAAGCATATCAAAAAATTGTGCACCATGATCAAGTAGGATTTATCCCAGGGATGCAAGGCTAGTTCAATATACGGAAATCCATAAATGCTATTCAGCACATCAATAGACTTAAAGACAAGAACCATATGATCATCTTGATAGATGCAGAAAAAACATTCGACAAAGTTCAGCCTCCCTTTATGTTCAAAACACTAGAAAAACTAGGGATAACAGGAACTTACCTCAACATTGTAAAAGCTATATATGCTAAACCTCAGGCTAGCATCATCGTAAATGGAGAAAAACTGAAGGCATTCCCTCTAAAATCTGGAACAAGACAGGGATGCCCTCTATCACCACTTCTATTCGATTTAGTTCTTGAAATACTAGCCAGAGCAATTAGACAGACAAAAGAAATTAAAGACATGAAAATAGGAAAAGAAGAACTTAAATTATCGCTATTTGCAGATGACACGATAATATATTTAACAGACACAAAAGGGTCTACAAACAACTGCTAGAGTTAATAAATGAATTCAGCAAAGTGGCAAGATATAAAGTCAACACGCATTAATCAAAGGCATTCCTGTATATCAGCAGAAAAACTTCTGAAATGGAAATGAGGAAAACCACTCCATTCACTATATCCACAAAGAATATAAGATACTTGGGAATCATCCTAACGAAAGAGGTGAAAGATTTATATAATGAAAACTACAGAACCCTAAACAGAGAGATAGAAAAAGATCTTAGAAGATGGAAAAATGTACTTTGTTCATGGATAGGCAGAACTAACATCATCAAAATGTTGATATTACCCAAAGTTCTCTACAGGTTTAAATCGGTGCCAATAAAAATCCCAACGGCATTTATTGTAGAAATGATAAAGCAATCATGAAATTCATATGGAAAAACAAAAGACCCTGAATACCAAAAGCAATTCTAAGCAGGAAGTGTGAATCTGGAGGTATAGCGATACAAGAGTTCAAACTGTACTACAAAGCAATAGTAATAAAAACATCGTGGTACTGGTACCAAAACAGGCAGCTGGACCAATGGTATAGAATAGAGGACACAGAAACCAATCCACAAAATTACAACTTTCTTATATTTGATAAAGGGGCTAAAAACATGCAATGGAGGAAAGATAGCATCTTCAACAAATGGTGCTGAGAAAATTGGAAATCCATATGCAACAAAATGAAACTGAATCCCTTTCTCTCACCATGCACAAAAGTTAACTCAAAATGGATCCAGGAGCTAGATATCAAATCAGAGACACTGCGTCTAATAGAAGAAAAAGTTGGCTACGATCTACATACTGTGGGGTCGGGCTCCACATTCTTTAATAGGATGCCCATAGCCAAAGAGTTAATAACAAGAATAAACAAATGGGACTCATTTAAACTAATTTTTTTTTCTCAGCAAGAGAAACAATAAGAGAGGTAAATAGAGAGCCTACATCCTGGGAACAAATTTTTACCCCTCACACTTCAGATAGAGCCCTAATATCCAGAATATACAAAGAACTCAAAAAAATTAAACAATAAGATAACAAATAACCCAATCAACAAATGGGCCAAGGACCTGAACAGACACTTCACAGAGGAGGACATTCAATCAATGAACAAGTACATGAAAAAATGCTCACTATCTCTAGCAGTCAGAGAAATGCAAATCAAAACCACCCTATGATACCATCTCACTCCAGTAAGATCGGCAGCCATTATGAAGTCAAACAAAATAAGTGTTGGTGAGAATGTGGGGAAAAGGGTACACTTGTACACTGCTGGTGGGACTGCAAATTGGTGAGGCCAATTTGGAAAGTACTATGGTGATACCTGGGAAAGCTGGGAATGGATCCACCATTTGACCCAGCTATCACCCTTCTCGGACTATTTCCTGAGGATCTTAAAAGAGCGTACTGTAGAGATACTGCCACATCAATGATCATAGCTGCACAAATCACAATAGCTAGACTGTGGAACCAACCTAGATGCCCTTCAATAAATGAATGGATAAAAAAATGTGGCTTTTATACAAAATGGAGTATTACTCTTCATTAAAAAATGACAAAATCATAGAATTTGCATGGAAATGGATGGCATTAGAGCAGATTATGCTAGGCGAAGCTAGCCAATCCTTAAAAAAACAAATGCCAAATATCATCTTTGATATTAAAAGAGCAACTAAGAACAGAACATCGAGGAAGAGCATGAGGAAAAGTTTATCATTAAACAAAGACGAGTTGGGGGAGAGAAAGGGAGAGAGAAGGGAAAGCATATGGAAATAGTAGGAGACCCTCAATGTTACACAAAATTACATATAAGAGGATTTGAGGGGAAATTGGGGGGGAAAATGGAGAGAATTGAACAACAGCAGATGAGGTAGAGAGGGAAGATGGGAGGGGAGGGGAGGGGGGATAGTGGGGGATAGGAAAGGTCGCAGAATACAACAGTCACTAATATGCTATTATTCAAAAATGTGAATGTGTAACCAATGTGATTCTGAAATTCATATTTGTGGAAAAAATGGGAGTTCATAACCCATTTGAGTCAAATGTATCAAAGATGATATATCATGAGCTTTGTAATGTTTGGAACAACCAATAGAAATAAATAAATAAATAACGGTTTAAAATTGAGTGGGAAGAAATCAGCTAAAAATGGGTTGAGATGCATTCATTTTGCTAAGCAGAAACTTTGTTTCGTTTAGTTGTAACTATCACAAATTTATTTTACCAGGAAATTGGCTTTTGAAAATGCACATAAATTGAGATTAAAGGATAATTCACCTACCTTCATGAAAAATTCATTGCATTTTCTATATTTTTCATATTTCATTTTTTTCGTGAATATTTTGTCATGGACCAGGTCTAGTCTTAGGCTATTCTTCCAGAATACTACCTCATCTGACAAATTCGTACAATGTGTTGGATTGTTGTTTTCACCTTTTATTTAATAGTTTCTAGCTGATAATGTGTATTTTCTTTATCTTTATTTGCACATATATACCCAACAATATCTTTGCATTTTATGTTTTACTGGGGAAGAGACTCATCAAAAGCTCTTTGTTATATGTATCAACAATCAGACATTTAGAGCACACAATTATTCTTAATTTTGCATGAAAATATCTTTGTACTATTTTCTTATACAGATTTAGAATTATTAATAATGTCCCTACTGTAATAAGTAATTACTTACAAGAAGAATTAAACAATTGACTTTATATAAATTATGAATATGAAAAGTACTAAAATAAGCATTTGGCAATTAATACACAATTGATAGAAATTGAAATCACAAGAAAGCCTTTAAAATGTCAGTGCATATGGTCCTTAAATAATAGGTTATTCAAAAAACTTTTTCTAATTCATAAGATTTAATATGCCGTATTATAGCTTAATGTGATATAAAACTTTAAATTATCAGTATTGATAAAAAGAATGATACCTGTTTATTTAAATATGTTTATTTGATTTTCACTGTAAGATGTTAATTCTGGAAGGCTTGAGAATTAAGAAAGTTTTGCTCTATATTATTTTTAACAGGCTAATCAAAGTACTTTTAAATGTATATGTATGTATATATATATAATATGTAATGCATATGCATGAATATAGATACATATGTATAAAAATTTATTTTAATATATCTATCAGGTGATTATAATTATTAAATTTTCTCAAGAAAAGAACAATGACTATAAAAAACAGTCTTAAATTTAAATTTCATAGCATACTACTGTTTGTAATGACATGAGAGAAAAACAGATATGAAAGGAAAACGAAAAAGCAAGAGAGAGAAGGGGGAAAATGAGGAAGAAAGTGAGTAAAGATGAGGGAGAGGCATGTTCGATGTAAAGATAAAAGTGGAGGGGCTGGGTTTGTGGTTCAGTGGTAACATGCTTTTCTAGCATGTGTGGGACACTGGGTTCTATTCTAAGCACCACATACAAATAAACAAAATGAAGGTCAATCACAACTGAAAAAATTAAAAATAAAAAAGTAGAAATATTACCAAAACTCCAAGCTTTTATGAATGTTAAATTAAAAAAATTATGTTACATAGCCTTATGTAATTTCTAGACTATCCAAAAGAGTCATTAAATGTTAGATTATTAGTGCGATAACTAAAAATCCATTGCTCTTTCCTCAACATTCTGTGGCACGCTAGTGGTAAAATAAATTCTATTATAACACCAAAAAAAAAATCTAATATTTCTATAGTAACTGACCCAGTTTAATATCAAGGCTAGTAGATTCCTATGGGACATGATGTGTATTTTGACATTCATTTTTATTCAACACTGGAACATTACTATTTCTTCAGTTTATGCACATCATAGGATATATATTTCATCCACAAGTTCGCTAATTTATACGCATTTGTTTCACATTCAGTCACTTCCTGCTTCAGAACACATGTATTTCTCTATTTTTCTTGACTGCTCTTTTCATGAGACTTCTTTCCAAACTCATTATTTTCGATTTCCATTATTACATTTGAAGCAAAACTCACACACCCGTCATGATAAACCAAACCCTAATATTACCATTAGATGTACAACTAGCTGGAATGAATGATTGTATATCAATATAAGATTTCTTACTTAGTTTCAGATATCAATTAAATCCATTATTTAAAGTGGAACCAGTTATATTATTTATTCACAGTATGGTCTTTTCATGCATTATCTCTATATTCATAGACACAGGATACACCTCTTTGTACCCCCAATACTAATTTATACGTCTTCAAAATATTGCTCCCAGAAATGGTGGAAGAAATGCACATGTCACCTGATTTACATATACATTTTATCACAGTAATATTCTGGACACAAAACGCAAAGGTGACACTTATGATTTTACCAAACCTAAATCGAAAGTGAACATGGATTACTAAAAACTTCCATGTTCAGTTTGCCTAATGCTCTCAAATGTGAATCCTATTCTTGACTACATATTTGTTTCTTCCTAAGATTATATATTCAACCTCAAGCCCGTTGAAAATGTCTAATCTTATCACTCACTTTTTCATTTGCCTGATTTCCTAATGTCTCTATTGATATCTGCTTTCCTACATATTTTCCCCAGATTATCATTGTGACTGACTCTTCACATGTGCTCACATTTACATTCAATCTCTACCAGAAACCCTATTGCAAAAGAACTTTTGGTCCAAATCCTATACTCACTCTTAGTTCTAAACCTACAGACTATCTTTCTAATAATACCGACTATCCCTTTTTGACTAGAAGTTCTCTTTGACATTCCATCATTCAAGGTACAAAGTCCTATGCCATTGAACATTGATTTATCTGAGACATTTCTGCAGAACATAATTCAAAGCTAAGTATCCCAATCAAGGGCCCAATGCCCTTCTGGGCTTCAAATCTTACCTAGATTTCTGTTTTCATTCTTATATTTCACTTTTACATTCTTATAAATATTACAGGTTCCCAATACCATTATTCATGCCGTAGAATGTTTCTTAACCCAAATTGAACTTTTATTAACCGTAACCATACACTCTTCCCTGAATCAAACTTTACAGAAGAGCAGGGACAGAGTTGCTTTTACAATACAGAAATGTAGGGGTTCTTAAACCTGCTGAGATCCTCAAAGGTCCATGCAGAAATGATCCCTGGAGAAGACGTAGGCAGCTATGAAGGAGTTGAGAGAGCAAAAGTCATCTTGCATGGCAAACCCCCTTGTCAGGATGAAGGGATGTGTCTGAATCAGTCTCTCTATCTAAATGTAGAGAAGATGGACTAAACCAGTCCTGTGTGGGGAGATGTTCCCAGGCGCCTATGTTTGTTATACCATTCTATCTTGTGAAATTGTCACCGAAAGTAGGGGCAGCCTCTATCTCATGGGACCCTTGGAAGCAAATGTTAAAACAAAGTGATTGCCAAGGTAGTGACCTCATACATTTCCTGAAGAAAGTGACCTACCTCACTTCCTTGGTGATGTAACTCTCTGAACTTGGGATCCAAGATGCCAGGCTGCCAGAGCCAGTCCCAGTCCCAATTCCAGTGGGCTCACTTGTTTGGATGTACCAAGGACAGAGTCAGTATTTCTTGGTATCTACTGATGTGAGGATTGCCAAATGCCAGGACAGATCTGAAGAGGGGCCTTTCCTGAGAAAGCAGGTAGTGGCTCACCGCTGGCTCCTGAGAACTTCACAGAGTTTGCAAAGGAGACAGATCTGAGACAGGACAGGACATTTCATTGGAACATAATACGGCCCAACAGACAGAGGACACTCCAGATAGTCAGAGACCTACTTGCGGGAAGGAGATGCCTTTGTGAGTGTGAGTGTCAGTTTGTGGTTTTGTCTCATGTTCTGAGAATAGGTAGGAAAGACAGTTTGTTTGGTTTGGAATGGACTGTTTCTAGTAAGTCTTTTGACAAGGTGAGTGATTCTATGCCTGTGTATCCCACTGTGTCCGTGGTTGTAGACATTAGAAAAGAGAATGCATCAATGGATATGTCCTGTCTCGTAGAAAGCTTCCCAGCATTCATCCTGCCCAATTTATGAATGAACTGCAGCTTGCCTTATGGAGGGACAACACCTACTATCTTCCTAAGTTCCTGTTTTCTTCCTGAATTCTGGCAACTCTGCAGAATAGGCTCATGGTTTTGTGTCCAAGATATGTACCACCTCCAAGCTCTGTTACATGGCCATGTACTGGATAGCGGTAAGGAATGGCGAGCATCTCTGAAAACTCAGATATCAGTGTGACCAGGAAATTCTCAGTGGAGAAACCCTGCTTTGGGCCATTCTCTTACCTATGTTTCTGTTGCCCTGAATGTCAGGAAGGTCTTTGCCTCAGGCCACCCCTTTGTGAAGCCTGAAGAAAACAGTTTTCAAATGAAAATGAATGGTCATCACCTGTGGCTCTTTGCTTAGTTTCTTTGGAAATGGATGTGTCTTAATCAGCCTCTTGGACCTGTGTGAGGTTGTGGCTTAGATTCTCAGCACCTGATGGATCTAAAGAAAGATCCCATGTGTGCATCCAAACCAAAATGGCAAAAAGATCAGTTATGGTGGATGAAGTGTCTTGCCTTCCTTTGTTATGTTCCTGACCTACATCAAGTGAGAATAGGGATCATTTGGTTCAAATGAAATCTTCAAAGCCCTAAAGAAGTGCTTGGGTTTTCTCATTATTCCAAATCACATAAAGAATCTATACCTGACAGGCAGTAGGCTTCAAAATGGAGAAGCAGAGCAGTATTAACTGCAGTCCTATTTTATCACTCCTGGTTCAAATGCAGGGTGTCCAGGCCCCCATGACTTTAGGCAAATGAGGGGTAAGAGAGCTTATTTTGGACACTAACACATACCCCACTAGACTCTGACTACTAATCCTAACATGATGGAGAATAATAACCAAAACAGAATAGAAATACAAGCAGTTCAGAGGAGTCATGTTGTATAATTGGACTTGCCTTTTGCATTATATAGGGTAGGAATTATAAATCTACTCAATTTTTAATTAAAACAGTTCTCCATGTGTTTTTAAAGTTAACAAATATGTGAATTCCTCTCTCCCTTTCTCTGTGGCCTATTCAGCACATGTGTTTTTATATGCACATATAGAATCCTACCTGGTATCACATGTATATACTTGAGAGGTTGCTGACTTGGCAGATGCAAATTGTGAGAAGAGATCACTCCTCTTAATGCTGTTGGAACTGAAAATTCAAACTATTGGTGACCTTTCTAGCTGAACAAAATTATATATAAATCCATGTTCAGTAAAAAGTATATTTTGGTATGTGTGGATTATATATATTTCATAATAAATTTCGATTGGCATATATATTGCTACTTTTTAATGTCTGTGTGAGTGTGTGTGTGTGTATATATATAGGCATATGTATATATATATGTATCTATATCTATATATCTATATATCTATATATATCTATATCTATATCTATATCTATATCTATATCTATATCTATATCTATATCTATATCTATATATATATACACACTCTCCAGATTTTTGAAAATATGAAATATATGTGTCTTATTATACACTCCCAAAATTTATTCATGTTCATGTATGTGGATTTATTATCAACTTTTCACAAGATTATTCTCAGAAATATTCATCCACCTGAAATACATATTTGTTTCCTAGTACTGAAAACTAACTTCAGTGAATGATGCATACAAATCCTAATATTTCTACAGTTACTGACCAAGTTTAACATCAATGCAAGTAGATTCCTATGGGACATGATATGTATTTTGACGTTCATTTGTATTCAACACTGGTACATTACTATTTCTTCAGTTTATGCACATCATGGGATATATATTTCATCCACAAGTTCGCTAATTTATATCAATTTGTTTCACTTTCAATTACTTCCTGCTTCAGAACACATGTATTCCTCCATGTTTCTTGACTAGTCTCTTCATGAGACTTCTTTACAAACACATTATGTTCGATTTCCATAATTACATTTGAAGCAAAACTCACACACCCTTAATGACAAACCATAACCCTCATATTACCATTAGATGTATAACTGATAGGAATGAATGACTGTGTATCAATATAAGATTTCTTATATATTTTAAGATATCAATTTAATCCATTATTTAAAGTGGAATCAGTTATATTATTTATTCACAGTATCATCTATTCATGCATTATCTCTATATTCATAGACACAGGGTACACCTCTTTGTACCCGCAATACTAATTTATACATCTTCAAAATATTGCTCCCTGAAATGGTGGAAAAAATACTTATGTCACCTGATCTACGTATACATTTTATCACAGTACTATTTTGGATACAAAATGCAAAGATCACACATATGTTTGTACAAAAGCCTAAATTGAATGGGAGCATGGATTACTAAAAACATTGATGTCTAGGTTGCCTAATTCTCTCAAATGTCCATCCTATTGGTGACTACATATTTGTTTCTTCGAAGATTATATAGTCAACATCAACCCTGTTAAAATGTCTAATCCTATCACTCACTTTATACTTTGCCTGATTTCCTACTGTCTCTATTGATGTTTCCTTTCCTACATATTTTCCCCAGTTTACCTATGTGACTGACTCTTCACATGTGCTGACATTGACATTCATTCTATTACCGAAACCCTATTGATAAAGAACTTTTGGTCCATATCCTGTACTCACACTTCTTGCAAAACCTACCGACTATCTTCCTAATCCTATGGACTATCCCTGTTTGAGTGGATGTTCTTTTCTACAATCTATCATCCAAGGTACAAGGTCCTATGTCATTGATAATCAATTTATCTGAGACATCACTGCAGAACGTAATTCAAAGCTAAGTATCCAAATCAAAGGCCCAATGCCAATATGGACTTTAAATCTTACTACATTTCTGTTTTCATACATATTTTTCAACTCTATGTTCTTATATATATCACAGATTCCCAATACCATTATTCATCCAGCAAAATGATTCCTAACCCAAAACAAACATGTAATTAACCCTAACCATAAACTGTTCCCTCAATCTACATTTACAAAAGAGCAGGGACAGAGTTGGTCTTACAATACAGGAAAGAAGGGGATTGTCCACCTGCTGAGAACCTCAAAGGTCCATGCAGAATTGATCCCTGGAGAAGATGTAGGCAGGTATGAAGGTCCTGAGAGATCAAAAGTCATCTTCCATGCCAAACAACCTGGTCAGGATGAAGGCTTTTGTCTGAATCAGCCTCTCTCTTCTTAATCTAGAGAAGATGGACCAAATGAGGCCTGTGTGGAGAGCTGTTCCCAGGTGCCTATGGTTGATATACCATTCTAACTTGTGAAAGTGTCACAGAAATACGGTCAGCCTACATTTCATGGGACACTTGGATGCATGTGTTAGGACAAACTGGTTGCCAAGGCAGTAACCTCATTCAGTTCCTGAAAGAAGTTACCTCACCTCACTTTTTTGTTCATGGCACTTTCTGAACTTGGGATCCAGGAAGCCAGGCACCTAGAGCCTGTCTCAGTCCCAGACCTAGTGGTCTCACTTGTTTGATATAACAAGGACAGAGTCAGTCTTTCTTGGTATCTACTGATGTGAGAATGGACAAATGACAGGAAAGCTCTTAAGAGGGGCCCTTCCTGAGAAAGAAGGCAGTGGCTAACTGCTGGCTCCTGACAACTTCAAAGAATTGGCCATGGACACCAGATGTGAGATAGGAGAGGCCATTTCGGGGGAACATAGTATGGCCTATCAGTCAGAGGACACTCCGGATAGTCACAAACCTACTTGGAGGAAGGAGGTGCTTATCTGGCTGGGGGTGTGGGTTTGTGGTTTTTTTCTCATGCTCTGAGAATATGTCTGAAAGGCGGTTTGTTTGGTTTGGAGTAAAGTGTTTCCAGAAAGTCGTATGAAAAGGCGAGTGTTTCTATGTCTGTGTATCTCACTGTGTCAGTGGTTGTAGACATTAGCAAAGAGAATGCATCAATGGATGAGTCTTGTCTAGTAGAAAGCTTCCCAGCATTCATCCTTCCCAATTTATGAATGGACTGCGGCTTGCCTAATGGATCAACAACACCTGCTATCTTCCTAAGTTACTGTTTGCTTCCTGACTTCTGGCCACTCTCCAGAATAGGCTCATGGTTTTGTGTCCAAGATATGTACCACCTCCAAGCTCTGTGACACGGCCATGTATTGGTTAAATGAAGGGCATGGCGAGCATCTCAGAAAACTCAGATATCAGTGTGACCAGTAAAGACTCAGTGGAGAAACCATGCTTTGGGCCTTTTCCTTACCTAATGTTCTGTTGCCCTGAATGTCAGGAAAGTCTTTGCCTCAGGCCACCCTTTTTGAAGCCTGAAGAAAAGTTTTCAACTGCAAATGAAGGGGCATCAACTGTGGCTCTTTGCTTAATTGCTTTGGAAAGGGATATGTCTTAATCAGCCTCTTGGCCTTGTGTAATTCTGTGGCTTAGATTCTCTGCACCTGATGGATCTAAAGAGAGATCCCATGTATGCATCCAAAATCAAAATGTCCAAAAGAGCAATCATTGTGGATGAAGTCTCTCTTCTTCCGTGGTAAGGTTCCTGACCTCCATTAAGTGAGAATAGGCCTCCTTTGGGTCAAATAAGTTCTTCAAAGCCCTGCAGATTCTAGCCCATAGGTGATTGGGTTTTCTCATGACTCCAATTCACATGAAGAATCTAAATCCCACCATCAGTAGGCCTCAAATTTAAGAAGCAGAGCAAAATAAACGGCAGGCCTATTTGATCACTCTTAGTTCACAGGAAGGGTGTCCAGGCCACCCTGACTTTAGGCAAATGAGGGGCAAGGAAGCTTATTTTGGACACTGTCTTGGGCTGCACCCCTCACGGAAACCTCCAGCCAGAGGTTATGATGAGTGTCTGTATGGAAGAAAATGAGGGCCATGTGGGAGTGTTTTGGTTTTAATTGTAGTCATTTTTGTGGCGGTTAGTAGAGATTACATGGTCCACCTTGGCTTGAACTTTGGTGGGATTCTGCATAAAGACTGAGTTCTCGTACTGAACTCAGAGAAGTATTGCCATGAATAGTGTTGGAATTTTAGGAGTCCACGCATGAGAGTCGCCCTTGGAAACTGAGATCTAGGCCCAGGGTAGTTATTCACAGAGCACTGGAAATCTCAGCCATTATATCACATGATTTTGTTTGAAAAACTTGGCAACCATTGTTGAGAGTCAAAACACACATGGACCTCACATTGTAGACCTCAATGTTCCTGGATTCATGTGACCTTTTGGCCACTCTTTGGGAAGTCTTTCCTGTGAGAGATCTCCAGATATTTCATTGAAATGAGCTTCCTCACCATTTAATAGTTCCAGAATGCCTCCAACTTCATCCTCGAAAAATGGCTAGGTCAATATATCATGAAATTTTTAAAATTCCCATGACAAGTTGGCACTGGAGATTCTTTGGATATCCTGTGGCCGATCATAAGAATAGCAGTCACTGCCTTGATTGACTGGTTTTCATAAAAATTGTGCAGAACAGTGATGCCAGGAAGTTGGAGCCTGCTGAGGAGTGGGCCTAGAGCATTGGTGGGCAGGTGTGTGATAAAACATCTGCGGGGTGGTCATGTGGATCTGCCTTTGGCTTCCAAATGGCTTGTGACTGATGTGGTGCAGCCAGCAGTCCCTTCAATGTAAAGGCATCTTGTTATATGCAGAGGTTTTAGGGAAATATTTAGAATCAGGTTGCAATGGTCAAGGGGGCAACTATGTGGGATATAAGCCTGTTAGGTGCATTCTCCTGCAGACCCTGACCCACCACACGTGATAGAACCCCTCACGCACAGAGTAACAGTTGAATTCTTTGTATTTCGTGAAGCAAATACCAAAATCCCAGTGCAGCAGCAAGAAACACCACGAAAAGTGGAGAATGACCAAATAGCTTCACAGGCCCATGTGGATACACTTAGCCCCTCGTGTCCACAGTTTACCTACAAAGAGAGTATTCAGCACTGCTGACTCATGTTCAGGGAAAATAAGAAACCATGTCCTCCAGGTCACATAGATGAAGACGCTGATTTGATGGTCTCACTACAAACGAAGCTGAAGCTCCCGACAACAACATATATTTCAAGTGCCCACCCTCAGAGGCAGTTTCTCAAGAAGTCTTTACGCCAGCAGAGCTCCATGTTTTTGGAATGATTACACTGTCCCTTACTTTTGGAATCTCCTCTACCTCCTCCAAGGTTGTGAACTCCTGAGCATATTCCATTCCAGATATTTATTCACAGATTTTCTAACTCTTCTCTTCTAATTGTGTCTTACTCTGCGCGATTGTAATGTCAAGGCATTGTTCTGGATGAGAGTGGGAAGATTTTTGTGTACCACATATTTACATACACATTGGATTCATTTTCCAATTTTCCTTTCAAAATACTGAATACCTCACACTAACACTTACCCTACTAGACTCTGACAACTAATCCTAATAAGATGGAGAAAAATAAACCAAAATAAATAGAAATACAAGCAGTTCAGAGAAGGCATGGTGTATAGTGGAATTGCCTTTTGCATTATTTAGGGTAGGAGTTATAAATCTAGTCAATTATTTGTTAAAATATTTCTCCATGTGTTTTAAAGTTAACAAATATGTGAATTCCTGTTTCCCTGTCTCTGTAGTCTATTCAGCACGTGTATTTTTACATGAAATTATAGAATCTTACCTGATACCACACGTACATTTTTGTGAAGTGGCTGACTTGGCAGATACAAATTTTAAGAGATCACTCCTCCTAAACGCTTTAGAACTGAAAATTCAACCTATGCGTGAGCTTCCTAGTTGAACAACATTATACATAAATCCATCTCTGGATGATATAAATTTCATGGTGAATTTCATATAGCATATATTATGCTATTTTTAATGTCTGTGTGTGTTTGTGTGTGTGTGTGTATATATATATATATATATATATATATATATATATATATATATATATATATATTCTCCAGATTTTTCAAAATATGAAATATGTGTCTTATTATACACTCCCTTAACTCATTCATATTCAAGTGTGTGGATTTATAATCAAATTTTCTCAAGAGTTTTCTCAAAATATTCATTCTCCTGATATACATATTTGTTTCTTAGTACTGAAAACTAACTTTAGTGAATGGTGCATACAAATTCTAATATTTCTACAGTAACTGACCTAGTTTAACATCAACGCAAGTAGATTCCTATGGGACATGATGTGTATTTGGATGTTCATTTTATTCAACACTGGTACATTACTATTTCTTCAATTTATTCACATCATGGGATATATATTTCATCCACAAGTTCGCAAGTTTATAGGCATTTGTTTCACTTTCAATCATTTTCTTCTTCAGATCACATGTATTCCTCCATGTTTCTTGACTGGTCTTTTTATGAGACTTCTTTCCAAACACATTAATTTAGATTTCTATGATCACTTTTGAAGCAATACTCACACACCTTTCATGATAATCATAACCCTAATATTACATATAGATGTATTACTGGTTGGAATGAATGATATTATATCAATACAATATTTCTTATAATATTTCATATATTAATTCAATCCATTATTTAAAGTGGGAACAGTTAAATTATTTATTCAAAATGTGGTCTATTCATGCATTATGTCTATATTCATGGACACAGGGAACACCTCTTTTACCCCCAATAGTAATTTATAGGTCTTGAAAACATTACTTCCAGAAATGCTTGAAGAAATGCTCATGTCATCTGATCCACATATACATTCTATGACAGTAATATTCTGGACAAAAAATGCAAAGGTCACACTTATGATTGTACCAAAGCCTAAAATGAAAGTGAACATGGATTACTAAAAGCATCCATGTCCAGGTTTCCTAATGCTCTCAAATGTCAATCCTAATGGTCACTGCATATTTGTTTCTTCTTAAGATTATATATTCAAACTCAACAGTGTTCAAAATGTCTAATCCTATCACTCACTTTATACTTTGCCTGATTTTGTAAAGTCTCTATTATTATCTGCTTTTCTACATATTTTTCAAAGTTCATCATTGTGACTGAATTTTCATATGTGCTGACATTTACGTTCACTCTCTAACTGAAACCCTATTGCTAAAGAAATTTCCGTCCAAATCCTGTACTCACTCTTCTTCCTAAACCTACCGACTATCTACCTAATCGTACCGACTATCCCTTTTTGACTGGATGTTCTCTTCCTCATTCAATCATCCAATGTACAAGGTCCTATGCCATTGTAAATGGATTTATCTGAGTCATCTGTGCAGAACCTAATTCAACACTACGTATCCCAATCAAGGGCCTAATGCCCTTCTGGGCTTCAAATCCTAGATTTCTGTTTTCATACATATATTTTACCAATATAATTTAATAAATATCGCATGTTCCCAATACCATTATTCATCGTGCAGAATGATTCCTAACCGAAATCAAACCTGTTATTACCCTAACCATCATCGCCTGGAGGTCATTCCTCAAAAAAAGGAAAAACCAACAAATAAATGAGCTCACACTTCATCTCAATGCCCTAGAAAAGGATGAACAAAACAACAGCAAATGCAGCAGAAGGCAAGAAATAATTAAAATCAGAGCGGAAATCAACAAAATTGAAACAAAAGAAACTATTGAAAAAATCAACAAAACTAAAAGTTGGTTCTTCAAAAAAATAAACAAGATTGACAGACCCTTAGCCATACTAACGAAGAGGATAGAGAACTCAAATTACTAACATACAGGATGAAAAAGGCAATATCACAACAGATGCTACAGAAATTCAGAAGACAATTAGAAATTATTTTGAAAACCTATATTCCAATAAAATAGAAGATAGTGAAGACATCGATAAATTTCTTAAGACATATGATTTGCCCAGACTGAGTCAGGAGGATACACACAATTTGAACAGACCAATACCAATGGATGAAATTGAAGAAGCAATCAAGAGACTACCCACCAAGAAAAGCCCGGGACCGGATGGGTATACAGCGGAGTTTTACAAAACTTTTAAAGAAGAATTAATACCAATACTTTTCAAGTTATTTCAGAAAATAGAAAAAGAGGGAGCTCTTCCAAATTCATTCTATGAGGCCAACATCACGTTGATTCCGAAACCAGACAAAGACACATCAAAGAAAGAAAACTTCAGAACAATAACCCTGATGAACCTAGATGCAAAAATCCTCAATAAAATTCTGGCGAATCGGATACAAAGGCACATCAAAAAAATTGTGCTCCATGATCAAGTAGGATTCATCCCTGGGATGCAAGGATGGTTCAATATACGGAAATCAATAAATGTTATTCACCACATCAATAGACTTAAAGATAAGAACCATATGATCATCTCGATAGATGCAGAAAAAGCATTCGACAAGTACAGCATCCCTTGATGTTCGAAACATTAGAAAAACTAGGGATAACAGGAAATTACCTTGACATTGTAAAAGCTATCTATGCTAAGCCTCAGGCTAGCATCATTATGAATGGTGAAAAATTGAAGGCATTCCCTCTAAAATCTGGAACAAGACAGGGATGCCCTCTATCACCACTTCTATTCAATATAGTTCTCGAAACACTGGCCAGAGCAATTAGACAGACGAAAGAAATTAAAGGCATAAAAATTGGAAAAGAAGAACTTAAATTATCATTATTTGCGGATGACATGATTTTATACATAGAAGACCAAAAAGGGCCTACAAAAAAACTACTAGAACTAATAAATGAATTCAGCAAAGTAGCAGGATATAAAATCAACACGCATAAATCAAAGGCATTCTTGTATATCAGCAACAAAACTTCTGAAATGGAAATGAGGAAAACCACTCCATTCACAATATCCTCAAAAAAAAAATAAAATACTTGGGAATCAACCTAACAAAAGAAGTGAAAGATTTATACAATGAAAACTACAGAACCCTAAAGAGAGAAGTAGAAGAAGATCTTAGAAGATGGAAAAATATACCCTGTTCATGGATAGGCAGAACTAACATCATCAAAATGGCGATATTACCAAAAGTTCTATATAGGTTTAATGCAATGCCAATCAAAATCCCAAAGGCATTGCTTGTAGAAATAGATAAAGCAATCATGGAATTCATATGGAAAAATAAAAGACCCAGAATAGCAAAAGCAATTCTAAGCAGAAAGTGCGAATCAGGCTGTATAGCGATACCGGATTTCAAACTATATTACAGAGCAATAGTAACAAAAACAGCATGGTACTGGTACCAAAACAGTCGGGTGGACCAATGGTACAGAATAGAGGACACAGAGACCAATCCACAAAGTTACAACTATCTTATATTTGATAAAGGGGCTAAAAGAATGCAATGGAGGAAGGATAGCATCTTCAACAAATGGTGTTGGGAAAACTGGAAATCCATATGCAACAAAATGAAACTGAACCCCCTCCTCTCACCATGCACAAAAGTTAACTCAAAATGGATCAAAGACCTTGATATCAAATCAGAGACTCTGCATCTGATAGAAGAAAAAGTTGGCTACGATCTACATATAGTGGGGTCGGGCTCCAAATTCCTTAATAGGACACCCATAGCGCAGGAGTTAATAGCAAGAATCAACAAATGGGACTTACTTAAACTAATAAGTTTTTTCACAGCAAAAGAAAGAATAAGAGAAGTAAATAGGGAGCCTACATCATGGGAACAAATATTTACTCCTCACACGTCAGATAGAGCCCTAATATCCAGAATATACAAAGAACTTAAAAAATTAGACAATAAGATAACAAATAACCCAATCAACAAATGGGCCAAGGACCTGAACAGAAACTTCTCCGAGGAGGACATACAATCAATCAACAAGTACATGAAAAAATGCTCATCATCTCTAGCAGTCAGAGAAATGCAAATCAAAACCACCCTAAGATACCATCTCACTCCAGTAAGATTGGCAGCCATTATGAAGTCAAACAACAACAAGTGCTGGCGAGGATGTGGGGAAGAGGGTTCTCTTGTACATTGCTGGTGGGGCTGCAAATTGGTGCGGCCAATTTGGAAAGCAGTATGGAGATTCCTGGGAAAGCTGGGAATGGAACCACCATTTGACCCAGCTATTGCCCTTCTCGGACTATTCCCTGAAGACCTTAAAAGAGCGTATTACAGGGGTACTGCCACATCGATGTTCATAGCAGCACAATTTACAATAGCTAGATTGTGGAACCAACCCAGATGCCCTTCAATGGATGAATGGATTAAAAAAATGTGGCATCTATACACCATGGAGTATTACGCAGCTCTAAAAAATGACAAAATCTTGGAATTTGCAGGGAAATGGATGGCACTAGAGCAGATTATGCTTAGTGAAGCTAGCCAATCCCTAAAAAACAAATACCAAATGTCATCTTTGATATAATGAGAGCAACTAAGAATAAAGCAGGGAGGAAGAGCAGGAAGAAAAGATTAACATTAAACAGAGACATGAGGTGGGAGGGAAAGGGAGAGAAAAGGGGAATTGCATGGAAACGGAGGGAGACCCTCATTGTTATACTAAATTACATATAAGAGGTTGTAAGTGGAATGGGAAAATAAACAAGGTGAGAAATGAATTACAGTAGAAGGGGTAGAGAGAGAAGATGGGAGGGGAGGGGAGGGGGGATAGTAGAGGATAGGAAAGGTAGCAGAATACAACAGTTACTATTATGGTATTATGTAAAAATGTGGATGTGTAACCCATGTGATTCTGCAATCTGTACTTGGGGCAAAAAAGGGAGTTCATAACTCACTTGAAGCTAATGTATGCTAATGTATGAAATATGATATGTCAAGAGCTTTGTAGGGTTTTGAACAACCAATAAAAAAAAAAAAAAGAAATTTCCGTCCAAATCCTGTACTCACTCTTCTTCCTAAACCTACCGACTATCTACCTAATCGTACCGACTATCCCTTTTTGACTGGATGTTCTCTTCCTCATTCAATCATCCAATGTACAAGGTCCTATGCCATTGTAAATGGATTTATCTGAGACAACTGTGCAGAACCTAATTCAATACTACGTATCCCAATCAAGGGCCCAATGCCCTTCTGGGCTTCAAATCCTAGATTTCTGTTTTCATACATATATTTTACCAATATAATTTAATAAATATCGCAGGTTCCCAATACCATTATTCATCGCGCAGAATGATTCCTAACCCAAATCGAACCTGTTATTACACTAACCATACACTGTTCCCTCAATCTAACTTTACAGAAAAGCAGGGACAGAGTTGGTCTTACAATACAGGAGTGTAGGGAAACTTCCACCTGCTGAGAACCTCGAAGGTCCATGCAGAAATGATCCATGGAGAATATGTAGGCAGCTATGAAGGACCTGAGGGAGGAAAAGTCAACTTCCATGGTAAACAACCTGGTCAGGATGAAGGGATGTGTCTGAATCAGCCTCTTTCATCTTAATGTAGAGAAGATGGACCAAACCAGGCCTGTGTGGAGAGCTGTTCCCGGGTGCCTATGGTTGATATACCATTCTAACTTGTGAAAATGTCAGAGCGAGTAGGTGCATCCTCCATCTCATGGGACCCTTAGAAGCAACTTTTAGGAAAAAGTTGTTGCCAAGGCAGTGACCTCATTTAGTTCCTGAAGGAAGTGACCTCACCTCACTTCCTTGGTGATGGAACTCTCTGAACTTGGGATACAGGAAGTCAGGCACCCAGAGCCAGTCCCAGTTCATGTCCCAGTGGTCAAACTTGTTTGGATTTTCCAAGGACAGAGACAGTCTTTCTTGGTACCTACTGATGTGAGGATGGCCTAATGCCAGGAAGGTCTGAGGAGGGGCCTTTCCTGAGAAAGAAGGTAGTGGCTCACCACTGGCTCCTAACAGCTTCACAGAGTTGGACACGGAGACCAGATCTGAGAGAGAACAGCCCATTATGGGGGAATATATTATGGCCCACCAGTCAAAGGACACTCCATATTTTCACAGACTTACTTGGGGGTCTGTGTGGGTGTGGGTGTGGGTTTGTGGTTTTGTCTCATGTTCTGAGAATAGGTAGGAAAGTCGTTTTGTTTGGTTTGGTGTGAATTGTTTCTAGTAAGTCTTTTGACAAGGCGAGTGTTTCTATGTCTGTGTATCCCACTGTGTCCGTGGTTGTAGACATTAGAAAAGAGAGCGCATCAATACATATGTCCTATCTAGTAGAAATCTTACCAGCGTTCATCCTGTCCTATTTATGAATGGTCTACGGCTTGCCATATGGATCGGCCACTCCTAATATCTTCCTAAGATCCTATTTTCTTTCTGAATTTTGGCCAAACTCCAGAATAGGCTCATGGTTTTGTGTCCAAGATATGTACCACCTTTAAGCTCTGTGACATGGCCATGTACTGGATAGCTGAAGGCAATGGTGAGCATCTCAGAAAACTCAGATATCAGTGTGATCAGGAAAGTCTCAGTGGAGAAACCCTGCTTTGGGCCTTTTGCTTACCTATTGTACTATTGCCCTTAATGTCAGGAAAGTCTTTGCCTCAGGCCACCCCTTTGTGAAGACTGAAGAGTTTTCAAATGGAAATGAATGGGCATCACCTTTGGCTCTTTGCTTAATTGCTTTGGAAAGGGATGTGTCTGAATCAGCTTCTTGGCCCTGTGTGAGGTTGTGGCTTAGATTCTCAGCACCTAATGGATCTAAAAAAATCCCATGTGTGCATCCAAAACCAAAATACCCATAAGAGCAGTCATTGTGGATGAAGTCTCTCACCTTCCTCTGTAAGGTTCCTGACCTCCATCTTTGAGAATAGGGATCCTTTGGGTCAAATGAGTTCTTCAAATCACTACAGAGGCTAGGCCATGGGTGCTTGGGTTTTCTCATGACCCCAATTAACATAAGGAATCTAAACCCCACAGTAATTAGGCCACAAAATGCAGAATCAGAGCAGTATTAAGGGCAGGCCTCTTTCATCACTTCTGGTTCACAGGAAGGGTCTCCCTGCCACACTGACTTTAAGCAAATGGGGGAAAGGGACCTTATTTTGGATACTGTCTTTGGCTTTGGCCCTCATGGAAACCTACAGCCTGAGGTTATGATTAGTGTCTATATGGAAGAAGATGAGGGCCATGTGGGAGTGTTTTGGTTTTAATTGTGGTCATTTTTGTGGCCATTGGAAGAGATGACTGGGTCCACCTGGGCTTGAACACTGGTGTGATTCCCCTTAGAAACTGAGTTATGGAACTGACCTCAAAGAAGTATTGCCATGTATTGTGTTGGGATTTTAGGAGGCCACGCATGAGAGTCGCCCTTGGAAACTGAGATCAAGGCCCAGGGTGGCTTTCCACAGAGCACTGGGAATCTCAGGAAGGATATCACATGATTTTATTTTTAAAGAATTGGCAGCCATAGTTGCAAGTCAAAGCACAAAAGGATCACACATTGTAGACCTCAAATGCCTGGCTTAATGTGACCTTTTAGCCTGTCGTTGGGAATCATTGCCTGTTAGAATTCTCCAGAGATTTCATTGAAATAAGCTTCCTCTCCATTTCATGGTTCCTGAATGAATTAAACCCCACAGTGCCTCAAACTTCATCCTTGAAAAAAGGCTAGATAAATACCATTAAATTTTTGAAATTCCCATGAACAGGTGTCAGTGGAGAACCTTTGGATGTCTTATAGATGATCATGAGTGTACCAGACAATGCCTTGATTGACTGGGTTTCATGAAAATCATGTAGAACAGAGATGCCAGTAATTTGGAGCCCGATGAGTAGTCGGCCTAGAGCAGTGGAGTGTAGGTGTTTGTTAAAACATCTGTGATGGGGTCATGTGGATCTGCCATTGGCTTCCAAATGGTTTGTGACTGACATGGTGCAGCCCCCATACCCTTGTATGTAAAGGCATCTTGTTATACGGAGAGGTTTCAGGGCAATGTTTAGAATCAGATTGCTATTGTCAAGGGGGCAAGCTATGTGGGATAGAAGCCTGGTTGGTGCACTCTCCTGCAGACCCTTAACCAACACACGTGACAGAACTCCCTCCAGCACTCTGTCCTAGTTGACCTCTTCGTATTTCATGAAGCAAATACTAAACTCCCAATGCAGCTGCAAGAAACACCATGAAAAGTAGAGGAAGACCAAATGGCTTCAAAGTCCACACTGGGAGACACTTTGTCCCCAAATGGCAACAAATTACCTACAAAGAGAGAATTCAGCCCTGCTGCCTCATGTTTATTGGAAAATAAGAAACCATGTGCTCCAGGTCACACAGATGCAGACCCATATTTGATGGTCTCACTACAAAGGAAGTTAAAACTCCTGACAACAACATATATTTCAAGTGCCCAACCTCAGAGGCAGTTTCTCAAGAAGTCTTTAGGCCAACAGAGCTCCATGTTTGTGGAGTTTTTACCATGTACCTTACTTTTCGAAACACCTCTACCACCTCCAAGGTTGTTAACTACTGAGAATTTTCCATTCCAGATGTGTATTCACAGATTTTCTAACTCTTCTTCTCTTATTGTGTCTTACTTGGGGTGAAGGTAATGTCAAGGCATTGTTCTGAATGAGAGTGGGAAGACTTTTGGGTAGCACATATTTGCATAAACATTGGATTCATTTTCCAATTTTCTATTCGAAATACTGAATCCCTGACTGTCAGAGGTAGAAGGAATTCTATTCTCCTTCAAAGAATAGCCTGACACTTACAAGAAACAGCCACCAGGAGACATCCTGTCTGAGAGACATCCTGTAGCCATCTGTCTCCCTGAGACATCCTGCGGCCATCTGTCTTTCTGAAACTTCCTGAGGTTATCTCACCTTGTGAAGACATCTAGGAACTGCCGATAAGAGAGATTTCCCACATCCAGCATACAAATACCCCTGTGTGAACAATAAAAGTTTGCAGCTTGATCAGAACTCCTGTCTTGCTGTCATCTCTCGTGTCTCTTGTCCCTTCATTCCTCCCTATCTAGGTTCGCTGCCCACGTTGATGTGTCCTGCCGGCTGGGACATCTGGCGCCCACCGACTGGGGCTTGAGCTTTTGATTGAGGGGGACCCCGTCCTCCTGGAAGATTTGGTCAAGCGGAGCTTGCAATAACTGCAGAAGACACCACCGAGAGACAGATCCAGGAGGAGCGTGGGGATGACGCACGGTGATTGACCCACTATGGGACAAGCAGTTTCGTCACATGATTTGTTTTTGTCAGGCTACAAGGAGTCCTTGCAGACATGGGGGCGCGTGTTTAGAAAAAAGACTTAATTTTTTTTTCATACATAAGAGAGCAGTGTCCATGGTTTCCTCTTGAAAGGACCATTGATGGTAAAAGATGGCTTGGAGTAGGAGACTGTTTAAAAGATTATTATGAATCCTTTGGCCCAGAAAAAGTGCCTGTTCCCACGTTTTCTTACTGGAACTTAATTAATGAAATTCTTAAAAGTTCACCCTTTGACAATGGTACCTTAAAACTTGTCGAGGTTGGGGAAGAGGCTATGCAAATACTTCTCGTATCCCCTCGGCATGCCCATCAGTTAGTATAGACATAGACCCTTCTCAGGCTCCCCAGGACCATGGGAACCTTCCTGGTCCCCCTCAAAATACCACCCTAATGATTAAGGCTCCAATGGTTACCAACTGCCTTTATCCAGTTTTAAATTCCGGAGACTCATTGACCCCTGTAGAGGAGGCTACCTTGGAGAAGGAAGCAGCTCGCTACCATTCAGAAGACCCTGCACCTCTCAAGACCCTGCCACAGCCTATAGGACTTACACATCCAACCCCTCCTATATCCCTCCTGCCTTTTGTGCTCTGGCCCTTCAGGGTACAAATGCCCCCCCCCCAGATATTTTTTCCCCACTTCCCTTGCCTAAACTGGCTCCTTTGTGAGCATCCTTCCAACATAGACAGGAAGAGATCCAACCTTTAAAAGAATTAAGATCCCTTCACTCTGAGCTCTGTTCATTAGCCTTAGGTATGGAGTCAAAGTAACTGGCCTACAGTGGTCTAATACAAAGGCGAAGCCACTCCATCAACCTGTGCTCGCCTTCCCAGTCACCACCAGTCAGATAGATAAGCCTGCCCAGGCTGAGGTCAAAGACTTAGACGAGGATCAAGAGAAGGAAGCGGAGAAATGGAATAAGGAGATCAGGACTCAGAGGATGAGGAGTTCAGCCCTAGGCAGGCAGGAACCCAGAGTCTACAAAAAATTAAGCCTGCATTTTCCTGAAAAACTTAGAAAGGCTTGTGCTCACTATGGCCCCTTTGCACCCTACATGTTGGCTTTATTAGAAAGCCACAGCACACAATGACTTACTCCCAATGATTGGAAATTTTTAGACCAAGCTACCCTCAGTGCCAGAGACTTTCTGTTATGGAATGCAGATTTCAAAGAGCACTGTCGGGAAACTGCTCAAAAAATTTTAACTAAGGCCTCCTCTAAGTCCGGGACTTATGTTAAGCTAGTGGGCAATGAGCCTTTTGACACTAAAACTAAACAGGCACATTTCCCTGCTGGACTTTTGATGCAGATTCAGATGGCTGGCTTACATGCTTGGAGACACCTCCCTCAAAGCCTCGGCTACCACTTCCCTGGCAAAAATTCGACAAGGGCCCGACGAGCCTTATAGCGACTCTGTTCCCAGGCTTAACGTAGCTGTGGAATGCTTGCTTGGACCAAGTGAAAACAAAAGCTCTTTTGTAAAATATCTTGCCTTTGAAAACGCCAACCTGGCATGTCAGGATGTTCTTCAACCACATAAGGATAAAGGGAAACTTTCTGACTTTATGAGACTCTACGCAGGGGTAGGTGCAGCTCATGCCATGGGTCTTGCCCTAGGTGCCACCTTTACCAAGACCTTTCACAATCCTGGCTCACGTACTTGCTTTACTTGTAAACAACCTGGCCATTTTGCACGCAAGTGTCCGACAGGCAAAGAAAGCCTAGGAATAGCATCTCCTTCAACTGGGGCTATACCGCCCCAAGCTACCCTTTGCCCTAGATGTGGTAAAGGTCATCACTGGGCCAGTGAGTGTAGATCTAAGACAAATGCCCTCAGACAGCCTATTTTTTCCTGCTTCTTGGGAAACTCCCTGCGGGGCCAGCCCCGGGCCACGACATCCCCCAGGACAAAACCAGGGGCAATAAGATTTTTTCCCTTCCAAACTCCCAACCTACCTCAAAATTCTTCTCCACAATTGCTTCCCTCCAACTAGCCACTCCAGGCAGCGCAGGATTGGACATCTGTGCCACCACTGAAACTATATTAGACTCAATGCAAGGGCCCCAGATAATACCCACTGGAATTATGGGTCCCCCTCCATCTCATATCTGTGCCCTTATTTTTGGAAGAGCCTCTACTAACTTACATGGTGTTCAGGTCTTCCATGGCATTAATAATAATGACTTCACTGAAGAAAAAAAATACTGGCCACAGCTATTAATGGAGTTTTGGCCATCCCAGCAGGAACAAGTCTTGCACAATTAATACTCCTTCCCTTGAATCCAGGAGGCACTTAACCACCCAAACCTACCGCGGGGGACTGCCTCCTTGGGCTGCTCTGATGTAAATTGGGTTCAACCCGTTTCTCAAAATAGACCCACCATTTCCTTACTTATTGAAGGAAAGGAATTCCAAGGAATTCTAGATACTGGAGCTGATGCCACAATTATTTCTCAAAAATATTGGTCATCAGCTTGGGCCCTCACCCCATCCTTGACTGACCTTAAAGGGATAGGACAGTCAAAAAATCCTCTTGTCAGCTCTACGGCTCTTAGCTGGACTGATAAAGAGGGTAATAAGGGAATTGTCACTCCTTTCATTGTTCCTGACCTCCCTGTTAACCTATGGGCCCGAGATATTTTGAGTCAAATGGAAGTTATTCATGCCAGTCCCAATTCCATGGTGACTCATCAAATGCTTCGTATTTATTTTGTCCCTGGTATAGGCCTTGGGAGACTGAGACAAGGACTGGTTGAGCCAATAAAACCCATACAAAAAAGAAATACATATGGACTTGGGTATTCGGATTTTTAGTGTCAGTCTCTGACTCTCCTGTACCCCATGGAGATAAAATTATTTGGGAGACTCAGACTCTTGTGTGGTTGGATCAATGGTCCCTTACCCAAGAAAATTTGGAGGCTACCTCCATGTTAGTGCAGGAACAGCTGGCAGCCGGCCATGTAGAGCCCTCAACCTCACCATCGAATACTCCAATTTTTGTTATCAAGTAAAAATCAGGCAAGTGGTGCCTTTTACAATATTTGTGTGCCATTAATAAACCTATGTGCCGAATAAGAGCACTACAGCCAGGCATTCCCACACCAGTGGCTATTCCCAAAAACTATTGTAAAATGATTATTGACTTAAAAGATTGTTTTTTTTGACCATTCCTTTACATCCTGAGGATAGACACTATTTTGCCTTTAGTCTCCCTCACCTTAATTTTCAGGGCTCTATGCAGAGATTTCAATGGAAGGTTCTTCCCCATGGTATGGCCAACAGCCCTAGTCTTTGCCAAAAATATGTTGCTCAAGCAGTAGACCCTGTGAGAGAGCTATGGCCACAAATTTATATTTTACATTATATGGATGATTTGTAATTGCTGCACCTAATAACCATGACCTTAATAATTGTTACTTGGACCTTTACAAAATCCTCACTACCTTGGGACTACAGATAGCTCCTAATAAGATTAAAACACAGGACTGTTATACCTATTTGGTCCGTAAACTTCAAGATAATCAGATCCAAATTCCTAAGATACAACTATGGGTGGACCATCTTCACACCCTTAATGATTTTCAAAAATTACTGGGGAATATTCAATGGCTAAAAACATATTTGAAATTACCCACTTGTATACTTTTGTCCCTTAATGATATTTTGAGAGGTGTTTCCCACCCCTCCTCCCCTCAAAAGCTTACTCCCGAGGCATGACAGGCATTAAACCAAGTCACAGAAGCCATTGCCAAACAGTTTTTTACAGAACATTCTTATAACCTTCCTCTGGTTCTGGTTATTTTACACACTCCTCATACACCCACAGGAATATTTCGGCAGCGAAATACACATTTTAGAAATAAAGGCTGCCTTTGCTTTGGGTCCATTTACCCACCACATTCTCCAAGGTTATTACTGTTTTTCTTGCTCAGGTAGCTTCTATTATTTTTAAATGTCGTTTGCTATCTCGACAACATTTTGGCAAAGACCATGAAAATATTTTAATTTCATATACTAAAGACCAAACCCAATTTTTACTACAGACAGAGAATGAATGGCGTATTGCCTTATTAGGCTTTTTGGGAACAATTGATAACCACCTCCCCAATGACCCCCTTTTATATTTTGTCCAGTTACATCCATTTATTTTTGCCAAAATTACTCAAAAGGCTCCCATTCCTCAAGTCCTTACTGTCTTTACAGACGGTTCCAGTAATGGCGGAGCAGTCTTTGTTGTCAATAACCAACCTAACACCTTTGATACTGTCTATCATTCAGCACAGTTTGTGGAATTGTTTGCCATAACACAAGTTTTTAAAACATTTCTTGATAATCCTGTTAATATTTATACATACAGTGCCTACATTGCTCATTCTGTGCCCCTGCTTCAGATTTCACCCACCATTAAGGCTTCTTCCAATGTGGCCCATCGGTTTCACCAGCTTCAGAAGCTAATTCAGGCCAGACAACACCCATTTTTTCTTAGGACACATCAGGGCACACTCTGATCTTCCCAGCCCTCTAACACAAGGTAATGCCAAAGCTGATGCAGCAACTCGTTTCATCTTTTCAATTTTTGTTGGCTCCATTCAAAAGGCCACGGATTTACACAATCTTCACCATCTAAATTCCCAGAACCTTCGATAACTATGTAAAATTACCAGGCAACAGGCACGAGAAATAGTAAAAGCATGCCCTGGTTGCCCTGTCTCCCTCCCCATTCAACACTTGGGAGTTAACCCCCGAAGATTACTGTCCAATCAGTTTTGGCAAATGGATGTTACTCATTTTTCTGAATTTGGAAAAACCAAATATATACACGTTTCTGTAGATACCTTCAGCGGCCTTATTTTTGCATCACCACATTCTGGAGAGGCTATCAAAGATGTCCTTTCTCATCTTGTTTCAGTGTTTTCCGTAATGGGTAAACCAATACATATTAAAAAAAAGATAATTGTCCTGCATATACCAGTGCCAAGTTTAAACAGTTTTGTGCTTCCTCGCAAATTTGTCATACTACTGGAATTCCATACAAGCCTCAGGCATTGTGGAACGTGCCCACCTTACCTAAAGACTTGGCTAACCCGCTTTAATGCTTCTGCACTTGTATTTACCACTCACAGGCATCGCCTTAATCATGCATTATTTGCCCTTATTTTTCTTTCCCTAGACAATGAAGGCCATTCGGCTGCAGACTGACACTGACAATCCTCGTCCAATTCTGTTCGCCCACCTGTTATGTGGCACAATCCCCTTACAAATAAATGGAAAGGCCCAGGTCCTGTCCTCATCTGTGGACGAGGCTCAGCTTGTGTTTTGGACCAAGAGCAAGCAGCCCCAAGATGGTTACTAGAACGCCTGGTTAAACAGGTTAATGGCTTACCTCAACACGGGGATGGAGGCCCTCACCCTGAGGACAAATTTTCCTCTTTTTCAGATGCAGCCAACAATCTGTGTGAGGATCCTACTTAAGGCACTTCTGCTGAACAGGATTGTACACGGAGGCTTTGGCCCTCCACCTTCCAACATCATGGAGTACCTTTTTGGCCCTCCCTGTGAACGCAAGGGAGGATCTTGGTCTCAGGCTCCCACTAGTTTGACCCAGACTGCTGACTGCGTGACTAAGGTGGCTTACCTCCGGGCCGAGGTTGACCATAAACTCAGAGGAGTTCATCAGCCTAAATTGGTATGTGTTAACAAGCCAAAGATTATTCCCCCTAGTACAAGTAATGCTCTCTAAAATTGTTCTGCAACTTGAACGCATACCCAAGCGATGCATGCCACTTGTTATGCGTCGGCCTCAATTTGTGTCAACAAGAAGGGAGAACAATTTTTTGAAGCCTCCCTAACTAAAACTCATGCAGCAGGAGGGACCACTATTCATTATACCCCCGTTCTTTTTGACCGGGGAGGAGAAGGCAAATACACCAAGCTACAGTCAGCTGGGTGCCAAGGCCCTGTTGGTAAACCCCCCTTCTGCCCCATTATGGCACCTACAGGGGTCGCTGATGGTGGAGGATTCCCTTATGCTGTCAAGCATCCTCAGATAATCAAACTTTTGAAACCCCAAATCCCTGAGCTCACATATCATCCCTTAATATAGCCAAAATGCCAGCTCCCCGGTTTAGATAACAATATATTAGATATTTTGGAAACTACCTTCTCCTTGCTTAATAATTCCAACCCCACCTTTGCTGGTGATTGCTGGCTCTCCATGACAACAGGGGCAATCATGCCTATTGCAGTTCCTATTAATTCTATCATAGACGATGATAATACATGCCAACCCAGATTTCCTTTTAAAGTACAGTCTATAGGCACTTTTACAATATGTCTTTTAGGCGCGATGCAAAATAATACCTATGATATTGATGTTGGAGTTCCTTCCTTTGGAAATTGCTCAACAGTACAAAACTATTCCTCACCCACCCCATCTCTTTGTCCCTCCAATGGCACAGTTTTTATGTGTGGAGTAAACTCGGCCTTCCTGAGGCTTCCATCGAATTGGACCGTTGGCTGTGTTCTTGCCTTATTACTCCCTGATATAACTATTGTCCCAGGAGACAAAACTCTATGCATTCCTAGTCTAGACACCTTAGTCAAAAGACACAGGCGGGCAATACAGGCCTTACCACTCTTTGCCAGCCTTGGAATAACAGCTGCTGTGAACACAGGTACAGCTGGCTTAGGCATGGCTATACACTCTTAGCGTCGCCTGTCTCAACAACTTATAAATGATGTAAAAACTCTATCAGGAACCATTAAAGATTTGCAGGACCCAGTAGACTCCCTGGCAGAAGTGTTCCTTCAAAACAGAGAAGGCTTAGATTTACTGACAGCTAACCAGGGAGGTATTTGCTTGGCCTTAGGGGCACGATGCTGCTTTAATGCCAATAAATCAGTCATAGTACGCACTAAAATTAAGCAGCTTCAAGAAGATCTAGAAAAGAGACGAAGGGAACTTTTTGAAAATCCCCTCTGGACTGGGTTTAATGGATTTCTACCCTACCTTCTTCCCCTATTAGGCCCTTTGTTGGGTTTACTTTTAATGGTGTCCATAGGACCCTGCATTATAAACAGGCTTGTACAATTTATTATAGAACAGATTAATATTTTGGCCTCTAAGCCCATACAGGTCCACTATCATCACCTGGAGATGGAAGACCATGCTGCCAACATTTAAAAGGATGTTCTACCCTTCTCACAGGCTTATTTCTTAAGTTTACATCCCCACAGATCTCTCTTTCTTACATTAAACTATAAGTAACAGCTCTGACCAACCATCTTCTGCCATTGCCATAAGGGTTCGTCCTCCATGGGCCCCTTCACTTGGGGGGGGGATGCACCCATGGAGTGAGGACGTTAGGCCATAATAACGGAGGATGCAGGATGGACTGCAGGAGGATGGATCCACGGATACCAAAACAGAAGACCTCTTAGTGACACGCTCTGGTGCATGGCGGTCGGCACGCTTCCCTTTTAAAGCCGTCTCCTCCAAAAATATGCCAAGGCCACCACGAAATCTTGTAAACATGCTCTCTCGAATCAGGAGATATTCAAAGGCCTGCTAGAGAAACAGAGCCTCTATCACCCCCTAAAACATTGGCCGGTAAGGTATGGTCAAATATTTTATATAAGAAAGGGGGAGAGGTCAGGGGCTAGAAGGAAGTTCTCCTTCAAAGTATAGCCTGACACTGAAAAGAAACAGCCCCCTGGGAGATATCCTGCCTGGGAGACATCCCGCAGCCATCTATCTCCCTGAGACATCCTGCAGCCATCTGTCTTCCGGCAACATCCTGAGGTTATCTCACTTTCTGAAGACATCCAGCAACTGCCGATAAGAGAGCTTTCCCATCCACAGCATATAAATTTCCATGTGAGAACAATAAAAGTTTGCAGCATGATCAGAACTCCAGTCTTGCTGTAATCTCTCGTGTCTCTTGTCCCTTCATTCCTCCCCAACTAAGTTTCTTGCCCATGTTTATGTGTCCCGCCGGCCGGGACAACTGACACTAACCCATACCCTACTACACTCTGACAACTAATCCTAATATGATGGAGAAAAATAACCCAAACAGAATAGAAATACAAGCAGTTCAGAGGAGGCATGGTGTATATTTGGACTTGCCTTTTGCATGATATAGGGTAGGTGTTATAAATCTAGTTAACAACACCTACTATCTTCCTAAGCTCCTGTTTTCTTCCTGAATTCTGGCCACTCTCCAGAATAGGCTCATGGTTTTGTGTCCATGATATGTACGACCTCCAAGCTCTGTGACATGGCCATGTACTGGATAGCTGAAGGGAATGCGAGCATCTCAGAAAACTCAGATATCAGTGTGACCAGGAAAGTCTCAGTGGAGAAACCCTGCTTTGGGCCTTTTGCTAACCTATTTGCCTGTTGCCATGAATGTCAGGAAGGTCTTTGCCTCAGGCCAGCCCTTTGTGAATCCTGAAGAAAACTGTTTTCAAATGGTAATAAATGGGCATCACCTGTGGCTCTTTGCTTAAATGCTTTGGAAAGGGATGTGTCTGAATCTGCCTCTTTGCCCTGTGTGAGGTAGTGGCTTAGATTCTCAGCACCAGTTGGATCTAAAGAAAAATCCAATGTGTGCATCCAAAACCAAAATGCAAAAAAGATCAGTCATGGTGTATGAAGTTTCTCACCTTCCTCTTTTAGGTTCCTGACCTCCATCAAGTGAGAATAGGGATCCTTTGGGACAAATGAGTTCTTTCATGCCCTGTAGAGATGATTGGGTTTTCTCATGACTCCAAATCACATGAAGAAACTATACCTGACAGTCAGTAGGCCTCAAATTGGAGAAGCAGAGCAGTATTAATGGCAGATCTATGTGATCAATCCTGGTTCACAGAAATGGTGTCCAGGCTACCCTGAGGTTAGGCAAATGAAGGGAAAGAGACCTTATTTTGGAAACTCTCTTTGGCTGTGCCATTCATGGAAACATCCAGCCAGAGGTTATGATGAATGTATATATGGAAGAAGATGAGGGCCTTGGTGGAGTGTTTTGGTTATAATTGTGGTCATTTGTGTGGAGTTTGGAAGAGATGACTGGGTCCACCTGGGCTTGAACTCTGGTGTGATTCCCCTCAGAGACTGAGTTCAGTGACTGACCTCAGAGAAGTAATTGCTTTGGAAAGGGATGTGTCTTAATCAGCCTCTTGGCCCTGTGTGAGGCTGTGGCTTTGATTACCAGCACCGTATGGATCTAAAATTGATCCCATGTCTGCTTCCAAAACCAAAATGGCCAAAATTGCAGTCATTGTTGATGAAGTCTCTTGCCTTCCTTTGTAAGGTTCTGAAAGAATAAAAGAAATTGAAATTGAAACGTAAAGAAACAGGTTCTGTAAAGTATCCAGGCTGCACTCAGAGCCTGAAATTCCTGTGGCAGTTAAGACAATTCCCGGAACTACCCATTAGATGTGTGTTGAAATCTTCCCTGACCACCTAGTTACTTAACAACCTCTTCCCAAAAACCGTGCAGCTAAGCACATATACATCTCAGGGCTTCAACCAATCAGTTTAAATGTATACCCCTTCTCAGGGCTGACCAATCACCCCCTGCCTGAACTGTTCCCACCAATGAATGTGCAAATCATGTTTTAGAGTTGTTATTTGATTTTCCCACAGTATACGGTGATTTGCTAAAGGAAGCTAGGATGTATGTTAAGTCCCTGCCCTCTCTAAAGAATGTATATAAAATCTGCTCATGTTGTTCTTGGGGCTCTTTGTTTTTTGCTCCTCTGAAGTGAGCTCTGAGCCCCAGCATGCTGAACCCCCAATAAACCCTTTGCTGTTTCATGAGAAATTCTCTTGGTGGTCTTTTCCTCCGACGTTCGGCCCACCTTTTCATCTGGAGGCCCTAGCTGAGAAATCCAGCAGTGACGAACAAAAGACCCCAATGGACCCCTTTCAGAGTAATTCAGGTGCCTCTTTCTGGTTTCGGGTTTCAGGTTAGGGCTTGGCAAAATGGCTGTCGGTGAAGAACATTAGCTCTCTGCGATGGTGGCTGACAGATGTGTCACAGAGTCACAGGCCACGTCCCTGGGGGAAACTCCAGAGGACTCGGGAAATTGAGGATTAGTAGATTCCTCAACTCGGTTATTTTTTGCTTCAGGATTCGGTTTTCCAGCCCATCAGGTTTTGCTGGCTACTCAGTTTTGTTCATTGTCAGGAACTCATGTTGAGTTTACTGTCTGTCTTTATTGTCTAACCCATCAGGTTTGGCCAGTTACTCAGTTCTAATCTTTTTCTTGGACTCATGTTAAACGTTTACTGTTTGTCTTTGTCTGTGTCACGTTTGTGTATTCACTGTCCCTGTTTGAGTAACTCCCATTATGGGACATTATGGGACAAAGCACTTCCATGCCTCTGTCCCTTAACCTTGATCATTGGACTGATGTTCGCTCAAGTACCAAGAATCTTTCTTTTTCAGTAAAATGCCGGATCTGGCAGACTCTCTGTGCTTCAGAATGGCGCATCCTAGGAGTCGGATGGCCCCGAGAAGAATCCTTCCACTTCCCTCTAATCCGAAAAGTCAGAGATATTGTCTTTCACCGGGGCCACTTGGCCACCCAGATTAACAGCCATATACCCCTTCCCCCACGATCTTATCATTCCAACATTCTGCTCCTCCCCCTCTTCCCTCCATTCTGAGTCACAAGACTGGACACTCCTCTCTCTCCTTATCCTCTACCCTCGCTCCCCAACCCACAACATGTTCCAGATGATCCTCCTGCCGCTGACTCAGCCTCTCTGCTCCTAGAGGCAATTGGGCCAGACCCAAGCCCTCCAGGGGACTTCCCCGCAGCAGCAGCAGACCCTGCTCCCCTGAAGGAAGCTGGGCCACCTAAAGGAACCCGCAGGAGATAAATAATATAAAACTCGGAAGCCCCAGTGATGCTCCCTCTCTGTCCCTACGGGCCCATGAACCGACCCAACTGGGACCCCAACACCTTTGAATGTAGGTAGCATCTGTCCACTTATCGCCGTTCTCTAATAGTGGGTCTCTGAGCGGCCGCCAGAGGGCCGACTAATTTGGCCAAGGTAAGAGAGATTATCCAAGGGCCTAATGAGTCTCCTTCTATGTTTCTGGAGAGAATTATGGAAGCGTATAGGAAATATATTCCTTTTGATCCTCAGGCAGAAGACCAAAAGCCATCCGTTGCAATGGCCTTTATCGAGCAGACTGCCCTAGATATTAAGAGAAAGTTACAACGTCTAGATGGATTATAAGATATGACCTTAAGAGATTTAGTCAGAGAAGCTGAGAAAGTATATTATAAGAGAGAAACTGAGGAGGAAAGGGAATAGAGGAGAGAGAAGGAAAGGGAACAAAAGAAGGAGGAAAGAAGCAAATGGCAGAGTAAAGCATTGCCTAAGGTTCTGGTCACAGCAGCAAATAGGCCAGAAGTTAAAAAGCAGGGATACATAAAGGCATACCTGGGCCCACGCCAAAGGCTGCCGTTGGCCTCAAATCAATGTGCCCACTGTAATAAAAAAGAACACTGGGCCAAAGAGTGCGCCCAAAAGAAGCAGCCACGCCAGCCCGCCGTGCTGACTCTAGAAGAGGACTAGGAAATTCGGGGCTCAGATCCCCTCCCCCAGCTCAGAGTAACATTTGAAGTTGAGGGGAACACAGTGAACTTTGAAGTGATTACAGGAGCAGTATACTCAGCCCTTAAGACTTCACTGGCCCCCCTATCAATTAAATCGTCCCTAGTTCAAGGGGCTAATGGCAGTAAATATCAGGCTTGGACAACTAAGATGAATATGGACCTCGGAAAGGAAAAAGTCCACCACTCTTTCCTAGTAATCCCAGAATGCCCGGCCCCATTGATGGGCAGGAATATGCTTACCAAACTCTGGACTAGAATAACCTTTAACCCTAATGGTCCCCAAGTGGGGGTTCTAAAGCCTGCAGTATTAACTCCCATAGTAACATCTTTGACTATGTCTGTAGAAGATGAACATCAACTCTTCGCGCCCCCTAGGACTGATCAAACAGGCAAACTACCCCAGAAATGGATAAAAGATTATCCTAATGCCTGGGCAGAAACTGCTGGGTTAGGTCTAGCCATCAACAACCTCCAATAGTAGTAGAATTAAAAGCCTCTGCGTCTCCAATTAGTGTTAAACAATATCCTCTAAGCAAAGAAGCTAAGGATGGGATAAGGCCCCATATTCATAAATACCTGGGTCTTGGGGTCCTAAGGTCCTGTCAATCAGCCTGGAACACCCCCCGGTACCAGTAAGAAAGCCAGGAACTGGGGACTACCGTCCTGTTCAAGACCTAAGAGAGATAAACAACAGAGTGCAGGACATTCACCCCACAGTACCCAATCCATATAATTTGCTTAGCACTCTGAATCCGGAGCAGAAATGGTACACTGTGCTGGACTTAAAAGATGCTTACTTCTGCTCGCCTCTACATAAGGACTGTCAGTTGCTGTTAGCTTTAGAGTGGATAGACCCAGAACCTGGAACATCTGGCCAACTAACCTGGACTAGACTCCCACAGGGGTTCAAAAAATCCCCCATTCTCTTTGATGAAGCCCTCCACAGAGACATCAATGACTTCAAAACTGCACACCCCAAAGTCACCCTACTCCAATAGTGGATGATCTTCTACTGGCAGCCAACACCAAGGAGACTTATGAGTCTGGGACCCAAGCACTATTATTCGAGCTTGCTCGGCTTGGATATATGGCTTCTGCCAAAAGGCCAAACTTGTCAGCAAGAAGTAATCTTCCTGGGTTATTCTCTTAGGGGTTGCAAACGATGGCTCCCTGAGCCCAGAAAAAAAACCGTTTTGCAGATACTGCCCCCATCTAATAAGAGAAAACTCAGAGAGTTTCTTGGGACTGCCAGCTTTTGCAGGTTATGGATTCCTGGGTTCGCATCTCTGGCTGCCCCTTTATACCCGCTGATAAAGGGGGATGCCCACTTCCAATGGACCCCTGAACACCAACAAGCTTTTGATAATGTCAAAAAAAGGTGCTGCTATCTGCTCCGGCCTTAGTACTCCCAGATGTAGAAAACCCTTCACTCTCTATATCGAGGAAAAGAAAGGAATAGCACGGGGAGTGCTCACTCAGTCTTTGGGACCTTGGAAAAAGCCAGTAGCGTATTTATCCAAAAAACTGGACCCATTGGCTAGCGGGTGGCCCCATTGCTTAAGTGCTATAGCAGCGGCAGCCCTTCTAATAAAAGATGCTCATTAATTAACGTTGGGACAGAAGCTACCCATTATAGCCCCCCATGCCCTGGAGAGCATCATCTGTTAGCCTCCAGAGAGGTGGCAATCAAACTCCAGAATAAACCACTACCAGAGCCTCTTGCTTGACAAAGACAGAATAACGCTGGGACCCCCTGCTCCACTCAACCCACCTACACTGCTGCCAGAAGAATCATCAGGACCCGTCACTCATGAGTGTCAACACATACTGGCAAGGAAACCAGTATACAACAAGACTTGAAGGATCAGCCACTGCCTCGCCCTGAAGTCGTATGGTTTACGGATGGCAGCAGCTTCCTCCAAGATGGTAAGCGGCGGGCTGGAGCAGCAGCAGTTAGCAAAACTGATTTCATCTGATACTCTGGTCTCCCAGAAGGGACATCAGTCCAAAAAGCAGAACTGATTGCCCTTATGAAAGCATTGGAACTAGCAACAGGGAAAAGGGCCACCATATAAACTGATAGCCACTATGCATTTGCCACTGTTCATATGCTCGGGACTATTTACCAACAATGCGGGCTATTAACCTCTGCCAGGAAAAAAATAAAAAATAAAGATGAGATCCTCCACCTTGGCTCAGCAGTGCAGGGCCATAAGGAACTAGCTATAGTGGACTGTCCCGGGCACCAGAAGAGAAACAACCCTGTGGCAGTTGGAAACAGAAGGGCAGATGAGGAAGCCAATTATGGCAGCCCTAAACGGAGTGACTCTGTTAACTTTTTCCACACCGGGGGGAACAAAAATCAGGAGACTTGGCCGCCCCGGAACATTCAGGCAACTTATCATCTGAGGAGACAGATACAGAAATCTGGGACCCTACAGAGCCAAGTTTACAATTTCAAAAAGCCCACCTTTATGTCAAAGACGTACACCAGCTCAACCACTTAGGCTCAAAGAAGTTATAGGCACTCTTTTAGGACCGAAGAAAGGACTTATTATTGACTGACTCAAAGAGGAAAAAAATAGCTGAGCAGGTGACTAGAGCTTTTCAAGTCTTCCAATTAGTTAATACTTTCCCATCCAAGATTCCTGCAGGGAAGCGCATACGAGGAACCAGACCAGGACAATTCTGGGAAGTGGACTTTTCTGAAATTAAGCCAGCAAGGTATGGACTTAAATATCTCCTAGTCTTTGTAGATACTTTTTCAGGATGGGTCGAAGCCTTCCCCATGAAGAAAGAAACAGCTCAGATGGTGGTCAAAAAGATCCTAGAAGACAGTTTTCCAAGGTTCGGCCTGCCTAAGGTAATAGGGTCTGATAACGGACCGGCATCCGTGGCCCAGGTAAGTCAGGGATTTTTCAGGACCCTGGGGATTAATTGGAAGTTATATTGTGCTTATAGACCCCAGAGCTCAGGACAGGTAGAAACGATGAATAGAACCATCAAAGAGACTTAACGAAATTAATCTTGGAGACCGGCATAAAAAATTGGACTATGCTCCTACCTCATGTACTTTTTCGTGCAAGAAATACCCCTCCGCCCCTTTGTGTAACCTCACCCCTTATGAAATTCTCTACGGTGCCCCTCCTCCATTAAGGGACCTAACCCCAACTCTTAGATTAATGATTCCTTTCACACACCCTTGCTAGACAGACTTAAAGCCCTTGAACAAACCCAGCACCCAGCGATACCTGTGGAAACAGTTGGCCACTGCTTATCATCCTGGAGACGAGGGAACTCCACATCGATATCAAGTGGGAGACTTCGTCTACATGAGACAGTATCGGGTGTCATCCCTGGAACCCTGCTGGAAAGGACCATACCAGGTGCTGCTTATAACACCTACAGTGGTGAAAGTGGATGGGATCACTTCCTGGATCCATGCCTCCCATCTCAATCCTGTGCCCTGTCCATACTCTGGCTGGAAACTGGAACAGACTGGTAACCCTCTCAAGTTGCATGTCTGTGGTGTGGGTAGGGCTATGGATTCTTCCCCTGACCACCAGCAGTCCTAATCCCCATCAGCCTGTTCAGCAACAATGGCAAGTTATAAATCCTACTGGGCAAGTAGTGTGGTCTATTTCACATACAGCCCCCTTATGGACTTGGTGGCCATCTCTCCACCCGGACATTTGTCAGCTTGCCATAGGCCTCTCTGACTGGGATCTCCCTGACATAGTGGACCCCACACAGATCCCACTAAAGCCCAAACCAGGGCAACATAGACCAACTTACCCCATGAATTATTGATGTCATCTCCCCAGCTCAGGTGTAAACTAGCCAGTCTTGTTTATTAAGTGTGCCCAGCTGATTTCTGAAATCGCAAACAGGCCCAAACCTGTGGAGGACCCAGTGACTTTTATTGTAGATCTTGGGGTTGTGAACACACGGGAGCTACATTGTGAAACCCAAACTCCCCAGACAGTATGATTCGGTAGGATGAAATGACATCTGGATTGATCCCAATAAATGTGCCGCTATTCAAGTGGTGTCAAAAACTTGCTGTGGAAAAAATAGTCTATGTTACCCCCTCAATATAACTTTCACTTCCAAAGGAAGGGGCTACCTCAGAACAACATGGCCTATGGGAAATACTTGGGGAATGCGATTCTATATTAATGGCCCTGGTTATGACTTTGGTCTCTGGTTCACCATCCAGCTTAAAAAGGAAGAAAATCCCACAGCAATAGGGCCCAATCCATTCAAGTCAGGAATTAAGCCTCCTAAACCTCCCATGCCTAGATCTACCAAAACCCCTCTACCATCTCATACTTTGCAGTTTCCGTCTTTGCCTACTTCCCCAGTCCAGAGTACAGCTGACTCCTCCCCCTGGGAACTAATTAAAGGAACCTTTATGGTACTGAACTCCACACAGTCAGAACTCCTTGCATTTCAGCCCAGGTATTTGACAGCTCTGTACATTATTGAGTAATGGTGCAGATACCCCCCAGGGTGCTCTATCATGATCCAGAATCCTTTGAAGGTCTACTAGGTGGACAAACAACCCGATTTTGCCGGGAGCCAGTGTCCCTTACTCTAGCCATCCTATTGGGGCTAGGAGCTGCTGCAGGAGTGGGTACAGGAACAGCTGATATGATCCATGGGTCACAACAAATGGCCTGATTGGAAACAGCAATAAATCAAGACTTGAAGACGTTAGAGACCTCCATCACAGTTTTGCAGGAATCCTTAACCTCTCTCTCTAAAGTTGTTTTACAGAACAGGTGAGGATTAGACCTCCATTTAATAAGGGAGGGGGGCCTCTGTGCTGTACTGAGAGAAAAATGCTGTTTTTATGCTGACCATACTGGAGTTGTAAAATAATCCATGAGTAAATTGAGAAAATGCCTTGAAGAGCACCAGAGAGAAAGGGAGATTCAACAAGTGTGGTTTGAGTCATGGTTTACCTTGTCTCCCTGGTTAACTACACTCCTATTAGCCTTAGCTGGACCCCTGATCATGCTTATGGTGTTGATAACTGTGGGACCTTGTTTGCTTAACCTCATAGTTTCCTTTCTCCAGGCTCAGATTGGGCAGGTAAAACTCATGGTAATCAGACAGAAATACACTTCACTGGCAGAAATAGAATGTGAGACCCCACAAAAATTATGATTCATTACTTTTAAAATTAAAAGTAGGCAGAAAAAGGAGAAGTGAAAGAATTAAAGAAATTAAAATTGAAACGTAAAGAAACAGGTTTTGTAAAGTTTACAAGCTGTGCTCAGAACCTGAAATTCCTGTGTCAGTGAAGACAATTCCCGGAACTGCCCATTAGATGTGTTGAAATCTTTCCTGACCACCTAGTTACTTAACAACCCCTTCCCAGAAACCGTGCATCTCAGCACATATACATCTCAGGGCCTCAACCAATCAGTTTAAATGTATACCCCTTCTCAGGGCTGACCAATCACCCCCTGCCCGAACTGTTCCCGCCAATGAATGTGCTAATCATGTTTTAGAGTTGTTATTTGATTTTCCCACAGTATATGATATTTGCTAAAGGAGGCTATGATGTATATAAAGTCCCTGCACTCTCTAAAGATTGTATATAATCTCTTCTCAAGTTGTTCTCGGGGCTCTTTGTTCTTTCCTCCTCTGAAGTGAGCTTTGAGCCCCAGCATGCTGGACCCCCAATAAACCATTTGCTGTGGCATGAGACAATAGGTGCTTGGGTTTTCTCATGTCTCCAAATCACATAAAGAATCTATACCTGACAGTCAGTAAGCCTCAAATTGGAGAAGCAGTGCAGTATTAGCGGCAGGGCTATTTGATCACTCCTGATTCAAAGGAAGGGTGTTCAGGCCACCCAATGCCCTTCTGGACTTCAAATATTACCTAGATTTCTGTTTTCATACTTATATTTCACCAGTATATTCTTGTAAATATCGCAGGTTCCCAATACCATAATTCATCCTGCAGAATGATTCCTAAACCAAATCGAACCTGTTATTACCCTTAACCATGCAATATTTCCTCAATATAACTTAACAGAAGAACAAGGATATTGTTGGTCTTACAATACAGGAATGTAGGGGATCTTCCTCCTGCTGAGAACCTCAAAGTTCCGTGCAGAAATGATCCCTGAAGAAGATGTAGACACCTATGAAAGACCTGAGAGAGCAAAAGTCAACTTCCATGTAAAACAACCTGGTCAAAATGAAGGGATGTGTCTGAAAGCCTCTCTCTTCTTAATGTAGATAAAATCGACCAAACCAGGCCTGTGTGGAGAGCTGTTCCCGGGTGCCTATGGTTGATATACCATTCTATCTTGTGAAAGTGTCACAGGAAGTATGGGCAGCCTCCATCTCATGAGACCCTTGGAAGCAACTGTTAGGAAAAAGTGGTTGCCAACCCAGTGACCTCATTCAGTTCGTGAAGGAAGTGACCTATCACACTTCCTTGGTGATGGAACTCTCTGAACTCGGGATCCAGGAAGCCAGGCACCCAGAGCCAGTCCCAGTCCCAGTCTCAGTGGTCTCATTTGTTTGGATTTACGAAGGACAGAGTCAGTCTTTCTTAGTACCTACTGAAGTGAGAATGGCCAAATGCCAGGAGAGCTCTGAAGAGGGGCCTTTTCTGAGAAAGCAGGTAGTGGCTCAACCATGGCTCCTGACAACTTCTCAGAGTTGGCAAAGAAGTCCAGGTCTGAGATAGGACAGGCCATTTTGGTGGAACATAGTATGGCCCACCAGTCAGAGGACACTCAGGATACTCACAGACATACTTGGGGGAAGGAGATTCCGTTGTGGGTGTCTGTGTGAGTTTGTGGTTTTGTCTCATGTTCTGAGAATAGGTAGGAAAGGCGGTTTGTTTGTTTAGACTGGAATGTTTCTAGAAAGTCGTTTGACAACGCGAGTGTTTCTATGTCTGTGTATCCCACTGAATCCGTTTTTGTAGACATTTGAAAAGAGAATTCATCAATGGTTGTGTCCTGTCTAGTAAAAAGATTCCCAGCATTCATCTTGCCAAATTAAAGAATAAAGAGCTGCTTGCCTTATGGATGGGCAACACCTATTATCTTCTTAAGTTCCTCTTTTCTTCCTGAATACTGGCCACTCTCCAGAATAGCCTCATGGTATTATTTCCAAGATATGTACCACCTCCAAGCTCTGTGACATGATCATGTACTGGATAGCTGAAGGGAATGAGAGCATCTCAGAAAACTCAGATATCAGTGCGACCAGTAAAGTCTCAGTGGAGAAATACTACTTTGGACTTTTGCTTACCTATTTTTCTGTTGTCCTGAATGTCAGGAACGTGTTTGCCTCAGGCCACCCCTGTGTGAAACCTGAAGAAATCAGTTTTCAAATGGAAAAGGATGGGCGTCACCTGTGGCTCTTTGCTTAATTGCTTTGGAAATGGATGTGGCTGAATCAGCCTCTTTGCCCTCTGTGAGCCAGTGGCTTAGATTCTCAGCACCTGATGGATCTAAAGAAAGTTTCCAAGTGTGCATCCAAAACCAAAATGGCCAAAAGAGCAGTCATTGTGGATGAAGTCTCTCGCCTTCCTCTGTAAGCTTCCTGACCTCCATCAAGTGAGAATAGGGATCCGTTGGGTCAAACCAGTTCTTCAAAGCTCTGCAGAGGCTAGCCAATAGGTGCTTGGGTTTTCTCAGGACACCAATTCACATAAAGAATCTATACCAGTCAGTTGGCCTCAAACTGGAGAAGCAGAGCAGTATTAAAGAAGGGCTATTTGATCACTCTTGGTTCACAGGAATGGTGTCTAGTCCACTCTGACTTTAGGCAAATGAGGGGCAAGGGAGCTTATTTTGGACACTGTCTTGGGCTGTGCCCGTCATGGAAACCTCTAGCTAGAGGTTATTCAGAGTGTCTATGTTGAAGAAGATGAGGGCCATGTGGGAGTTTTTTGGTTTTAATTGTGGTCAATTGTTGGTGGTTAGAAGAGAATCCTGGGTCCACCTGGGCTGGAACTCTGGTGCGATTCCCCTTAAAGACTGAGTTCTGGAACTGACCTCAGAGAAGTATTGCCATTAATTGTGTTGGGATTTTAGGCGGCCTTGCATGAGAGTCGCCATTGGAAACTGAGATCTAAGCCTGGGGTGGCTATTCACCAAGCACTGTCAATCTCAGCCAGGACATCACATGAATTTATTCTGAAAGACTTGGCAGCCATTGTTGACAGTCAAAACACACATGGACCTCACATTGTAGACCTCAATGGGCCTGGCTTCATGTGGCCTTTTGGCCACTCTTTGGGAAGACTTGCCTCTGAAAATTCTCCAGAGTTTTCCTTGAAATGTGCTTCCTAAAAATTTAATGGTTCCTGAATGAATTGAAACCCACAGTTTCTCCAACTTCATCCTTGAAAAATGTCCAGATAAATACCATGAAATTTTTGAAATTTCCACGACCAGGTGGCACTGGAGAACTTTTGGATGTCCTGTTGCTGATCAAGAGTGTACCAGACAGTGCCTTCCTTGACTGGGTTTCATGAAAATGGTGTAGAACAGAGCTGCCAGTATGGTGGAGCCTGCTGAGTAGTGGGCCCAGAGCTGTGGTGTGCAGTTGTGTGATAAAACATCTGTGGTGGTGTCATGTGGATCTTACTTTGGCTTCCAAATGCTTGTGACTGACATGGTGCAGCCAGCATACCTTTGTATATTAAGCCATCTTGTTAGATGGAGAGTTTTCAGGGCAATGTTCAGAATCAAGTTGCTACGGTCAAGGGGGCAAGCAATGTGGCGTAGAAGCCTGGTTGGTGCATTCTCCTGCAGACCCTTACACACCACACGTGACAGAACTCCCTCCAGCACTGTGTCCCAGTGGAACTCCTTGTATTTTGTGAAGCAAATACCAAACTCCCAGTGCAGCAACAAGAAACACAACAAAATTGGAGAATGACCAAATGGCTTCACAGTCTACACGGAAAGATTCTTAGACCCCAGTGGCCACAGTAAACCCACAAAGAGAGAATTCAGCACTGCTACCTCATGTTCATTGGAAAATAAGAAACCATGTCCTCCATGTAACAGATGCATACACAGCTTTGATGGTCTCACTAAAAAGGAAGCTAAAGCTCCTGAAAACAACATATATTTCAAGTGTACAACCTCAAAGACAGTTTCCCAGATGTCTTGAGGCCTGCACACTTCCATGTTTGTGGAGTTTTTACAGTCTCCATTACTTTTGGAAACTCCTCTACCACCTCCAGTGTTGTGAACTCCAGAGCATTTTCCATTCCAGATATGTATTCCTAGATTTTCTAACTCTTCTCCTCTAATTGTATCTTACTTGGGGCTAAGGTAATGTCAAGGCATTGTTCTGGATGAGAGTGGGAAGATTTTTTTGTAGCACATATTTGCATACACATTGGATTCATTTTCCAATTATTCATTCAAAATACTGAATCCCTCATAGTAACCCACTCCCTACTAGACTCTGACTACAAATCCTATTATGATGGATAAAATAGACCAAACCAAATTGAAATACAAGTAGTTCAGAGGATGCAAGGTTAACATTTGGACGTTCCTTTTGCATTATATATGGTAGGAGTTTTAAATCTAGTCATTTTTTTGTTGAAACACTTCTCCATGTGTTTTTAAAGTTAACAAATATGTGAATTCATGTCTCCATTTCTCTGTAGCCTATTCAGCACATATATTTTTATATGCACATATAGAATCCTACCTGGTACCACACGTACATTCTTGTGAGGTGGCTCACTTGGCAGATACAAATTGTGAGAAGAGATCACTCCTGTTAAACACTGTTGAAACTGAAAATTCAACCTATGAGTGAGTATCCTAGCTAGACAACATTATACATAAATTCATGTTCAGTAAAATGAATATTTTTAGATCTGTGGATGATATATATTTCATGGTGAATTTCATTTGGCTTGTATATTAATACTTTTTAATTTCTGTGTGTGTATTTTAATATATATATATATATATATATATATATATATATATATATATACACTCTCCAGAGTTTTCAAAATATGAAATAAATGTATCTTATTATGTACTCCTTAAATTCATTAATATTTAAGTGCGTATTTATAATCAATTTTTCATAAGATTATTCTAAGACATATTCATCCTCCTGAAATACGTATTTGTTTCCTAGTACTGAAAACTAAGTTAAGTGAATTGTGCATACATATCCTAATATTTTTACACTAATTGACCCAGGTTAATATAAATGCAAGTAGATTTCTATAGGACATGATGTGTATTTTGACGTTCATTTTTTTTCAACACTTGTACATTACTATTTCCTCAGTTTATGCACATCATAAGATATATATTTCATCCACAAGTTCACAAATTTAAAGGCTTTTGTTTCACTTTCAATCACTTCCTGCTTCAGAACACATGTATTCCTCCAGGTTACATGACTGGTCTTTTCATGAGACTTCTTTCCAAACACATTATTTTCGATTTCCACAATTATTTTTGAAGCAAAACTCACATATTCTTCATGATAAACCATAACCCTAATATTACCATTAGATGTATAACTGGTTTGAATGAATGGATATATATCAATATAAGGTTTCCTGTATATTTTCAGATATCAATTTGAACCATTATTTAAGTTGGAACCAGTTATATTATTTATTCACAGTATGGTCTATTCATGCATTATTTCTATATTCATAGACACAGTGTACACCTATTTGTATTCAAAATACTAATTTACACGTCTTCAAAATACTGTTCCTAGAAATGGTGAAAGAAATACTCATGTCACCTGATCTACATATACATTTTATCACAGTAATATTCTGGAAACAAAAAGCAAATGTCACACTTATGATTGTACTAAAGCCTAAATGGAAATTGAACATGGATTACTAAAATCATCCATGTCCAGTTTGCCTATTGCTCTCAAATGTGGATCCTATTGGTGACTACATATTTGTTTCTTCCTAAGATTATATATTCAACCTCAAACCTGTTGAAAATGTCTAATCCTATTACTCACCTTATACTTTGCCTGATTTCCTAATGTCTCTATTGATATATATTTTCCCCAGTTCATCATTGTGACTGCCTCTTAACATGTGCTGACATTTACATTCACTCTCTACATGAAACCCTATTGCTAAAGACCATTTTGTCCAAATCCTATACTCACTCATCTTTCTAAAACTACCGTCTCTCTTTCTAATCCTACCGACTATCCCTTTTTGACTGCATGTTCTCTTCGACATTCAATCATCCAAGGTACAATATCCTATACCATTGTATATTGATTTATCTGAGACATCTGTGCAGAAATTAATTCAAAGCTAAGTATCCCAATCAAGGGCCCAATGCCCTTCTGGGCATCAAATCTTACCTAGATTTCTGTTTTCATACCTATATTTCAACTGTATATTTTGTAAATATCACATGTTCCCATAACCATTATTCATCCTGCAGAATTATTCCTAACCCAATCGAACATGTTGTTAACCCTAACCATACACTGTTCCCTCAATCTAACTTTACAGAAGATCAGGGAGAGAGTTGGTCTTCCAATACTGGATTGTAGGGTATCTTCCACCTGATGAGAACCTCAAAAGTCCATGCAGAAATGATACATGTAGAAGAAGGCAGCTATGAAGGACCTGAGAGAGCAAAAGTCATTTTCAATGTTAAACAACCGGGTCAGGATGAAGAGATGTATCTGAATCAGCCTTTCTCTTCTTAATATAGAGAAGATGGACCAAACCAGGCCTGTGAGAAGAGCTGTTCCTGGGTGCCTATTGTTGATATACCATTCTAACTTGTGAAACTGTCACAGAAAGTAGGGGCAGTCTCCATCTCCTGGGACCCTTAGAAGCAAATATCAGTACACACTTCCTTGGTGATGGAACACTCTGAACTTGGGATCCAGGAAGCCAGGCACCCAGAGTAAGTCCCAGTCCCAGTCCCAGTGGTCTCAATTGTTTGGATTTACCAAGGACAGAGTCAGTCTTTGTTGGTACCTACTGAAGTGATAATGGCCAAATGCCAGGAGACCTCTGAAGAGGAGCCTTTTCTGAGAAAGCAGGTAGTGGCTCAACCATGGCTCCTGACAACTTCACAGAGTTGGCGAAGGAGACCAGATCTGAGACAGAACAGGCCATTTTGGGGGAACATAGTATGGACCACCAGTCAGAGGACACTCAATATATTCACCAACATACTTGGGGGAAGGAGGTGCCGTTGTGGGTGTTGCTGTGAGTTTGTGGTTTTGTCTCTTTTCTGAGAATAGGTAGGAAAGACTGTTTGTTTGTTTGGACTGGAATGTTTCTAGAAAGTCGTTTGACAACGCGAGTGTTTCTATGTCTGTGCATTCCACTGTATCTGTGGTTGTAGACATTTGAAAAGCGAATGCATCAATGGTTGTGTCCTGTCTAGTAGAAAGCTTCCCAACATTCATACTGCACAATTTAAGAATGGAGAGAGGCTTGCCTTATGGATGGGCAACACCTACTATCTTCCTAAGTTCTTGTTTTCTTCCTGAATACTGGCCACTCTCCAGAATAGCCTCATGGTTTGGTTTCCAAGATATGTACCACCTCCAAGCTCTGTGACATGGCCATGTACTGGATAGCTGAAGAGAATAGAAGCATCTCAGAAAACTCACATATCAGTGTGACCATTAAAGTCTCAGTGGAAAAACACTGCACTGGGCCTTTTGCTTACCTATTGTTCTGTTTTCCTAAATGTCAGGAAGATCTTTGCCTCAGGAAACCCCTTTGTGAAGCCAGAAAAAAAGAGTTTTCAAATGGAAATGAATGGGCATCACCTGTGGCTCTTTGCTTAATTGCTTTGGAAAGAGATGTGGCTGAATCAGCCTCTTTGCCCTGTGTGAGGAAGTGGCTTAGATTCTCAGCACCTGATGGATCTAAAGAAAGTTTCCAAGTGTGCATGCAAAACGAAAATGGCCAAAAGAGCAGTCATTGTGGATGAAGTCTCTCACCTTCCTCTGTAAGCTTCCTGACCTCCATCACGTGAGAATAGGGATCCTTTGTGTCAAATCAGTTCTTCAAAGCCCTACAGAGGCTAGCACATAAGGGCTTGTGTTTTCTCATGACACCAATTCACATAAAGAATATATACCAGACAGTCAGTAGGCCTCAAATTAGAGAAGCAGAGCAGTATTAAGAGCAGGACTATTTGATCACTATTGGTTCACAGGAAGGGAGTCCAGGCCACCCTGACTTTAGGCAAATGAGGGGCAAGGGAGTTCATTTGGAAAACTGTCTTGGGCTGTGTCCCTCATGGAAACCTCCAGCCAGAGGTTATGAAGAGTGTCTATGTGGAAGAAGATGAGGGCCATTTGGGAGTGTTTTGGTTTTAATTGTGGTCATTTGTTTGGTGGTTGGAAGAGATGCCTAGGTCCACCTGGGCTTGAACTCTGGTGTGATTCCCCTTACAGACTGAGTTCAGGAACTGACCTCAGAGAAGTATTGCCATGAATTGTGTTGGGATTTTAGGAGACCACGCATGAGAGTTGCCTTTGGAAACTGAGATCAATGCCCAGGGTGGCTTTCCACAGAGCATTGTCAATCTCTGCCAGGGCATCACATTATTTTATACTGAAAGACTTGGCAGCCATCGTTGACAGTCAAAACACACATGGGCCTCACATTGTAGACCTCAATGGGCCTGGCTTCATGTGTCTTTTTGGCCACTCTTTGGGAAGCCTTGCCTCTGAGAATTCTCCAGAGTTTTCTTGAAATGTGCTTCCTCAAACATTAATGGTTCCTGAATGAATTGAAACCCACAATTTCTCCAACTTCATCCTTGAAAAATGGCTAGATAAATACCATGAAATTTTTGAAATTTTCATGACCAGGTGGCACTGGAGAACCTTTCAATGTCCTCTTGCTGATGAAGTGTGTACCAGACAGTGCCTTGATTGACTAGGTTTCATGAAAATGATGTAGAACAGAGATACCAGTATGTTGGAGCCTGCTGAGTAGTGGGCCCAGAGCTGTGGTGTGCAGGTGTGTGATAAAACATCTGTGGTCGGGCCATGTGTATCTGCCATTGACTTCCAAATGGCTTGTGGCTGACATTGTGCAGCCAGGAATCACTTATATGTCTGATAACTCTCCATATAAGGCATCTTGTTATATGGAGATGTTTCAGGACAATGTTCAGAATCAGGTGCAATGGTCAAGGGGACAAGCTATGTGGGATAGAAGCCTGGTTGATGCATTCTCCTGCAGACCCTGACCCATCTCATGTGAAAGAACTCCCTCCAGCACTGTGTCCCAGCTGAATTCCTTGTATTTTGTGAAGCAAATAACAAATTCCCAGTGCAGCAGCAAGAAACACCACGAAAAGTGGAGGATGACCAAATTGCTTCACAGTCCACACGGGGAGTCACTTAGCCTTCAGTGGCAACAGTTTACCTACAAAGAGTGAATTCAGCACTGCTGCCTCATGTCCTTTGAAAAAGAAGAAACCATGTCCTCCAGGTCACATAGATGCAGATCCAGCTTTGATGGTCTCATTAGAAAAAAAGCTAAAGCTCCTGACAACAACATATATGTCAAGTGCCCATCGTCAGAGGCAGTTTCTAAGGAAGTCTTCAGGCTGGCAGAGCTCCATGTTTAATAGCATTTACCTATTAGACGAGGATGCAAGAAAAGACCACTGACTCCAATTAAAATCAAGTTAAAGCAAGCTTATATTTTCCACTGCCCAGGTGGCCTCTCCCTCCCAAAACAGTGGGAACAAGACAGCCACCCAAATTTCCTACAGCCCAGGTTTATAACCCAGAATTTTACACTACAGGGGGGTTAAAATATCAGAACTTTGACAAGCATCAAACTAATCGTAGTTTATATATATATATATATATATATTTGCTGGCCCCAACATCAGAATTTATGAAGACCATTAGAGCCTCAGAGAGGGTCATTGTCTGGCCATGGAAGGCCAGTATTTATGAGGTGTCAATAAAGTTTCATAGAGGGCTGTTCCTGGTCAAAGAGCCAGTCATGGGTGAGTTCAAGGCCACGGGCAGGCATTGCAAGCAGGTTCAGAATTTGGTGTAATTTATAGTTAAGCCAAAATTTTCTTTTCATGGCTTTGTGGCAAGATGGATCCCAATTTTAATAAAAGATCAGGTTGGGTCTATCATTCCCCCCTTTTCTAATGTGTCCCTTTCAAATCTTTGATAGGGTAGGGGAAGAGCACTGAGGGAATTTTAATACCTCACGTAACAGTCTCCATATTTTTTGAACTCACACAAAACCAGTCTCCCTGATTTTACCTGACTTAATTAATTACTTAAAATGAAAGTCTATTTATTTTTGGCTACATTGTTGTAAGAAGAGTGGCGTCACTCATTTTGGCTTCTTCTGAGCTGAGAGAGGGTGACATGAGGGGGCACAGCATGAGGGACATGAGTTGCCTTTTAGAAGTCAGTTCGGTTTGAAGTCTGGTTGTGGTAGAACAGTTTGTAAAGTCATCTGGGGATGGGTTCTTCTATGAGAGAAACAAAAACCATGAGTACTGAATAAATGTTGCAGCTGCTGAAACAAGTCACTGTATAGATGTCCCCTCATCTGTCTTCAATATCCCCAGTTATCAGGACTTTCAACTTAATATTTAACTTTTAGTGTCACAGTTGTCCCACCCCATAAGATACAGTTTAATAATTTAATGTCATCTGATCTTGCAAATTCCTTTTACTAGTATGACCTCTGTGTGTAATAGAGAAACCTTTAATTCTGTTAGTCAGGGCTGGATAATCATACTAGCAAACACCAAGCCTACCTGTGTAGGTTAGGAATATCTGCAGGCCTTAAACAAAAAACTTCTGCCTCTGGTAGCTCCTCTTGATAGTCTCTTTTTATTCTCATCAGGCATTCCTCTCTGAGAATCCTTCTTTGTAGCCTCCAGTCTTACTTATTTTGGGAGGCTACCATAAAGTGTATACGTTAAAATATTATTATAACTATTATTATTTAAAATGCCCAGGAATGGCTGTATTTTGGGTTTATCTGTCTTTGCTAAGAGTTTAAGATGAAGCAGTAAAACTGACTTTTGTTTCTATCTATTGTTAACAGTCAGCTGAGATTTTATGGGAGTCATTTCTGGGGAAACTTGAGAGCAGCTTCTCAGTTCTGCTAGTGCCATTTGCGCTAGGTGATTCCAGGTCTTGCTTGACCATGTGGCTTCTCTCAGAAGCATCAGGTATATCTCCCTTCTCTGATGACTCTCTTCTTCGTAGAAAATGCACTGATTGGCTTTCTGTTCTCCAGTGGCCTCATTAATCTTCCTGATCAGGAGTTTATGTGGCTGAGAGTTGCAAAGTTCTTTAGAGAAGTCTCCTGTTCCCTGGATACAAACTGACTCAGAGGGCAAGAGCCAAAATTTGTTTTATTGTCCCTTTTCATTTAAATTAAATTTTAAATCCTAATCTTAAACATCCAGCAAATAAATTTTAACAGCCTTATATTAAGAGTACTGTGCTTTAATGTCTATAATTTAAAATTATTTATCTTTTTATTATTTGGGATCTGTATTTTTCTGTCTTGTAGGTGATGCCTTATTATCTTAAATTAACCAATGTTGTGTTCAAAAGCAACTCTTTTGTAAAACACTAACAGGGAATCTTTAGTTAACTTATAAGGAAATTACAAAATAAAATTAACAAGAGTAAAAATACTTAGTTCGTGTAATAGCTACCCTGAATTTTTGGCTGAGTTATAAATTATATCACCTTTTTGAGATCCTAGTAATCTTGACAGAAAAAAAAAAAACTTCTGAACGTAACTTTAAATTAAATAACATCTGACCTACTGCTTTCGTAGTTATTCTCACATGTTGTAAGATGAGACACAGAGCCTTATCTCAGGTAAGACAGGGCTCTATATAAATCTTAAGTCTTTTAGTTCTAAAGCTGATCTTTTTTTTTTTAAATATCATCTTACACAGTTTACATAAATTGTTTGAGGTCACATGAACATTAGCTAACACCATATGATATCACATTTAAAACATGAATTAAAGAAAGGCTGAATGTTTTTAACCTTTACATAGATTAGGCGCTCATTAACTTAAAAATATATTTAAATTTTTCCCCAATGTAAAAAGTAACATAAAACTTTACATATCTTATTGATAACAAGTAAATAAATCGCCAATATATATATATATATTTTTACCATACAACTTCAGAACACCAGCTTGATGTAATGCTCTTTTAAAGTTTCTACCTTACAGACTTGTATACCTGGAAGATATGAGCACATTAATAGCATCACAATGACATTGATGTTTTTACATTAACCAAATTTAGCTTTTAAAGAAATTCCAGTACAGTGCTCTAAAATAACAGTTCTTATTTAATCAGTTGTTTAATTTTTATGGTTGCTTGCTCTAGAAAAATAAAAATAAACACAATGTTATGGGTAAACTTTTGTTTTCAGAAATTTGTGTCGCTTTATCACATGACTGATTTTTACAATCTTATACAGACTTTAGAACAAACTTATACAGACCTTACTAAATGAATCAGATATCTAACAAAAGTACTCATGAATGAGTAATCCCATATCAAATTTACTTCACTTATTTATCAAAATATTAGAGAAATGTATTGAACAGTGTAAACCATTTTTTTGTTAAAGGAAAAGTCCTAGAACCAAGGCATATTAGACATTTTATAGACATTAATATTTTATTAAATTTTTGAGCAGCTAGAAAAACTTGTAAGCTTAAATTTAAAGACATTTATTGTTATTTGTTTATCCAAATTTAAAGTGAACCTTTTAACTCACGTGAATTAAAGATCTTCGAATCCACTTTTTAAAATTTGTTTTTATGAGTGCTTTTTTTTAATGATCGCTCCTTATATATGTTAATTTGTATATCATATATATGATATACGAACATATAGATATATGGACATACAACACATAACAAAAGTGTGCACAAATAATAATAGTAAGGCCTTGTAGCTTTTCACAGGTGAAATCTCCATTGTAATGTTTCAGAACTCCACTGTTGGTCAAAGATAGAACTGATGAGAAAAATATTAACCTAGTTCTCTAGGATCAAAATAATGAGCTCAAAAAAAAAATACAGAATCTAAGGAAAAAAATGAGAGTCCTAGAAAAAATGACTGGCCAGTAATTAGTAAATACCATACGATTTACCTTTTTTTTTCCCACTTAGACATCAGATCAGTCTCCTACTGAGCTTGCAGGCTTCTTTCATTTACATTTCAACATAAGTCCTGGCTGAGTTCTGGAAGGAGCTGGACAAAACTGCTATTCTGAGCGGACACCTCAGGCCTAAGGCACTTTAACCATAATTTTCAGGTGAGGATGTTGAAAATTATGATACAATTTTAAGATACAATTCAAAATTTTATACCTTAACATCTTGTTTTGTCAACAGATACCATACTATGATTTACTATCCTTGTCCAAATTAATGCACTGACACACTGTGACATTTTCCCAGGCTACCCAATTAAAAATTGGTGAAAAAAAAGACTAAATGATTGGGAAGTTACTTGCCAACTTGGAAGTAGAATTCTTTAGTTTTCCATTTTAAGTATTTAAGTTCTCTGGCATGAATTATCTGAAATCATAAACTAAAAAATTACCTAAACCCGACTTTTAACTGCAAGATTGAGCAATGCTACAAAAACCCATCCAGATACCATATTGTTACAATAAAACATCATCATTTAGACACACATTCAGCTAAGATCATTCCCAAGAAACAATTTATAATATCAACACATTATTGCACATGTCTTAAATGGCCAGAAACAAAGACAAAAGACAGACAGAAAGGAGCTCCAGACTATGGCTGACAGGACAGAAGCCTTTAAAACAGCAGATAAGAGAAAAATCTCCTACACCAGTGGCATGATAGATGTCCCCACAAGGGCATCAGATGTTTTCACAGAGGGGCAACCTGAAATGTAATATCAAAGGTCTCCATGGTGACTTTACTGCATTTAGTGTCTCCTTTTTCTTTTTCTCTTTTTTAAGAAAACAGAGGTGGCATAATACTTACAGTGCAGGGAAGGAAGGAGGGAATTTACTGAAGCAACAGGACTTCGGCAGCTGCTGGGAGTCCCTCAGTCCCGTCTTTTACTTACAGGATTAGCTCCTCTGGTTTGGTTCCACCCCAAGCACGCTGAATCTCCTAACATTTCAGTAGTCAGCTCTCAAAAATTCCGGGGTCGGGGGGGTATCAAAATTCGTAACTTAAATTTCGGTTCTGGACCTTGAAGCCAATTAATACCAATTTAATATAAGGACAGGGTTTGAGAAAAAGTAAAAGGGAGGTTTACTGCTTTGCTAACAAAGGATAAAAACAGGGGATTCTGTCCAAAGTTGTGACTCTCTTGATCTGGAGGGACAAGGGGTTTTAAAGGAGCTTCACTTGTTAACCTGGGAGATACTCAGTTATTAGGTCTCCAGCAGGCATTGCCCTCTGCAGTGGGTGTGCTCCAGACAGCCAGCTAGGGGCTTCTCTCATCCTGCTTAACAAAGGGGGGGTATAGTGCATCACATTTCTTTAAAACACAGTCCAAAGGGGTGACAGGCTTACATGCTTTATTACCCATTTTCACGTCCAATATCCTTAAGTTTTTATCACAGAAATCACACAACAAAACGCACAAAAACAAATAAAAAACATTTAGAACACAGAACAAAACACAAAAAAAAAAACAGAAACTCGGCGAATAAACAGAAAACCAGAGGAGCAATGCAGCGTCTTGCTAAAGCTCCGGGGTAGGAGCTCCTGCGTGCCAGTTGGCACCTCTCTACACTTTCAGAGGTATTCCCTACAGAAAAGAACAGAGGAAAGAAGGATTCCTATTACTGTCCCGGACAGGAGTATATGTGAGCCTTCCCAGGCCACCTCTCTGTCATCAGAAGAGTACTCCCTTAACCGGATATCAGATGTTATAAAGGCGCCTCTTACCTATGAAGGCCTCCTCCACCAGGTGCTTGATAATAGTTTTAGTGCGATGGTTCACTGCAGTGATCCATGGACTGAAGGCTCATTCCAAGGCCTTGGAACTTGTCTCTCCAGCCTGGAGTCCTGGAGGATAGGCCAGCTTCAGAATTTCCAGCAGTCTGGCTTTGTGATCTGGTCGGGTCATGTTGCTGGGGAACTCCAAAATGTTAGTCCAGGACACAAGAAAAGACCACTGACTCCAATTAAAATCAAATTAAGGCAAGCTTAATATTTCAACCAGCCAGGCTGCCTCTCCCTCTCAAAATGGCGGGAACAAGACAGCAACCCCACCTTTCCTACAGCCCAGCTTTATAGCCCAGAAAGTTACACAAAAGGGGGGTTACAGAAAACAGAACTTTGACAAGCATCACACTAATTGTAGTTTACATTTGATTTTCTGGCCCCAGCATCAGAAATTATGAGGACCATTAGAGCCTCAGAGAGGGTCGTTGTCTGGCCAGGGAAGGCGAATATTTATGAGGTGTCATTAAAGTTTCAGAGAGGGCTGTTATCTGGTCAGAGAGCCAGGCATGGGTGAGTTCAAAACATGGTCAGGCATTCTAAGCAGGTTCAGAATTTGCAGTAATTTATAGTAAAGCAAAAATTATCTTTTCATGGCTTTGTGGCAAGATGGCTCACAATTTTAATGAAAGATCATGTTGAGTGATCAACCCTGTCCCCTACTTTTGGAAAATCCTCTACCACCTCCAAGGTTGTGAACTCCTGAGCATTTTCCATTCCAGATATGTATTCACAGAATTTCTAACTCTTCTTCTCTAATTGTGTCTTACTTGGGGCGAAGTTAATGTCAAGCCATTGTTCTGGATGAGAGTGGGAAGAATATTGTGCTGCACATAATTGCATACACATTGGATTCACTTTCCAATTTTCCAATTGAAATACTGAATTCCTGACAATAACCCATACCCTTCTAGACGCTAACTACAAATACTAATATGATGGAGAAAAATAACCCAAACGGAATTGAAATACAAGCAGTTCAGAGGAGGCATGGTGTATATTGGACTTGCCTTTTGCAAGATAAAAGGTAGGTGTTATAAATCTAGTCATTTTTTAATTGAAATAGTTTTATATGTGTATTAAAGTTAACAAATATGTGAATTCCTATCTCCCTTTCGCTGTAACCTATTCAGCACATTAATTTTTATATACACATATAGAATCCTACCTGATATCACACGTACATTTTTGTGAGGTGCCTGACATTGCAGATACAAATTGTGAGAAGAGATTACTCCACCTAAATGCTGTTGGAACTGAAAATTCAAGCTAATGGTGAGCTTCCTAGTTGAATAACATTATACATAAATCCATGTTCAGTAAAATGAATATTTTTGGATCTGTGGATGATATATATTTTATGGTGAAATTCGATTGGCATATATAATTCTACTTTTGAATGTCTTTGTTTGTGTGTGTGTTTGTGTGTGTGTGTGTGTGTGTATATATATATATATATATATATATATATATATATATATATATATATATATATAAAATAAATCTCCAGATTTTTCAAAATATGAAATATATGTGTCTTATATACACTCCCTAAATTCATTCATGTTCATGTATGTGGATTAATAATCAACTTTTCACAAGATTATTCTCAGAAATATTCATCCACCTGAAATACATATTTGTTTCCTAGTACTGAAAACTAACTTCAGTGAAAGGTGCAAACAATTCCTAGTATTTCTACATTAACTGACCTAGTTTAACATCAATGCTAGTAGATTCCTATGGGACATGATGTGTATTTTGACATTAATTATTATTCAACACTGGTACATTACTATTTCTTCAGTTTATGCACATCATAGGATATATATTTCATCCACTACTTAGCAAATTTATAGGCATTTGTTTCACTTTCAATCACTTCTTGCTCCAGAACACATGTATTTCCCTATGTTTCTTGACTGGTCTTTTCATGAGACTTTTTTCAAATATATTATTTTCAATTTCCATGATCAATTTTTAAGGAAAACTCACACATCCTTCATGATAAAACATAACCCTAAGATGACCATTAGATATATAACTGGTTGAAATGATTGATTGTGCATCTTTATAACATTTCTTATATATTTTCAGATATCCATTCAATCCATTATTTAAAGTGGATCCAGTTATATTATTTATTCCCAGTATGGTCTATTCATGCGTTATTGCTATATTCATAGACAGAGGGTATACCTATTTGTACCCCAATACAAATTTATATGTCTTCAAAATATTGCTCCTGGAAATGGTGGAAGAAATACTCATGTCACGTGATATACATATACATTTTATCACACAAATATTCTGGACACAAAAAGCAAAGGTCACACTTTCAATTGTACCAAAGCCTAAATGGAAAGTGAGCATGGATTACTAAAATCATCTATGTCCAGGTTGCCTAATGCTCTCAAATGTCAATCCTATTGGTGACTACATATTTGTTTCTTCCTAAGATTATATATTCAACCTCAAGCCTGTTGAAAATGTCTAATCCTATCACTCACTTTGTACTTTGCTTGATTTCCTAATGTCTTTATTGATATCTGCTTTCCCTCATATTTTCCCCAGTTCATCATTGTGACTGACTCTTCACATGTGCTGACATTAACACTCACTCTCTAACCGAAACCCTATTGCTAAAGAACTTTTTGTCCAAATCCTATACTCACTCTTCATTCTAAACCTAACGACTACCTTCCTCATCGTACTGAATATCGCTTTTTGACTGGATGTTCTCTTCAACATTCAATCATCCAAGGTACAAGGTCCTATGCCATTGTATATTGATTTATCTGAGACAACTGTGCAGCACATAACTCAAAGCTAAGTATACCACTTAAGGGTCCAATTCCCTTCTGGGCTTCAAATCTTTCCTAATTTTCTGCTTTCATACTTATATTTCACCTATATAATCTTGTAAATATCGAAGGTTGCCAATACCATTATTCATCCCGCAAAATGATTCCTAACCCAAATCAAACATGTTATTAACCCTAAACATACACTGTTCCATCAATATAACTTACAGAAGAGCAGGGACAGAGTTGGTCTTACAATATAGGAATGTAGGTGATCTTCCACCTTCTGAGAACCTCAAAGATCCATGGAGAAATGATCCTTGGAGAAGATTTATGCAGCTATGTTGGACCTGAGAGAGCAATAGAAATCTTCCATGGCAAACAACCTGGTCAGGATGAATTGATGGGTCTAAGTCAGCCTCTCTTTTCTTATTGTAAAGAAGTTGGAAGAAACCAGGCCTGTGTGGAGAGCTGTACCTGGGTGCCTAAGGTTGATATTCCATTCTAACTTCTGAATGTGTCAGAGGATGTTGGGGCAGCCTCCATCTCATGGGACCCTTGGAAGCAACTGTTAGGACAAAGTGGTTTTCAAGGCAGTGACCTCATTCAGTTCCTGAAGGAAGTGACCTCTCCTCACTTCCTTGGTGATTGAATTCTCTGAACTTGGGATCCAGGAAGCCAGGCACCCAGAGCCAGTCCCAGTCCTAGTCCCATTGGGCTAACTTGTTTGCTTTTTCCAAGGACAGAGTCAGTCTTTCTTGGTACCTACTGATGTGAGGATGGCCAATTGCCAGCAGAGCTCTGAAGAGGCACCTTCCCTGAGAAAGCAGGTAGTGGCTCACGGCTGTCTCCTGACAACTTCACATAGTTGGCCAAGGAGACCAGATCTGAGAGAGGACAGGCCATTTCGGGGGAACATAATATGGCCCACCAGTCAGAAGACACTCTGGATAGTCACAGACCTACTTGGGGGAAGGAGGTGGCTTTGCCGTTGTGGGTGTGAGTTTGTGGTTTTTTTCTCATGTTCTGAGAATAGGTAGGAAAGGCGTTTTTTCTGGTGTGGAGTGGACTGTTTCTAGTAAGTCCTTTGACATTGTGAGGGTTTCTATGTCGGTGTATCCCACTGTATCCGTGGTTGTAGACATTAGAAAAGAGAATGCATCAATGGATTTGTTTTCTCTAGTAGAAAGCTTCCCCACATTAATACTGCCCAATAGATTAATGGACTTCACTTTGCCTTATGGATGGGCAACACCTACTGTCTTCTTAAGTTACTGTTTTCTTCGTGAATTCTGGCCACTCTACAGAATACGCTCATGGTTTTGTGTCCCAGATATGTAACACCACAAGGCTCTGTGACATGGCCATGTACTGGATAGCTGAAGAGATTGAGAGCATCTCAGAAAACTCAGATATCAGTGTGACCAGTAAAGTCTCAGTGAAGAAACCCTTCTTGGGCCATTTGCTTACTTGTGTTTCAATTACCCTGAATGTCAGGAAGGTCTTTGCCTCATGCCAACCCTTTGTGAAGCCTGAAGAAAACTGTTTTCATATGGAAATGAATGGGCTTCACCTGTGGCTCTTTGCTTAATTGCTTTGGAATGGGATGTGTCTGAATCAGTCTCTGGTCCTTGTGTGAGGCTGTGACTTAGATTCTCAGGCCCCCAATGGATCTAAAGAAAAATCCCATGTGCTTCCCAAACCGAAATGGCCAAAAGAGAAGTCATTGTGGATGAATTTTTTTGCCTTCTTGTTTTAGGTTCCTGACCTCCATTAAGTGAGAATAGGGATTCTTTGGATTAAATGAGTTCTTCAAATCCCTGCAGAGGCTTGCCCATATGTGCTTGGGTTTTCTCATGACTCCAAATCACATAAAGAATCTATACCTCACAGCCAGTAGGCCTCAAATTGGAGAAGCGGAACACTTTAACAGCAGGAATATTTGATCACTCCAGGTTCACAGGAGGAGTGTCCAGGCCACCATGATTTTAGGCAAATGAGGGGCAAGTGAGCTTATTTTGGACACTTTCTTAGGCTGTGCCCCTCATAGAAATCTCCAGCCAGAGGTTATGATGAGTGTCTATATGGAAGAAGATGAGGGCCCTGTGGGAGTGTTTTGATTTTAATTGTGGTCATTTTTGTGGTGGTTGGAAGGAATGACTGGTTCCACCTGGGCTTGAACTCTGGCGTGATTCCCCTTAGAGACTGAGTTCTGGAACTGAACTCAGAGAAGTATTGCCATGAATTGTGTTGGGATTTTAGAAGGCCATGCATGAGACTCACCCATGGAAACTGAGATCTAGGCCCAGGGTGTCTTTCCTCAAAGCAATGGGAACCTCAGCCAGGATATCACATGATTTTATTCTGAAAGATTGGCAGGTATAGTTGAGAGTCAAAACACACATGGACTTCACATTGTAGGCCTCAATTTGCCTGGCTTCATGTGACCTTTTGGCAACTCTTTGAGAAGCCTTGCCTGTGAGTGTTCTCCAGAGCTTTCATTGAAATGAGCTTTCTCAACACTTAATGGTTCCTGAATGATTTGAAACCCACAGTGCCTCCAACTTAATCTTTGAAAAATGGCTAGATAAATACCATGAAATTTTTGAAATTTCCATGACCAGGTGGCACTGGAGAATCTTTGGAAGTCCTGTGGTTGATCATGTGTATACCAGAGAATGCCTTGTTTTACTGGGTTTTATGAAAATGGTGTAGAACAGAGATGCCAGTAATTTGTATCCTGCTGATTAGTGGGCCTAGAGCAGTGGTGGGCAGGTGTGTGATAAAACACCATGGTGGGGCCATGTGGATCGGCCATTGGCTTCCAAATGGATTATGACTGACATAGTGCAGAAATCAGACACTTATATGTAAAGGCATTTTTTATATGGAGAGGTTTCAGGGCAATGTTCAGAATCAGTTTACTATGGTTATTGGGGCAAGCTGTGTGGGATAGAAGCCTGGTTGGTGCATTCTCCTGCAGACCCTGACCCACCACACGTGACAGAACTCCCTTCAGCACTGTATCCTAGTAGAACTCCTTGTATTTGGTGAAGCAAATACCAAATTCCCAGTGCAGCAGCAAGAAACACCACGAAAAGTGGAGGATGACCAAATGTCTTCACAGTCCACACGAGGAGACACTTAGCCTCCAGTGGCCACAGTTTACATACAAAGAGAGAATTCAGCACTGCTGCCTCATGGTCATTGGAATATAAGAAACCATGTCTTCCAGGTCACATAGATGCAGACCCATTTTGATGGTCTCACTACAAAGGAAGTTAAAGCTCATGACAACAACATATATTTCAAGTGCCCAACCTCAGAGGCAGTTTTCCAAGAAGTCTTAGGCCAGCAGAGCTCCATGTTTGTGGAGTGTTTACACTGTTCTTTACTTTTGGAAACTCCTCTACCACCACCAAGGTTGTGAACTCCCGAGCATATTCCATTCCAGATATGTATTCACAGATTTTCACACTTTTCTACTCTAATTGTGTCTTACTTGGGCCAAGGTAATATCAAGGCATTGTTCTGAATGTGAGTGGGAAGATTTTTGTGTAGCACATATTTACATACACATTCGATTCATTTTTCAATTTTCTATTTGAAATACTGAAGCCCTGAAACTAACACATACCCTACTATACTCTGACTAATAATTCTAATATGATGGTGAAAAATAACCCAAACAGAATAGAAATACAAGCAGTTCAGAGGAGGCATGGTGTATTGTTACAATTGCCTTTTGCATTATATAGTGTAGGAGTTATAAATCTAGTCATTTTTTTGTTGAAATAGTTCTACATGTGTTTTTAAAATTAACAAATATGTGAATTCCTGTCTCCCTTTCTCTGTAGCCAATTCAGCACATGTATTTTTATATGCACATATAGAATTCTACCTGGTACCACACGTACATACTTGTGAGGTAACTGAATTGGCAGATGCAAATTGTGAGAAAGGATAACTCCTCCTAAATGCTGTTGGAACTGAAAATTCAACCTATGGGTGAGCTTCCTAGTTGAATAACATTATACATTAATCCATGTTCAGTAAAATGAATATTTTTCGATCTGGATTATATATATTTCATGATGAATTTCGATTGGCATATATATTGCTACTTTTTTTCTTTTATTGGTTGCTCAAAACATTAAAAATCTCTTGACATATAATATTTCATACATTAGATTCAAGTGGCTTATGAACTCCCATTTTTAGCCCAAATAGAGATTACAGAATCACATCGATTACACATCCACATTTTTACATAATGCCCTATTAGCTACTGTTGTATTCTGCTACCTTTCCTATACTCTACTATCTCCCCTCCCCTTCCTTCCGATCTTCTCTTTTTTCCCCATATACTGTAATTTATTTCACTCCATGTTTATTTTCCCATTCCACTCACAACAATATGTAATTTTGTGTAACAATGAGGGTCTCCCTCCATTACCATGCAATTTCCCTTTTCTCTCACTTACCCTCCCACCTCATGTCTCTGTTTAAAGTTAATCTTTTCTTCCTGCTATTGCTCCCTGCTCTGTTCTTAGTTGCTCTCATTATATCAAAGAAGACATTTGGTATTTATTTTTTAGGGATTGGCTATCTTCACTAAGCATAATCTGCTCCAGTGCCATCCATTTTTCTGCAAATTTTATGATTTTGTCATTTGTTAGTGCTGCGTAATACTCCATAGTGTATAAATGCCACATTTTTTTAATCCATTCATCTATTGAAGGGCATCTGGGTTGGATCCACAGTGTATCAATTGTGAATTGTACTGCTATGAAAATCCATGTGGTAGTATCCCTGTATTACTCTCTTTTAAGGTCTTCAGGGAATAGTCAGAGAAGGGCAATAGCTGAGTCAAATTGTGGTTCCATTCACAGCTTTCCCAGGAATCTCCATACTGCTTTCCAAATTGGCCACACCAGTTTACAGTCCCACCAGCAATGTACAAGAGTATCTTTTACCCCACATCCTTGCCAGCACTTGTTGTTGTTTGACTTCATAATGTCTACCAATTTACTGGAGTGAGATGGTATCTTAGGGTGATTTTGATTTGAATTTCTCTGACTGCTAGAAATGGTGAGCATTTTATTATGTACTTGATGAATGATTGTATGTCCTCCTCTGAGAAGTGTCTGTTCAAGTCCTTGACCCATTTGTTTATTGGGTTATTTGTTATCTTATTGTTTAATTTTTTGAGTTCTTTGTATATTCTGGATATTAGGCCTCTATCTGAAGTGTGAGGAGTAAAAATTTGTTCCCATGATGTATGCTCCTTATTTACCTCTCATATTCTTTCTCTTGCTGATAAAAAATTTTCAGTTTAAGTAGTCCCATTTGTTGATTCTTGTTATTAACTCTTGTGCTATGGATGTCATATAAAGGAATTTGGAGCCCGACCCCATAATATGTAGATCAGAGCCAACTTTTTCTTCTATCAGACACAGAGTCTTTGATTTGATATCTAGCACCTTGATCCACTATGAGTTAACTTTTGTGCATGGCGAGAGAAAGGAATTCAGTTTCATTTTGTTGCACATGGATTTCCATTTTTCCCAACACCATTTGTTGAAGATACTATATTTCCTCCATTGCATGCTTTTAGCTCCTTTATCAAATATAAAATAGTTGTAGCTTTTTGGATTAATCTCTGTGTCCTCCATTCTGTACCATTGGTCCACCCGCCTGTTTTGGTACCAGTACCATGCTGTTTTTTTTTTTAATTAATTTTATTGTAGGTTGTTCAAAACGTTTCATAGTTCTTGATATATCATATTTCACACTTTGATTCAAGTGGGATATGAGCTCCCATTTTTACCCCATATACAGATTGCAGAATCACATCTATTGCACAACCATTGATTTACATATTGCCATTCTGGTGACTGTTGTATTCTGTTGCCTTTCCTATCCTCTACTATCCCCCCTCCCCCCTCCCCTCCCCTCTTCTCTCTCTACCTCCTCTACTGTAATTCATTTCTCCCCCTTATATTTTTCCTCCTTTCCCCTCACTTCCTCTTGTATGTAATTTTGTATACCCCTGAGGGTCTCCTTCCATTTACATGCAATTTTCCTTCTCTCTCCCTTTCCCTCCCACCTCTCATCCCCGTTTAATGTTAATCTTCTTCTCATGCTCTTCGTCCCTACTCTGTTCTTAGTTACTCTCCTTATATCAAAGAAGATATTTGGCATTTGTTTTTAAGGGATTGGCTAGCTTCACTTAGCATAACCTGCTCTAATGCCATCCATTTCCCTCCAAATTCTATGATTTTGTCATTTCTTAATGCAGAGTAATATTCCATTGTGTATAAATGCCACATTTTTTTATCCATTCTTTTATTGAAGGACATCTATGTTGGTTCCACAGTCTTGCTATTGTGAATTGTGCTGCTATGAACATGGATGTAGCAGTGGCCCTATAGTGTGCTCTTTTTAGGTCTTTAGGGAATAGACCGAGAAGGGGAATAGCTGGATCAAATGGTGGTTCCATCCCGAGCTTTTCAAGAAATCTCCATACTGCTTTCCAAATTGGGCGCACCAATTTGCAGTCCCACCAGTAATGTACAAGAGTACACTTTTCCCAACATCCTCGCCAGCACTTGTTGTTGTTTGACTTCCTAATGGCTGCCAATCTTACTGGAGTGAGATGGTATCTTAGGGTGGTTTTTATTTGCATTTCTCTGACTGCTAGAGATGGTGAGCATTTTTTCATATACTTCTTGATTGATTGTATGTTCTCCTCTGAGAAATTTCTGTTCAGGTGCTTGGCCCATTTGTTGATTGGGTTATTTGTTATCTCATTGTCTAATTTTTTTAGTTTTTTGTATATTCTGGATATTAGGGCTCTGTCTGAAGTGTGAGGAGTAAAGATTTGTTCCCAGGACGTAGGCTACCTATTTACCTCTCTTATTGTTTCTTTTGCTCAGAAAATAAATTTTTAGTTTGAGTAAGTCCCATTTGTTGGTTCTAGTTATTAACTGTTGTGCTATGGGTGTCCTATTTAGGAATTTGGATCCCGACCCCACAGTATGTAGATCATAGCCAACTTTTTCTTCTATCAGACGCCATGTCTCTGATTTGATATCAAGTTCCTTGATCCACTTTGAGTTAACTTTTGTGCATGGTGAGAGAAAGGGATTCAGTTTCATTTTGTTGCATATGGATTTCCAGTTTTCCCAACACCATTTGTTGAAGATGCTAGCCTTCTTCCATTGCATGCTTTTAGCCCCTTTATCGAATATAAGATAGTTGTAGTTTTGTGGATTGGTTTCTGTGTCCTCTATTCTGTACCATTGGTCCACCCGCCTGTTTTGGTACCAGTACCATGCTGTTTTTGTTTCTATTGCTCTGTAGTATAGTTTGAAGTCTGGTATAGCTATACCGACGGATTCACACTTCCTGCTTAGCAATGTTTTTGCTATTCTGGGTCTTTTATTTTTCCATATGAATTTCATGATTGCTTTCTCTATTTCTACAAGAAATGCCATTGGGATTTTGATTGGCATTGCATTAAACCTATTGAGAACTGTTGTTAATATCGCCATTTTGATGATGTTAATTCTACCTATCCATGAACAGGGTATATTTTTCCATCTTTTAAGATCTTCTTCAATTCTCTCTTTAGGGTTCTGTAGTATTCATTGTATAAGTCTTACACCTCTTTTGTTAGGTTGATTCCCAAGTACTTTATTTTTTCTGAGGATATTGTGAATGGGGTAGTTGTCCTCATATATATTTTAGAAGATTTGTCGCTGATATACAGGAATGCCTTTGATTTATGCGTGTTGATTTTATATCCTGCCACTTTGCTGAATTCATTTATTAGCTCTAATAGTTTCTTTGTAGACCCTTTTGGGTCTGCTAGGTATAGAATCATGTCATCTGCAAATAGTGATAATTTGAGTTCTTCTTTTCCTATTTTTATGCCTTTAATTTCTTTTGTCTGTCTAATTGCACTGGCCAGTGATTCAAGAACTATGTTGAACAGAAGTGGTGAGAGAGGGCATGCCTGTCTTGTACCAGATTTTAGAGGGAATGCCTTCAGTTTTTCTCCATTCAGAATGATGCTAGGCTGAGGCTTAGCATAGATTTCTTTTACATTATTGAGGTATGTTCCTGTTATCCCTAGTTTTTCTAGAGTTTTGAACATAAAGGGATGCTGTACTTTGTCGAATGCTTTTTCCGCATCTATCGAGATGATCATATGGTTCTTATATTTAAGCCTATTGATGTGGTGAATAACATTTATTGATTTTCGTATATTGAACCAACCTTGCATCCCAGGGATAAATCCTACCTGATCATGGTGCACAATTTTTTTGATATGTTTTTGTATCCGGTTCGTGAGAAGTTTATTGAGCATTTTTGCATCTAGGTTCATTAGAGATATTGGTCTGTAGTTTTCTTTCTTTGGAGTGTCTTTGTCTGGTTTAGGAATCAGGGTGATGTTGGACTCATAGAATGAATTTGGAAGTTCTCCCTGTTTTTCATTTTTCTGAAATAGCTTGAAAAGTATTGGTATTAGTTCCTCTTTAAAGGTTTTGTAAAACTCTGCTGTATACCCATCCGGTCCTGGGCTTTTCTTAGTTGGTAGTCTTTTGATGGTTTCTTTATTTCCTCAGTTGATATTCGTCTGTTTAGGTTGTCAATATCCTCCTAACTCAATCTGGGCAAATCATATGACTTAAGAAATTTATCGATGCCTTCACTATCTTCTAATTTATTGGAGTATAAGGATTCAAAATAATTTCTGATAATCTTCTGTATTTCTGAAGTGTCTGTTGTGATATTGCCTTTTTCATCCCATATGCGAGTAATTTGAGTTCTCTCTCTTCTTCTCTTCATTAGCGTGGCTAAGGGTCTGTCAATTTTATTTATTTATTCAAAGAACCAACTTTTAGTTTTGTCAATTTTTTCAATTGTTTCTTTTGTTTCAATTTCATTAATTTTTGCTCTGATTTTAATTATTTCTTGTCTTCTACTTTTTTGCTGTTGTTTTGCTCTTCTTTTTCTAGGACATTGAGTTGAAGTATTAGATCATTTATTTGTTGGTTTTTTTCTTTTTTTAAGGAATGAACTCCAAGCAATAAATTTTCCTCTTAGAACTGCTTTCAATGTGTCCCATAGATTCCGATATGTTGTGTCTGTGTTTTCATTTATCTCTAAGAATTTTTTAATATCCTCCTTGATGTCTTCTATAACCCATTTATCATTCAGTAACCTATTTTTCATTCTCCAATTGATGCATGATTTTTCCTTACTTCTTTTATCGTTGATTTTCAATTTCATTTCATTATGTTCAGATAAGATGCATGGTATTATCTCTACTCCTTTATATTGTCTAAGAGTTGCCCTGTGACATAATATATGATCTATTTTTGAGAAGGATCCAAGTGCTGCTGAGAAAAAAGTGTAACTGCTTGATCTTGGGTGGTATATTCTATATATGTCAATTAAGTCTAGGTTATTAATTATGTTATTGAGTTCTATGGATTCCTTATTCAACTTTTCTTTGTAAGATCTATCCAGTGGTGAGAGAGGTGTGTTGAAGTCTCCCATAATTATTGTATGGTGGTCTATTAGACTCTTGAACTTGAGAAGAGTTTGTTTGATGAACATAGCTGCACCATTGTTTGGGGCATATATATTTATGATTGTGATGTCTTGTTGGTGTATGGTTCCCTTGAGCTGTATGTAGTGTCCCTCTTCATCCCTTTTGATTAACTTTGGCTTGAAATCTATTTTATTTGATATGAGTATGGACACTCGTGCTTGTTTCCGAAGTCCATAAGAGTGATATGATTTTTCCCAACCTTTCACCTTCAGTCTATGTATGTCTTTTCCTATCAAATGCGTCTCCTGAAGGCAGCATATTGTTGGGTCTTGTTTTGTGATCCATTCTACTAGCCTGTGTCTCTTAATTCGTGAGTTTAAGCCATTAACATTTAGGGTTATTATTGAGATATGGGTTGTTCTTCCAGTCATATTGGTTTATTTATGTTACTAAACATGGTTTGTTTTCCTCTTTGATTATTCCCCCTCTTTACTGTACTCCCTCCCGCTGTTGGTTTTCATTGTTATTTTCCATTTCCTCTTCCTGCAATGTTTTGCCGAGGATGTTTTGAAGAGATGGTTTTCTAGCTGCAAATTCTTTTCACTTTTGTTTATCATGGAAGGTTTTAATTTCATCTTCCATACTGAAGCTTAATTTTGCTGGATACACAATTCTTGGTTGGAACCCATTTTCTTTCAGTGTTTCAAATATGTTATTCCAGGATCTTCTAGCTTTCAGAGTCTGTGTTGAAAGATCAGCTGTTATCCTGATTGGTTTACCCCTAAATGTAATCTGCTTCCTTTCTCTTGTAGCTTTTAAAATTCTCTCCTTATTCTGTATGTTGGGCATCTTCATTATAATGTGTCTAGGTGTGGATCTCTTATGATTTTGCACATTCGGCGTCCCGTAGGCTTCTAGGATATGGGATTCTGTCTCATTCTTCAAGTCTGGGAAGTTTTCTCGTATTATTTCATTGAATAGATTGCTCATTCCTTTTGTTTGGAACTCTATACCTTCCTGTATCCCAATGACTCTTAAATTTGGCCTCTTTATGTTATCCCATATTTCTTGAATGTTCTGCTCATGGTTTCTTAACAGCTTTGCTGAGCTGTCTATGTTCTTCTCCAGTTGACATACTTTGTCTTCATTTTCTGATGTTCTATCTTCTAAGTGTTCTACTCTGCTGGTAGTATTCTCAATTGAGTTTTTAATTTGGTTTATTGTTTCCTGCATTTCCAGGATTTCTGTTTGTTTGTTTTTTATAACCTTGATCTCCCTGTATAATTGATCTTTTGCTTCTTGTATTTGTTTATGTAATTCATTTTCGAAGTGGTCGAAGTGGTCTTTCATTGTCTGATTATGCTGTCTAATGTCATCCTTGAGACTCCAGAATATCTGAAGCATGTATATCCTGAATTCTTTATCTGACATTCCATCTGCTGCAGATATTACCTCTTCTAAAGTTGAGTTGACCTGCATTGCTTGTGGTCCTTTCTTTCCTTGTCTTTTCATACTGATCGCGTTTCTTTCTGCTTGGTGAAACTGTTGTGTTATTGATTTTCCCTCTATATATTTATATTGCTCTTGTATAGTTGCAAAGTCTCCCTCGCAGGCTTTGGCGGTGGTTCTGCCCCTCCTCCAATTGGGGCAATGTGCCTACTACGCCGGCAGGCTGCTGTGCCTCTACTTTCGGTGGGCCTGTTCTTTCGGTGGTCACAGGTTCACCTACCTTGCAGGCGTGAGCAGCGGCTCTGCACCTCCGCTGGCCGCTAGGCCTGTTCTGTCTGTCGTTTGCAGGTCTGTCTAACTAACAGGTGCTGGTGGCGGCTCTGCCCCTCCCCCAACCGGGGTGATGTGTCAGACGGCCACTGGGCCTGTTTTGTCAGTGGTCACGGTATCGCCTACCTTGCAGGTGGGTGGGGCAGCTGTGCCCCTCTGCAGGTTTCTGGGCCTGACCTGCCGGTGGGTCGCAGGTCATTCATTTTTTAGTTCTAGTAGTTTTTGTACACCTTTTTGTGTCTTCTATGTATAGAATAATGTCACCCGAAAATAGTGATAATTTGCGTTCTTATTTTCCTATTTTTATGCCTTTTATTTCTTTAGTATGTCTAATTGCTCTGGCTAGTGTTTCGAGAACTATATGGAATAGAAATGGTGAGAGAGGGCATCCCTGTCTTGTTCCAGATTTTAGAAGAAATGCCTTCAATTTTTCTCCATTCATAATGATGCTAGCCTGAGGCTTAGCATAGATAGCTTTTACAATGTCGAGGTAACTTCCTGTTATCCCTATTTTTTCTAATGTTTTGAACATAAAGGGTTGCTGTACTTTGTCAAATGCTTTTTTTGCTTCTATCAAGATGATCATATGGTTCTTATCTTTAAGTCTATTGATGTGGTGAATAACATTTATTGATTTCCGTATATTGAACCATCCTTGCATCCCAGCTATGAATCCTACTTGATCATGGTGCATAATTTTTTTGATGTGCCTTTGTATTCGATTCACCAGAGTTTTATTGAGGATTTTTGCATGTAGGTTCATCAGATATATTTTTATATATATATATAATATATATCAGATATATTTTTATAGTTTTCTTTCTTTGAGGTGTCTTTTTCTGATTTCGGAATCAGCGTGATGTTGACCTCATAGAATGAATTTGGAAGAGCTCCCTCTTTTTCTCTATGCTGAAATAACTTGAAAAGTATTGGTATTAAATCTTCTTTAAATGTTTTGTAAAACTCCGCTGTATAGCCATCCGTTCCTGGGCTTTTCTTTGGTTTGTAGTCTTTTGATTGCTTCTTCTGTTTCATCCATTGACATTGGTCTGTTTAAATTGTGTGTATCCTTCTGACTCAGTCTGGGAATATCATATGACTTAAGAAATTTATCGATGTCTTCACTATATTCTATTTTATTGGAATATAGGTTTTCTAAATAATTTCTAATTGTCTTCTGTATTTCGGAAGCATCTGTTGTAATATTGCCTTTTTCATCCCATATGTTAGTAATTTGAGTTCTCTCTCTTCTTCTCTTCATTAGCATGCCTAAGGGTCTGTCGAACATATTTATTTTTTCGAAGAACCACCTTTTAGTTTTGTTAATTTTTTCAATAGTTTCTTTTGTTTCAATTTCGTTGATTTCTGCTCTGATTTTAATTATTTCTTGCTTTCTGCTACATTTTTTGTTGTTTTGCTCTTCCTTTTCTAGGGCTTTGAGTTGAAGTGTGAGCTCATTTATTTGTTCGTTTTTACATTTTTCAGGAATGACCTCCAGAAGATGAATTTCCCTCTTAAAACTGCTTTCATTGTGTCCCATAGATTCTGATATATTGCGTCTGTATTTTCATGTATCTCTAAGAATTTTCTGATTTCCTCCTTTATATCTTCTGTAACCCACTGATCATTCAGTAACATATTGTTCATTTTCCATGTGATGTAGGATTTTTCCTTCCTTTTTTTATCATTGGTTTCCAGTTTCATTCCATTATGATCAGAAAAAATTCATGGTATTATCTCAACCCCTGTATATTTACTGAGGGTTGCCCTATGACATAATATATGGTCTATTTTTGAGAAGGATCCACGTGCTACTGAGAAAAAAGTATATCCACTTGATGATGATTGATATATTCGATATATGTCAGTTAAGTCTAGGTTATTGATTGTGATATTGATTTCTATAGTTTCTTTATTCACTTTTGTTTGGAGGATCTGTCCAATGGTGAGAGAGGTGTGTTGAAGTCACCCATAATTATTGTGTTGTGGTCTATTTCATTCTGGAACTTGAGGTGAATTTGTTTTTTGAACATTGCAGTACCATTATTTGGTGCATAAATATTGATAATTTTTATGTCTTCTTGATGAATGGTTCCTTTTAACAGTATATAATGTCCTTTCTTATCCCTTTTGATTAAATTAGTCTTGAAGTCGATTTTATTCGATATGAGCATGGCCACCCCTGCTTGCTTATGGGGAGCGTTGCATGGTATATTTTTTCCAAAACTTGCACCTTCAGCCTGTGTATGTCTTTTCCATTCAGATGTGTCTCCTGGAGGCAACATATTGTTGGATTCATTTTTAATCCAAGTTACCAGCCTATGTCGCGTTATTGGAGAGTTTAAGCCATTAACATTAAGAGTCACTATTGATATATGGTTTGTACTGCCGCTCATGATTGATGATTCATCTTTTTTTTTTTAATTTAGTTTGTTTCTCCATGATTAGCTTTTCCCCCACCCTCAGTCATTACTGAGGCACTTCCCACTGATGGTTTTGGTTGTTGATTTTCATTTCTTCTTCGTGTATTGTTTTGCTCAAGATGCTTTGCAATACTGGTTTTCTGGCTACAAATTCTTTTACCTTTTGTTTATCATGAAATATTTTTATTTCATCGTCATACCTGCAGCTTAATTTTGCTGGATACAGAATTCTTGCTTGGCATTCATTGTCTTTCAGTGTTTGAAATACGTTGTTCCAGGATCTTCTCGCTTTCAGCGACTGTGATGAAAAATCCATTCTCAACCTTATTGGTTTACCCCTTAATGTAATCTGCCTCCTTTCTCTTAGAGCTTTTAATATTTTCTCTTTGTTTTGTATATTGGATATCTTCATAACAATGTGTCTTGGTGTTGGTCTACTGTGATTTTGTGTGCTCCGTGTCCTGTAAGCATGTCCAATTTGTATATCCATTTACTTTGTATTTCTGGAAATATTTCTGTAATTATTTCATTCAATAGATTACTAATTCCCTTGGTTTGAATCTGTGTACCTATCCAGATGACTCATTAATTTTTTTTTATGTTATCCCATATCTCTTGGATGTTTTACTCATGATTTTTTACCAGCCTTTCTGTGTTGGCTAGATTCATTTCAAGATGATATATTTTGTCTTCATTATCTGACATTCTGTCTTCTACTTGCTCCACAGTGTTAGTGATACTCTCAATTGACTTTTTAATTTGGTTTATCGTTTCCTTCATTTCTAGAATTATTGTTTGATTTTTTTATAATCTCTATCTCCTGATAAAGATGCATAACTTCTTCTTTTATCTGTTTATGTAATTCATTTTCAATGTGTTCTTTCACTGTTTGGATTTGCTGTCTCGTATCCTCTTTAAGTTTCAATTCCATCTGTCTAAGGTATTCCTTGAGTTCTTTATATGACCATTTTTCTGATGACTATAGGTCCTCCTGAATATTTTGGCTGTCCTTCGTTGTTTGTACTTATTTTCTTCCTTGATTTTTTGTGCTGCTCATGTTACTTCTTGCTCTGTTTGACTGTTGAGTTACTGCTTACTCTTATAAATTTATTTGATGCTTGGAAGAAAAGATATTAGAAGGAAAGGGAAGAAGTCACTAAAGAGAATGAGAGTAGGCAGGTAGAATTCGAGGAAGGGGAAATCAGAAAATTGAAAAGAAATGATAAGACAAAAGAAAAAATAGAAAAGAAAGAAAGAAAGAAAAAAATTTAAAAATAATGATCATTTAAAAGATGTAAATTAAAGTTTAAAATAATAATAATAATAAAATAAAAATATTTAAAAAATGAAAACATATTAAAAAGTTAAAGTACAACAACAAAAAATATGAATTTACATAAAGAATCTAAACCCCACACTCAGTAGGCCTCAAGTTGGAGAAGTAGAGCAGTATTAACACCAGGCCTATTTTTTCACTTCTGTTTCACAGGAAGGCAGTCCAGGCAACCCTGATGTTAGGCAAATGAGGGGCAAGGGAGCTTATTTTGGACACGGACGTGGGCTGTGTACCTCATGGAAACCTCCAGCCGGAGGTTATGATGAGTGTCTACATGGAAGAAGATGAGGGCCATGTTGGGGTGTTTTGGTTTTAACTGTGAACATTTGTATGGCGGTAGGAAGAGATGACTGGGTACACCTGGGCTTGAACTCTTGTGTGATTCAACATAGAGACTGAGTTCTGGAATTGACCTCAGAGAAGTATTGCCATGGATTGTGTTGGGCTTTTAGAAGGCCATGCATGAGAGTCGCCCTTGGAAAGTGAGATCTACGCCCAAGTTGGCTTTCCACAGAGCAAAGGGAATCTCAGCCAGGATATCACATGATTTTATTCTGAAAGACTTGGCAGCCATAGTTGAGAGTGAAAACACACATGGACCTCACATTGTAGACCTCAATGGGCCTGGCTTCATGTGACCTTTTGGCCACCCTTTGGGAAGCCTTGCCTCTGAGAGTTCTCCAGAGCTTTCATTGAAATGAGCTTACTCAACATTTAATGGTTAATGAATGAATTGAAACCCACAGTGCCTACAACTTCTTCCTTGAATAATGGCTAGATGAATACCATGAAATTTTTGAAATTCCCAAGACTAGGTGTCACAGGAGAACCTTTGGATGTCCTCTAGCTGATCATGAGAATACAAGACATTGCCTTTATTGACTGGGTTTCATGAAAATGGTGTATAACAGAGATGCAAGTAAGTTGGAACCTGCTGAGTAGTGTTCCTAGAGCCGTGGTGGGCAGGTGTGTGATAAAATATCTCTGGTGTGGCCATGTTTATCTGCCATTGGTGTCCAAATAACTTGTGACTGACATTTTGCAGCCAGTAGACCCTTATATGTAAAAGAATCTTGTTATATGGAGAGGTTTCAGGGCAATGTTCAGAATCAGCTTCTATGGTCAATGTTGCAAGCTATGTGGGATAGAAGCCTGGTTGGTGCATTCTCCAACAGAACCCAACCTACCACAACTGAAAGAACTCCCTACAGCACTGTGTCCCAGTTGAACTCTTTTTATTTCATGAAGCAAATACCACACTCCTAGTGCAACAGCAAAAAACACCACAAAGAGTGGAGGATGACCAAATGGCTTTACAGTCCAGATGAGGAGACACTTGCCCTCAGTGGCCACAGTTTACCTACAAAGAGAAAATTCAGCACTGCTGCCTCATGTTCATCGGAAAATAAGAAACCATGTCATCCATGTCACATAGATGCAGACCCAGCTTTGATGGTCTCACTACAAAGGAAGCTAATGCTCCTGACAACAAAATATATTTCAAGTGCTCACCCTCAGAGGTAGTTTCTCCAGATTTTAGGCCAGCAGAGCTTCATGTTTGTGGAGTGTTTACCCTGTCCCTTACTTTTGGAAACTCCTCTACCACCTCCAAATTTGTGAACTCCTGAGCTTTTTCTATAACAGGTATGTATTCACAGATTTTCTAACTCTTCTCCTCTAATTGTGTCTTACATGGGGCGAAGGTAATGCCAAGGCATTGTTCTGAATGAGAGTGGGAAGATTTTTGTGTAGCACATATTTGCATACACGTTGGATACATTTTCCATTTTTCCATTCGAAATACTGAATCCCTGACACTAACAAATTCCCTTCTAGACTTTTACTTCTAATCTTAATATGATGGAGAAAAATAACCCAAACAAAATAGAAATACAAGAGGTTCACAGGAGGCATGGTGTATAGTTGGACTTGCCTTTTCTATGATAAATGGTAGGTGCTATAAATCTAGCAAATTTTAATTGAAACAGTTCTTTATGTGTTTTAAATGTTAACAAATATGTGAATAACTGTCTCCCTTTCTCTGTAGTCTATTCAGCACATGTATTTTTTTATGCACATATTGAATTCTACCTGGTATCACACATACATTTTGTGAGGTGGCTGACTTGGCAGATACAAACTGTAAGAAAAGATCACTCCTACTAAACGCTGTTGGAACTGAAAATTCAACATATGGGTCAGCTTTCTAGTTGAACAACATAAATTGATGTTCAGGAAAATGAGTATTTTTGGATCTGTGGATGATATATATTTCATGGTGAATTTCAATTGGCATACATAATGCTACTTTTTAATGTCTCTCTCTGTGTGTGTATCTATCTATCTATATATATATATATATATATATATATATATATATATATGTATTCACTCTCCAGATTTTTCAAAATATGAAATGTATTTGTCTTATTTTACACTCCCTAAATTCATTCATATTTATGTATGTGGATTTATAATCAACTTTTCACAAGTTTATTCTCAGAAATATTCATCCACCTGAAATACATATTCGTTTCCAGTACTGAAAACTAACTTCAGGGGATCATATGATGGCAGTGAAAGGAGTGCATCAACCCCATATACAGCATCACTGTGCAAGAGAATGACGAATTTCCAGCAAAATTTGGGTGCTCCAAAACCTAGTGGAAGTATTTCCATCTTATGAGGATTAGCTACGGGGCTCAAACGTGAGTGATTTGTCCGCATGGAGCGTCATGCTGCTTATTCAGCAAATCGCCCTGCGGCTAGAGTCTGTGGCGCATGCTGGCAAACAATGAGATAGCAACACAAATATTCAGTGGTGCGGATTCTGTGGGCTCCTGCCAGCTGTACAATCACTGTGCTCATTGCTGAATTCTGGGTTTGAGACCGGGGAAGGACGCGGTCCAATTCGGTTTTCCACACCAGTCAGACCACAGAGGAAGCCAGGGGCCACCATCTTGGAGAGCTGACGTCACCATTCCTGTTTTCAACTCATAGCAGCTCATTCAGCTATAGAACAGGTAATCTCAGGCTGCCATTCGCCTGTGTCTCGGAGACAAATTACTCAGGCCTGTTCCTATCAGAACATACACCAAGCCCAGAGCGGGAGAATTCTGGCTCCTGGAACTGATCAGGCCCAGGGCTAAAGAACCCGCGGAAACTCCTTCTCGGCCTAGGTCTTGCTGAATACTGTGGAGGTAAATACCTACCTAGCCTTCATAGGCAGTGGCAACAGGATTGAGACGGGGCTTGTGAGGGCTGGTCAGGACTCACCCATTGCTTTGGTCATCCGGCAAAGGGAATGAAATGCTGCCATTCACATGGGATACCAACATGTTAGAGATCTGATGTCATCACAAAGTGGTGGAGGAGATAACTTCATCGATACCAGCGGTGACAGAAACAGTTGGTCTCCTGGTAAAAAAAGTGAGTCACAAACACCCGAGTCTCTCTCACTTTGTCTTCAAGCCAGAGGGGCAGAGCAGAGCCGCCGCCCATGCCCGGCACTGGCCCAGCGACCTGCAGGCGTGGTAGTCATGTCATCCCAATTGGAGTAGTGACAGAGCAGAGCTGCCACCCGTGCCCGGAACAGGCCCATCAACCAGCAGGCGTGGTAGTCACGTCACCCCAATTGGAGTAGGGGCAGAGCAGAGCCACCGCCTATGCCCAGAACAGGCCCAACGACCCTCTGGTGTGGTAGACACGGCACCCCTATTGGAGTAGTGGCAAAGCAGAGCCTTCTCCCGCGCCCAGTACAAGCCCAGCGGCCCACCAGCGTGGTTGTTAGGTCACCCCAATAGGAATAGGGGCAGAGCAGAGCCACTGCCCAAAACAAAACAGTTTCAACAAGCAGAGAGAAACGCGAGCAGTATGAAAAGACAAGGAAAGAAAGGACCACAAGCAATGCAGGTCAACACAACTTTAGAAGAGGTAATAGCTGCATCAGATGGAATGTCAGATAAAGAATTCAGGATACTCATGCTTTAGATGATCTGGAGTCTCAAGGAAGACATTAGACAACAAAATCAGACAATTAAAGATCACTTCGACAATGAATTACATAAACAAATCCAATAAGCAAAAGATCAAATATATAGGGAGATAGAGGTTGCAAAAACAAACAAACAGAAATCCTAGAATTGCAGGAAGGAATAATCCAACTTAAAAACTCAATTGAGAATACTACCAGGAGAGTAGAACACTTAGAACATAGAACATCAGACAATGAAGACAAAGTATTTCAACTTGAAAAGAACATAGACCACTCAGCAAGACTGTTAAGAAACCACGAGCAGAATATCCAAGAAATATGGGATAACATAAAGAGGCCAAACTTAACAGTCATTGGGATACAGGAAGGTATAGAGGTCCAAACCAAAGGAATGAGTAACCTATTCAATGAAATAATACGAGAAAACTTCCCAGACTTGATAAATAAAACAGAATCCCAAGTCCTAGAAGCCTACAGAACGCCGAATGTGCAAAATCATAAGAGAGCCACAACTAGACACATTATAATGAAGATGCCCAACAAACAGAAAAAAGAGAGAATTTTAAAAGCTACAAGAGAAAGGAAGCAGATTACGTTTAAGGGTAAACCAATCAGGATAACAGCTGATCTTTCAACACAGACTCTGAAAGCTAGAAGATCCTGGAATAACATATTTCAAACACTGAAAGAAAATGGGTTCCAACCAAGAATTGTGTATCTAGCGAAATTAAGCTTCAGTATGGAAGATGAAATTAAAACCTTCCTCGATAAGCAAAAGTGAAAAGAATTTGCAGCTAGAAAACCATCTCTTCAAAACATCCTCGGCAAAACATTGCAGGAAGAGGAAATGGAAAATAACAATGAAAACCAACAGTGGGAGGTAGGACATTAAAGGGGGGAAAATAATCAAAGAGGAAAACAAACCATGTTTAGTAACACAAATAAACAAATATGGCTGGAAGAACAACCCATATCTCAATAATAACCCTAAATGTTAATGGCTTAAACTCACCAATGAAGACACACTGGCTAGTAGAATTGAACAAAAAACAAGACCCAACAATATGCTGCCTACAGGAGATGCATTTGATAGGAAAATGCATACATAGACTGACGGTGAAAGTTTGGGAAAAATCATATCACTCATATGGACTTCGGAAACAAGCAGGAGAGTCCATACTCATATCAAATAAAATAGATTTTGAGCCAAAGTTAATCAAAAGGGATAAAGAGAGACACTACATACTGCTCAAGGGAACCATACACCAACAAGAGACAGCAATCATTAATATATATGCCCCAAACAATGGTGCAGCTATGTTCATCAAACAAACTCTTCTCAAGTTCAAGAGTCTAATACACCACAATACAGTAATCATGGGAGACATGAACACACCTCTCTCACCACTGGACAGATCTTCCAAACAAGGAATAAGGAATAAGGAAACTATAGAACTCAATAACACAATTAATAACCTAGACTTATTTGAGATATGTAGAATATAACACCCAACATCAAACAGTTACCTTTTTTCTCAGCAGCACATGTATCCTTCTAAAAAATGATCATATATTATATCACAGGGCAACTCTTAGACAATATAAAGGAGTACAGATAATACCATGCATATTATCTGATCATAATGGAATGAAACTAAAAATCAATGATAAAAGAAGGAAGGAAAAATCATGCATCACTTGGAGAATGAACAATAGGTTACTGAGTGATCAATGGGTTATAGAAGACATCAAGGAGGAAATTTAAAAATTCTTAGAGATAAATGAAAACACAGACACAACATATCGGAATCTATGGGACACATTGAAAGCAGTTCTAACAGGAAAATTCATTGCTTGGAGTTCATTCCTTAAAAAAAGAAACAACCAACAAATAAATGATCTCATACTTCATCTCAAAATCCTAGAAAAAGAAGACGAAAGAAACAGCAAAAGAAGTAGAAGGCAAGAAATAATTAAAATCAAAGCTGAAATTAATGAAATTGAAACAAAAGAAACAATTGAAAAAACTTGACAAAAGTAGAAGTTGGTTCTTTGAAAAAATAAATAAAATTGACAGACCCTTAGCCATGCTATGAAAGAGAAGAAGAGAGAACTCAAGTTACTAGCATAAGGGATTAAAAAAGAAAATATCACAACAGATATTTCTGAAATACAGAAGATAATCAGAAATTATTTTTAATCCTTATACTCCAAACAAATAGAAGACAGTGAAGGCATCGATAAATTTCTTAAGTCATATGATCTGCCCATATTGAGTCAGGAGGATATAGACAACATAAACAGACCAATATCAATTGAGGAAATAGAAGAAACCATCAATCCACTACCAACTTAGAAAAGCCCAGGACCGTATGGGTATACAGCAGAGTTTAACAAAACCTTTAAAGAGGAACAAATCCCAATATTTTTCAAGGTGTTTCAGGAAATTGAAAAAGAGGGAGATCTTCCAAATTCATTCTACGAGGCCAAGATCACCCTGATTCTTACACCAGAGAAAGACACTTCAATGAAAGAAAACTACAGACCAATATCTCTAATGAACCTACATGAAAAAATCCTCAATAAAATTCTGGCGAATTGGATACAAAAACATATCAAAAAAATTGTGAATCCTGATCAAGTAGGATTCATCCGTGTGATGCAAGGCTGGTTCAATATACGGAAATCAATAAATGTTATTCACCACATCAATAGACTTAAAAATAAGAACCATATGATCATCTCGGTAGATGCAAAAAAAGCATTCAATAAAGTACAGCATTCTGTTATGTTCAACACTCTAGAAAAACTAGTGATAAGAGGAACATACCTCAATATTGTAAAAGCAATCTATGCTAAGCCTCAGGCTAGCATCATTCTGAATGGAGAAAAATTGAAGGTATTCTCTCTAAAATCTGGAACAAGACAGGGATGCCCTCTCTCACCACTTCTGTTCAACATTGTTCTCGAAACAATAGCCAGAGCATTTAGACAGACGAAAGAAATAAAAGGCGTAAAAATTGGAAAAGAAGAACTTAAATTATCAGATCACATGATTCTATGTCTAGCAGTCCCAAAAGGGTCTACAAAGAAACTAATAGAGCTAATAAATGAATTCAGCAAAGTGGCAGGATATAAAATCAACATGCATAAATCAAAGGCATTCCTGCACATCAGCGACAAATCCTCTGAAATAGAAATGAGGACAACCACTCCATACACAATATCCTAAAAAAAAATAATAATAATTAAGAATCAACCTAACAAAAGATGTGAAAGTCTTATACAATGAAAACTACAGAACCCTAAAGAGAGAAATAGAAGAAGATCTTAGAAGATGTAAAAATATATCCTGTTCATGGATAGGCAGAACTAATATCATCAAAATGGTGATATTACCAAAAGTTCTCAATAGGTTTAATGCAATGCCAATCAAAATCCAAACGGAATTTTTTCTAGAAATAGAGAAAGCAATCATGAAATTCATATGGAAAAATAAAAGACACAGAATAACAAAAACAACACTAAGCAGGAAGTGTGAATCAGGCGGCATAGCGATACCAGACTTCAAACTATACTACAGAAAAATAGTAACAAAAATACCATGGTACTGGTACCAAAACAGGCGGGTGGACCAATGGTTCAGAATAGAGGACACAGAAACCAAGCCAGGAAACTACAACTATCTTATATTTGATGGAGGGGCTAAAAGCATGCAATGAAGGAAAATAGCATCTGCAAAAAATGGTGCTGGGAAAACTTGGAATCCATATGTAACAAAATGAAACTGAATCCCTTTCTCTCGCCATGCACAAAAGTTAACTCAAAATGGATCAAGGAGCTTGATATCAAATCAGAGACATGGCGTCTGATAGAAGAAAAAGTTGGCTACGATTTACATACTGTGGGGTCGGGCTCCAAATTCCTGAATAGGACACCCATAGCACAAGAGTTAATAACTAGAATCAACAAATGGGACTTACTGAAACTAAAAAGTTTTTTATCAGCAAAAGGAACAATAAGAGAGGTAAATAGGGAGCCTAAATCCTGGGAACAAATCTTTACTCCTCACACTTCAGATAGAGCCCTAATATTCAGAGTATACAAAGAACTCAAAAAAATAGACAATAAGATAACAAATAACCCAATAAACAAATGGGCCAAGAACCAGAACAGACACTTCTCAGAGAAGTACATACAATCAAAAAACAAGTACATGAAAAAATGCTCACCATCCCCAGCAGTCAGAGAAATGCAAATCAAAACCACCCTAAGATACCATCTCATTCCAGTAAGATTGGCAGCCAGTATGAAGTCAAACAACAACAAGTGCTGGTGACGATGTGGAGAAACAGGTACACTTGTACATTACTGGAGGCACTGCTAATTGGTAGAGCCAATTTGGAAAGCATTATGGAGATTTCTTGGAAAGCTGTGAATGGAACTACCATTTGACCCAGCTATTCCTCTTCTCGGTCTATTCCCTAAAGACCCTAAAAGAGCATGCTACAGGGACACTGCTACATTGATGTTCATAGCAGCACAATTCACAATAGCAAGACTGTGGAACCAACCTAGATGCTGTTCAATAGAAGAATGGATAAAAAAATGTGGCACTTATACACAATGGAGTATTACTCTGCTTTAAAAAATGAAAAAATCATAGAATTTGCAGGAAAATAGATGGCATTAGAGCAGATTATGCAAAGTGAAGCTAGCCAATCCCTAAAAAACAAATGCCAAATGTCTTCTTTGATAAAAGGAGAGTAACTACGAACAGAGTAGGGATGAAGAGCATGAGAAGAAGATTAATATTAAATAGGGATGAGAGGTGGGAGAGAAAGGGAGAGAGAAGGGAAATTGCATGGAAATGGAAGTAGACCCTCAGGGTTATACAAAATTACATAAAAGAGGATGTGAGGGGAAAGGGAAAAATAATACAAAAGGGAGAAATTTATTACAGTAGAGGGGGTAGAGAGAGGAGAGGGGAAGAGAGCGGAGGGGAGGAGGGATAGTAGAGGATAGGAAAGGCAGCAGAATACAATAGACACTAGTATGGCAATGTGTCAATCAATTGATGTGTAACTGATGTGATTCTGCAATCTGTATACGGGGTAAAAATGGGAGTTCATAACCCACTTGAATCAAAGTGTGAAATATGATATATCAAGAAATAAATAATGTTTAGAACAACCATAAAAAATTAAAAAAAAAAAGAAAACTAACTTCGGTGAATGAGGCACGCGAATCCTAATATTTCTACAGTAACTGACCAAGTTTAACATCAATGCAAGTAGATTCCAATGGGACATGATGTGTATTTTTACGTTAATTTTTATTCAAAACTGGTACATTACAATTTCATCAGTTTATGCACATCATAGGATATATATTTCATAAAAAAATTAGCAAATTTATAGGCATTTGTTTCACTTTCAATCACTTCCTGCTTCAAAACACATGTATTCCTCCATATTTCTTGACTGGTCTTTGCATGAGAATTCTTTCCGAACACATTATTTTCGATTTCCATAATCACTTTTGAAGCAAACTTCACACACTCTTCATGATAAATCAAAACACTAATATTACCATTAGATGTATAACTGGTTGGAATGAATGAATATATATCAATATAAGATTTATTGTATATTTTCAGATATCAATTCAATCCATTATTTAAAGTTGGAACCAGTTATATTATTTATTCACAGTATGGTGTATTCATGCTTAATCTCTATATTCATGGACACAGGGTACACCTCTTTGTACCCCCAATACAAATTTTACGTCTTCAGTATATTGCTCCCAGAAATGGTAGTAGAAATACTCATGTCACCTGATCTACATATAGATTTTATCACAGTAATATTCTGGACAAAAAATGTAAAGGTCACACTTATGATTGTACCAAAGACTAAATGGAAAGCGATCATGGATTACTAAAAACATCCTTGTCCAGGTTGCCTAATGCTCTCAAATGTCAATCCTATTGGTTACTACATATTTGTTTCTTCCTAAGATTATATATTCAAACTCAACCCTGGTGAAAATGTCTACTCCTATCACTCACTTAATACTATGCCTGATTTCATAATGTCTCTATTGATATCTGCTTTTCTACATATTTTCCCAATTTCATCATAGTGACTGACTCTTCATATGTGCTGACATTTACATTCACTCTCTATCCGAAACCCTATAGCTAAAGAATTTTTAGTCCCAATCCTACACTCACTCTTCTTCCTAAACCTACCGACTATCTTCCTAATTCTACTGACTATCCCTTTGGATTGGATGTTCTCTTCTACATTCAAACATCCAAGGTACAAGGTCCTATGCCATTGTATATCAAATTGTCTGAGACATCTTTGCAGAATATAATTCAAAACTAAGTATCCCAATTAAGGGCCCAATGCCCTTCTGGGCTTCAAATCATACCTAGATTTCTGTTTTCATACTTATATTTCACCTCGATATTCTTGTAAATATCGCAGGTTCCCAATACCATTATTTATCACACAGAATGATTGCTAACCCAAATCGAACCTGTTATTAAGCCTAAACATACACTGTTTCCTCAATCTCATTTTACAGAAGAGCAGGGATAGAGTCGTTCTTACAATACAGGAAAGTAGGGGACATTCCACCTGCTGAGAACCTCAAAGGTCCATTCAGAAATGATACCTGGAGAAGATGTAGGCAGCTATGAAGGACCTGAGAGAGCAAAAGTCATCTTCCATGGCAAACAACCTGGTCAGGATGAAGGGATGTGTCTGAATCAGCCTCTCTCTTTTTATTGTAGAGAAGATGGACCAAACCAGGCCTGTGTGGAGAGCTGCTGCTGGGTGCCTATGGTTGACATACCATTCTACCTTGTGAAAGTGTCACAGGAAGTAGGGGCAGCCTCCATCTCATGGGACACTTGGAAGCAACTGTTAAGACAAAGTGGTTGCCAAGGCAGTGACCTCATTCAGTTCCAAAGAAAGTGATATACCTCATTTCCTTGGTGATGGAACTCTCTGAACTTTGTATCCAAGAATCCAGGCACCCCGAGGCAGCCCCAGTCCCAGTGGACTCACTTGTTTGGATTTACCAAGGACAGAGTCAGTCTTTCTTGGTACCTACCGATGTGAGGATGGCCAAATGCCAGGAGAGCTCTGAAGAGGGACCTTTCCAGAAGAAGCAGGTAGTGGCTCACCCCTTTTTCTTGACAACTTCACAGAGTTGGACAAGGAAACCAGATCTGAGAGAGGTCAGGCCATGTTCTGAGAACAGGTAGGAAAGTTGGTTTGTTTGGTTTGGAGTGGATTGTTTTTAGTAAGTCGTTTGACCAGGCGAGTGTTTCTATGTCTGTGTATCCCACTGTGTCCATTGTTGTAGACATTAGAAAAGAGAATGCATTAATGGATGCGTCCAGTCTACTATAAATCTTCCCATAATTCATCCTGCCCAATTTATGAATGGACTGCAGCTTGTCTTATCGAGAGGCAACACATTCTATCTTCCTAAGTTCCTGTTTTCTTCCTGAATTCTGGCCACTCTCCAGAATAGGCTCATGGTTTTGTGTCCAAGATATGCACCACTACAAGCTCTGTGACATGGCCATGTACTGGATAGCGGAAGAGAATGGCCAGCCTTTCAGAAAACTCAGATATCAGTGTGAACAGAAATGTCTCAATGGAAAAACCCCGCTTTGGGCCTTTTGCTTACCTATTGTTCTGTTGCACTGAATGTCAGGAAAGACTTGGTCTCAGGCCACCCCTTTGTGAAGCCTGAAGAAAGAGTTTTCAAATGGAAATGAATGGGCATCACCTGTGGCTCTTTGCTTAATTGCTTTGGAAAGGGATGTGGCTGAATTAGCCTCTTGGCCTGTGTGTGGCTGTGTCTTACATTCTCAGCACCTGATGGATCTAAAGAATGATCCCATGTGTGCATCAAAAACCATAATGGCAAAAAGATCAGTCATTGTGGATGAAGTCTCTTGCCTTCCTCTGTTAGGTTCCTGACCTCTGTCAAGTGAGAAAATGGATTCTTTGGGTCAAAAGAGCTCCTCAAAGCCCTGCAGAGGTGCTTGGGGTTTCGCATGACTCCAAATCACAAAGAATATATACCTGAAAATTAGTAGGCCTCAAATTGGAGAAACAGAGCATTATTAATGACAGGCTTATTTGATCACTCCTGGTTCACAGGAAGGGTGTCCAGGCCACCCTGACTTTAGGCAAATGAGGGGCAAGTGAGCTTATTTTGGACACTTTCTTGGGCTTCGCCCCTCATGAAAATCTTCAGCCAGACATTATGATGAATGACAATATGTAAGAAGATGAGGGCCATGTGGGAGTCTTTTCGTTTTAATTTTGGTCATTTGTGTGGCGGTTGGAAGAAATGACTGGGTCCACCTGGGCTTGAACTTGTGGCTTGAAGCTTGTGATTCCCCTTAGAGACTGAGTTGTGGAACTGACCTTAGAGAAGTATTGCATTGAATTTTGTTGGGATTTTAGGAGGCCACACATAAGAGTCACCCTTGGAACTGAGATCTAGGCCCAGGGTTGCTTTCCACAGATTTTTCAATTTCTGAAAGAAGTGACCTCACCTCACTTCCTTGGTGATGGAACTCTCTGATCTTGGGATCCAGGAATTCAGGCAAAAAAGCCAGGGCCAGTTCCAGTCCGAGTGGTCTCATTTGTTTGGATTTACCAAGGACAGAGTCAGTCTTTCTTGGTACCTACTCATGTGAGGATGGCCAAATGGCAGGAAATCTCTGAAGAGGGGCCTTTCCTGAGAAAACAGGTAGTGGCTCACAGCTGGCTCCTGACAATTAAATAGAGTTGGCCATGGAGTCCAAATCTGAGACAGGAGTGGCCATTTCGGGGGAACATAGTATGGCCCATAAGTCAGAGGACACTCAAGATAGTCAAAGACCTACTTGGCAGAAGGAGGTGCCTTTGTAGGTTTGGTTGTGGTTTTGTGGTTTTGTCTCATGTTCTGAAAATAGGCAGGGAAGTCGGTTTGTTTGGTTTGGAGTGAACTGTTTCTAGTAAGTCGTTTGGCAAGGCGAGTGTTTCTATGTCTGTGTATCCCACTGTTATCTATGGTTGTAGACATTAGAAAAGATATTGGATCAATGGATATGTCCTGTTTAGTAGAAAGCTTCCCAGAATTCATCCTGCACAATTTATGAATGGACTGCGGCTTGCCTTATCAATTGGCTACAACTGCTATCTTCATAAGTTCCACTTTTCTTCCTGAATTCTGGCCACTCTCTAGAATAGGCTCATGGTTTTTTGTGCAAGATATATACCACCTCCAAGCTCTGTGACATGGCCATGTACTGGATAGCTGAAGGGAATGGCGAGCATCACAGAAAACTCAGAAATCACTATGACCATTAAAGACTCAGTGGAGAAACCCTGCTTTGGGCCTTTTGGTTACCTATTGTTCTGTTGCCCTAAATGTCAGGAAGGTCTTTGCCTTAGGCCACCCCTTTGTGAAGCCTGAAGAAAACAGTTTTCAAATGGAAATGAATGGGCATCACCTGTGGCTCTTTGCTTAATTGCTTTGAAAAAGATGTGTCTCATTCAGACCATTGGCCCTGTGTGAGGCTGTTGCTTAGTTTCTCATCACCTGATGGATCTAAAGAAAGATTCCATGTGTACATCCAAAACCAAAGTGGCAAAAAGAGCAGTCATTGTGGATGAAGTCTCTCGTCTTCCTCTGTAAGGTTCGTGACCTCCATCAAGTGAGAATAGGGATCCTTTGTCTCAAATGAGTTCCTCAAAGCCCTGCAGATTCTATCCCATAGGTGCTTGGGTTTTATCATGACTCCAGTTCACATAAAGAATCTAAAACCCACAGTCAGTAGTCCTCAAATTGGAGAAGCGGAGCAGTATTAATGGCAGGCCTATTTGATCACATCTTGTTCACAGGAAGTGTGTACAGCCACCCTCAGTTTAGTCAAATTAAGGGGCACGGGAGCTTATTTTTGACACTGGCTTGGGCGGAGCCCCTTATGGAAACCTCCAGCCAGAAGTTATGATGAGTGTCTATATGGAAGAAAATGTGGGTCATGTGGGAGTGTTTTGGTTTTAATTGTGGTCATTTGGGTGGTGGTTGGAAGTGACGACTGGGTCCACCTGGGCTTGAACTCTGGTGTGATTCCCCTTAGATACTGAGTTGAGGTACTGACCTCAGAGAAGTATTGCCATGAATTGAGTTGGGATTTTAGGAGGCCACGCATGAGATTTGCCCTTGGAAACTGAGATCTAGGCCCAGGTTGGCTTTGCACAGAGCACTTGGAATCTCAGCCAGGGTATCACATAATTTTATTCTGAAAGACTTGGCAGCCATAGTTGAGAGTCAAAACACACATGGACCTCACATTGTAGACCTCAATGTGCCTAGCATCATGTGATCATTGGCCACTCTTTAGGAAGCCATGCTTATGAGAGTTCTCCAGAGCTTTCATTGAAATGAGCATCCTCACCATTTAATGGTTCCTGAATGAAGTGAAACCCACAGTGCCTTCAACTTCATCCTTGAAAAATGGCTAGATAAATACTGTGAAATTTTTTTAAATTTCCATGACCAGGTGGCACTGGAGAACCTTTGGATATCCTGTTGCTGACTATGAGTATACCAGACAGTGCCTGATGGACTGGGTTTCCAGAAAATGGTGTAGAGCAGAGATGCCAGTAATTTGGAGCCTGCTGAGTAGTGGGCATAGAGCTGCAGTCGGCAGGTGTGTGATAAATCATCTGTGGTGGAGCCATGTGGATCTTCCATTGGCTTCCAAATTGCTTGTGACTGACATGGTGCAGCGAGCAGACCCTTATATGTAAAGGCGTATTTTTATTTGTAGAGGTTTTAGGGCAATGTTCAGAATCACGTTGCTATGGTCAAGAGGCAAGCTATTTGGGATAGAACCTTGGTGGGTGCATTCTCCTGCAGACCCTGACCCACCACACGTGAGAAACTCCCTCCAACACTTTGTCCCAGGTGGACTCCTTGTATTTTGTGAAGCAAATACCAAACTACCAGTGCAGCAGCAAGAAACACCACAAAATGTGGAGGATGACCAAATGGCTTCCCAGTCCACACGGGGAGACACTTAGCCCCCAGTGACCACAGTTTACCTACAAAGATTGAATTCAGCACTGCTGACTCATGTTCATTGGAACATAAGAAACCATGTCCTCCAGGTCACATAGATGCAGACCCAGCTTTGATGCTCTCATTACAAAGGAATCTAAAGCTCCTGACAACAACATATATTTCAAGTGCCCAACCTCAGTGGCAGTTTCTGAAGAAGTCTTTAGGCCAGCAGAGCTCCATATTTGTGGAGTGTTTACCCTGTCCCTTACTTTAGTAAACTACTCTACCACCTCCAATGTTGTGAACTTTTGAGCATATTAAATTCCAGCTATGTATTCCCAGATTTTCTAACTCTTCTCCTCTAATGATGTATTACTTGGGGCGAGGGTAATGTCAAGGCATTGTTCTGGAAGAGAGTGAAATATTTCTCCATGTGTTTTTTTTTTCAATTATTTTATTTCATATTATTTTTTTATTTTTTTAATTGGGTGTTCAAAACATTACAAAGCTCTTGACATATTATATTTCATACATTAGATTCAAGTGGGTTATGAACTCCCATTTTTATCCCAAATACGGATTGCAGAATCATATGTGTTACACATCTGCATTTTTATAATGCCCTATTAGTAACTGTTGTATTCTGCTACATTTTCTATCCTCTAGTATCCCCACTCCCCTCCCATCTTCTCTCTCTACCCCATCTACTTTAATACATTTATATCTTTGTTAATTTTCCCATTCCCCTGACAACCTCTTATATGTAATTTTGTGTAACAATGAGGGTCTCCCTCCATTACCATGCAATTTCCTTTATCTCTCTCTTTCCGACCCCCACCTCATGTCTCTGTTTAATGTTGATCTTTTCTTCCTGCTCTTCCTCCCTGCTCTGTTATTAGTTGCTCTCATTATATCAAAGAAGACATTTTTATTTGTTTTTTAGGGTTTGGCTAGCTTCACTAAGCATAATCTGCTCTAGTGCCATCCATTTCCCTGCAAATTCAATGATTTTGTCATTTTTTAATGATGCATAATACTCAATGGTGTATAAATGCCACATTTTTTTATCCATTCATCTACTGAAGGGCATCTGGGTGGGTTCCACAGTCTAGCAATTTTGAATGGTGCTGCTATGAACATCAATGTGGCAGTATCCCTGTAATATGCTCTTTTAAGGTCTTCAGGGAATAGTCTGAGAAGGGCAATAGCTGGGTCAAATGGTGGTTCCATTCCCAGCTTTCCCAGGATTCTCCATACTGCTTTTCAAATTTGCCACAACAGTTTGCAGTCCCACCAGCAATGTACAAGAGTACCCTATTCTCCACATCCTCGCCAGCACTTGTTGTTTGACTTCATAATGGCTGCCAATCTTACTAGAGTAGGATAGTTTCTTAGGGTGATTTTAATTTGCATTTCTCTGACTGCTAGAGATGGTGAGCATTTTTTCATTTACTTACTGATTGATTGTATGTCCTCCTCTGAGTAGTGTCGGTTCAGGTCCATGGCCCATTTTTTGATTGGGTTATTTATCATCTTATTGTCTAATTTTTTGAGTTCTTGGTATACTCTGGATATTAGGGCTCTATCTGAAGTGTAAGGAGTAAAAATTTGTTCCCATAATTTAGGCTCCCTATTTACCTCTCTCATTTTTTATCCTGCTGAGAAAAAACTTTTCAGTTTAAGTAAGTCCCATTTGATGATTCTTGTTATTAACTCTTCTGCTATGGGTGTCCTGTTAAGGAATTTGGAGCCCGGCCCCACATTATGTAGATCGGAGCCAACTTTTTCTTGTATCAGATGCAGAGTCTCTTATTTGATATCTAGCTCCTTGATCCACTTTGAGATAACTTTTGTGCATGGCAAGAGGAGGGGATTCGGTTTCATTTTGTTGCATATGGATTTCCATTTTTTACAACACCATTTGGTGAAGATGCTATATTTCCTCCATTGCATGCTTTTAGCTCCTTTATCAAATATAGCATAGTTGTAGCTTTGTGAATTAGTCTTTGTGTCCTCTATTCTGTACCATTGGTCAACCTGCCAGTTTTGGTACCAGTGCCATGCTGTTTTTGTTAATATTGCTCTGTAGTATAGTTTTAAGTCCGGTATCGCTATACCGCCTGATTCACACTTCCTCCTAGAATTGCTTTTGCTATTCTGGGTCTTATATTTTTCCATATGAATTCCATGATTGCTTTATCTATTTCTACAAGAAATGCCATTGGGATTTTGATTGGCATTGCATTGAACCTATAGAAAACTTTTGGTAATTTCGCCATTTTGATGATGTTAGTTCTGCCTATCCAGGAACAGGGTATATTTTTCCATCTTCTAAGATCTTCTTCTACTTCTCTTTTTAGGGTTCTGTAGTTTTCATTGTATAAGTCTTTCACCTTTTTTGTTTGGTTGATTTTCAAGTATTTAATTTTTTTGAGGGTATTGTGAATGGAGTGTTTTTCCTCATTTCTGTTTCAGGAGGTTTGTCGCTGATATACAGAAATGCCTTTGATTTATGCGTTTTGATTGTATATCCTGCCACTTTGCTGAATTCATTTATTAGTTCTAGTAGTTCTTTTGTAGACCCTTTTGGGTCTTCTATGTATAGAATCATGTCACCAGGAAATAGTGATAATTTTCGTTCTTATTTTCCTATTTTAATGCCTTTGATTTCTTTCGTCTGTCTAATTGCTCTGGCCAGTGTTTTGAGAACTATATTGAATAGAAGTGGTGACAGAGGGCATCCCTGTCTTGTTCCAGATTTTAGAGGGAATGTCTTCAATTTTTCTCCATTCATAATGATGCTAGCCTGAGACTTAGCATAGATAGCTTTTACAATGTCGAGGTTAGTTCCTGTTATCCCTATTTTTCTAATGTTTTGAACATAAAGGGATGCTGTACTTTGTCAAATGCTTTTTCTGCATCTATCGAGATGATCATATGGTTCTTATCTTTAAGTCTATTGATGTGATGAATAACATTTATTGATTTTTGTATATTGAACCATCGTTGCATACCAGGGATGAATCCTACTTGATCCTGGTGAACAATTTTTTTGATGTGCCTTTGTATTCGATTAGGCAGATTTTTATTGAGGATTCTTGCATCTAGGTTAATCAGATATATTGGTCAGTAATTCTCTTTCTTTGAGGTGTCTTTTTCTGGTTTTGGAATTAGGGTGATGTTGGCCTCATAAAATGAATTTGGCAGAGCTCCCTCTTTTTCTATTTCCTGAAATAACTTGAAAAGTATTGGTATTAATTCTTCTTTAAAGGTTTTGTAAAACTCCGCTGTATAGACATCCGTTCCTGGGCTTTTCTTGGTTGGTAGTCTTTTGATTGCTTCTTCTATTTCATCCATTGATATTGGTCGGTTTAAATTGTGTGTATCCTCCTGACTCAGTTTGGGCAAATCATATGACTTAAGAAATTTATCGATGTCTTCACTATTTTCTATTTTATTGGAATAATGGTTTTCAAAATAATTTCTAATTGTCTTCTGTATTTCTGTAGCATCTGTTGTGATGTTGCCTTTTTCATCCCATATGTTAGTAATTTGAGTTCTTTCTCTTCTTTTCGTCTTTAGCATGGCTAAGGGTCTGTTGATCTTATTTATTTTTTCGAAGAACCAACTTTTAGTTTTGTTAATTTTTTCAATAGTTTCTTTGGTTTCAATTTCGTTGATTTCCACTCTGATTTTAATAATTTCTTGCCTTCTGCTAAATTTGCTGTTGTTTTGCTCTTCCTTTTCTAGGGCTTTGAGATGAAGTGTGAGCTCACTTATTTGTTGGTTTTTCCTTTTTTTTCAGGAATGACCTCCAGGCGATGAATTTCCCTCTTAAAACTGCTTTCATTGTGTCCCATAGATTCCGATATGTTGTGTCTATAATTACATTTATCTCTAAGAATTTTTTTATTTCCTCCTTTATGTCTTCTGTAACCCATTGATCATTCAGTAACATATTGTTCATTTTCCATGTGATGTAGAATTTTTCCTTCCTTCTTTTATCATTGATTTCCAGTTTCATTCCATTATGATCAGATAAAATGCATGTTATTATCTCCACACTTTTATATTTACTGAGGGTTGCCCTATGGCATCATATATGGTATTTTTTTGAGAAGGATCCATGTGCTGCTGAGAAAAAAGTATATCCACTTGATGATGGTTGATATATTCTATATATGTCAGTTACATGTTGGTTATTGATTGTGATATTGAGTTCTATACTTTCTTTATTCAACTTTTGTTTGGAGGATCTGTCCAATGGTGATAGATGTGTGTTGAAGTCACCCATAATTATTGTGTTGAGGTCTATTTCATTTTGGAGCTTGAGGAGAATTTGTTTCATGAACATCGTAGCACCATTATTTGGTGCATAAATATTGATAATTGTTATGTCTTGTTGGTGAATGGTTCCTTTTAACAGTATATAATGTCCTTCCTTATCCCTTTTGATTAACTTAGTCTTGAAGTCGATTTTATTTGATATGAGGATGTCCACCCCTGCTTGCTTATGAGGATAAGTGTGCATGGTGTATTTTTTCCCAACCTTTCACCTTCAGCCTGTGTGTCTTTGCATTTCAGATGTGTCTCCAGGAGGCAACATATTGTTGGATTTGTTTATTTAATCCAAGTTACCAGCCTATGTCGCTTTACTGGAGAGTTGAAGCCATTTACATTCAGAGTTACTATTGATGTATGGTTTGTACTGCCAGCCATGTTTGATTATTTATCTTTTTTTAAATTTAGTTTGTTTCTCCATGATAAGCTTTCACCCTGCCTCTGTCATTACCAAGGTACTTCCCACTGATGGTTTTGGTTGTTGTTTTTCATTTCTTTCTTGTGTAGTGTTTTGCTCAAGACGCTTTGTAAAGCTTGTTTTCTGGCTTCAAATTCTTTTAGCTCTTGTTTATCATGAAAGATTCTTATTTTATTGTCGTACCTGATGGTTAATTATGCTGGATACATAATTCTTGGTTGGCATCCATTGTCTTTCAGTGTTTGAAATACGTTTTTTCAGGATCTTCTCGCTTTCAGCATCTCTGATCAAATATCCGTTGTTAACCTTACTGGTTTACCACTGAATGTATTCTGCCTCCATTCTCTTGTAGATTTATTATTTTCTCTTTGTTCTGTATATTGGATATCTTCATAACAATGTGTCTTGGCATTCGTCTACTGTGATTTTGTGTGCTCTTGTCCTGTATGCATCTACAATTTGTATATCCATTTCCTTTTTTATTTCTGGAAAGTTTTCTGTAATTATTTCATTCAGCAGTTTTCTCATTCCCTTGGTTTGAGTCTCTGTACCTTCCTCTATCCTGATGACTCGTAAGTGTGGTTTTATTTATGTTATCCCAAATCTCTTGGATGTTTTTCTTGTGATTTTTTTGCCAGCCTTTCTGAGTTTGCTGGACTCGTTTCAAGATGATATATTTTGTCTTCATTATCTGACGTTCTGGCTTCTACTTGCTCCACTCTGTTAGTGATACTCTCAATGGAGTTCTTAATTTGGTTTATCATTTCCTTCATTTCTAGAATTATTGTTTGATTTTTTTTATAATCTCTATCCACTGATAAAGATGCTTAACTTTTTCTTTTATATGTTTATGTAATTCATTTTCAATGTTTTCTTTTACTGTTTGGATTTTCTGTCTCGTATCTTCTTTAAGTTTCCATTCCATCTGTCTAAGGTATTCCTTGAGTTCTTTATATGACCACTTTTCTGATGAATCCTGGTCCTCCTGAATATTTAGGGTGTTCTTCGTTGTTTGTTCTCCTTTTCTTCCTTGCTTGTTTATGCTGCTCATGTTACTTCTTGTTCTGTTTGACTGCTGAGTTACTGTTTACTCTTATAAATTTATTTGATGCTTGGGAGGAAAGATTTTAGAAGGGAAGGGAAAAAGTCACTAAAGAGAATGAGAGTAGGCAGGTAGAATGCAAGGAATGGGAAATAAGAAAATTGAAAAGAAATGAAATACAATAGAAAAAATAGAAAATAAAGAATGAAAATGATTTTTTTTAAAAAAAATGATAATGATAATATAAAATTAAAATTAAAATTTTAAAAAATAATAATAACAAAATAGGGGAGGGGAGGGGGGATTGTTGAGGAAAGGAAAGGCAGCAGAATACAACAGTTACTAGTATGGTATTATGTAAAAATGTGGATGTGTAACCCATGTGATTCTGCAATCTCTACTTGGTTTAAAAAAGGGAGTTCATAACTCACTTGAAGCTAATGTATGCTAATGTATGAAATATGATATGTCAAGAGCTTTGTAGGGTTTTGAACAACCAATAAAAAAATAAAATAAAATAAAATTATTTTGCCATTTAAAAAAAAAAGAAAATAATTTTGAAGTTTATCTATGATCCAGGGGCAAGTTAAATGAAACAGTTTCCAGTTGTTAAGTCACCAAAAAATTTATTATTTCATGTGTTATTTATTTGCTTTGTAGTATGTTTAAATTTTATTTTTGGAAAGTTTTTAACCTTATTAAATTTGTTTATTTGTTGTGGGGGAAACAATTGTATATAGGTTAAGTATTGTTTATCAAAAATGCTTAGAACAAGAAGCATTTCAGATTTTGGATTTTTTTGGAATTATGGAATATTTATACACACATAATCTTGGGGATAAGACTCAAGTGTAAATATGAAATTTATTTATATTTCATACATGCCTTAGACCCATAGCCTGGAGGAAATTTCATACAACATTTTTAGTATACCTGCATTTTGACTGTAACCTGTCAAATGAAGCCAAGTAGGAAACTTTTCACTTGTCACATTCCAGTACTAAAACACGTTAGATTTGGCATTTTGGATTTGGGATTTGGGGATTAGGGGTGCCCAGTTTCCAGAGAGCAAATTCTATTTTTCTACTAAAGTAAACTCATTTATCATAGTAAGTTGTCCTAAGTTAATTATCTTTGTATCCACAAAATTCCTAAAACTTATTGTGGTGCCTATATTTCTCCTTAAAATCATATTTCAAACATTTAATCTTGCTTCATTGAATAAAAACAAATCATATTTTCATCTAATTTTTAGATTCTTTAATTAACACAATTGCTGTCTTATTAAAGGTTCTTTCACTTAAAATACATATTTTACATTGATATTAATAATAGATGTTCTGGAATTATCAATAAAATTTTTATACAATAGCTTTTGCTCCCTGTATTTTCAAACACCACTTAACTTGTGTGTTTGTGTTGCAAACAACTTAGAGCTGATTTTGTATTTTTACTTCAAATGACATTTTCTACACACTTTCATTTATTTTTTATAATTTATTATTTTTTACTAGTTTTTTTAGTTGTTGATGGATCCTTATTTAATTAATTAATTTATATGCAGTGCTGAGAATCCAACCAGTGCCTCACACATGCTAGACAAGTGCTCTACCACTGAGCCACAACTCTAGCCCACTCCAGTTTATTCTTAAAATTCACATTTTTTTTTAGTTCATGTATAGGTATTTTTTTTTATTGGCTCTACACAGCACTGCTATACTATCATATTTCTTTTTTTAATTGGTTCTTTTTATACATAACATTAAGATTATACATAACATTAAGATTCATTTTGGCATAATTATAAAAGCATGAAATATAATTTGCTCTAATTCAGTCCCCAGTACTTCCTCTTTTTCTCCTTTCCTCCCTCTTTCTGTTCCCTTCCCTCCACCCTACTGATCTTTCCGCTATTTACTTTTAGTTTGGGGGGATTGTGCAGGTGTGTGTTGTGTGTATACATAATGGTGAGATCCAATACGTTTTTTTCCCTTTCATTTGTTGTTTTATGGTAATACCGTGTGATTATTTTTATAGTGTTTAAGTTCTTTTATGAGGATTTTGGAAAATAAAAGCAATAAATTTGTGTTCTCAGATGGTCATCATGAACCGGAAAAAAAAATAAAATAAAATAAAAAAATTTAAAACATTTTTTAAAAGTTAAAGAACAGCAACAAAAAAATGAAAATAAAAGAAAACAAAAAAAAAAAACAAAAACAAAAACAAAAAAAAACAAATTAAAATAATAATAATAACAATAAATGCAGTCATAGATTGCAATAAACTTCTTTTCCAGTAGGTAGAGCTGTGCCCACTGGGCCAAGCTTCTCCTTTCAATAAGTGGGAACCAATCACTGTGCAGCAGCTCTTCCTCCCAGACTGGGTGGGTGTCCAATCCTGAGTGCCTAGGGCCTTCTTTTGTGTTTCCTCAAGCCAGGCCCCACTCACCTGTGACACTCACCACAATACTGGCTACATGCCAGGTCTGCTGCTCCTAGGAGCCCTGTTTTCATGAACGCCTGGGAACACTCTCCCTGTTTGTCTCCCTCAGACCCTAAGTTTGTAGAGCTTAGGCCTGAGAACCCCCAGCGAATTTGCTTGCACTCCGGAAGCCATGCCCCCGGAAGCTGGAGCAAGAGACTTCAGTTTTCAGCACTGGTGGGAGCGGTGGCCTGGAGGTCTGCACCACGAGTCCCGTGCCACTCCTAATTCCCTCGGTCTGGCTATCGCGCTCAAGGGAGAGCTGGGAGGGGCTCTTAAGATTTCCCCACAAGTTCGCAAATTTACAGGAATTTGTTTCACTTTCAATCACTTCCTGCTTCAGGACACATGTATTCTTCCATGTTTCTTGACAGGTCTTTTCATGAGAGTTCTTTCAAGACACATTACTTTCAATTTCCATAATCACTTTTGAAGCAAAACTCACATAAACTTTATGATGAATTATAACTCTGATATTACCATTAGATGTATGACTGGTTGGAATTAATGATTGCATAACGATATAGGATTTCTTATATATTTTCAGATAAAAATTCAATCCATTATTTAAATTGGAACGAGTTATATTATTTATTCACAGTATGGTCTATTCATGCATTATCTCTATATTCATAGACGCAGTGTACACTTCTTTATACCCCCAATACTAATTTATATGTCTTCAAAATATTGCTCCCTGAAATGTTGGAAGAAATACTCATGTCACCTGATCTACTTATACATTTAATCACAGAAATATTCGGAACACAAAATGCAAAGCTCACACTTATGTTTGTACCAAAGCCTAAAAGGAAAGTAAACATGGATTACTAAAAACATCCATGTCCAGCTTGCCTAATGCTCTCAAATATCAATCCTATTGGTGACTACATATTTGTTTCTTCTTAAGATTATATATTCAAACTCAACCCTACTGAAAATGTCTAATCCTATCCCTCACTTTATACATTGCCTGATTTCATTATGGCTCTATTTCTATCTGTTTCCTACATATTTTCCCCAGTTCATCATTGTGACTGACTCTTCACATGTGCTGACATTTACATTCACACTCTAATCAATAACCTATTGCTAATAAACGTTTGTTCCTAATCCTATACTCATTCTTTTTCTAAACCTACCGACTATCTTCCTAATCCTACCGACTATCCTTTTTTGACTGGATATTCTCTTCTACATTCAATCAAGCAAGGTACAAGGTCTTATGCCATTGTATATTGATCTATCTGAGACCTCTGTGCAGAATGTAATTTTATTCTAAGTATCACAATTAAGGGTCCAATGCCCTTCTGGGCTTCAAATGTTACCTAGATTTCTAGTTTCACACTTATATTTCACATATATATTCTAGTAAATATCACAGTTTCAAATACCATTATTCATTCTGCAGGATGATTCCTAAACCAAATCCAACATGTTATTGACCCTAAACATACACTGTTCCCTCAATCTAACTTTACAGAAGAGCAGGGACAGAGTTGGTCTTACAATACAGGAATGTAGGGGATCTTCCACCTGCTGAGAACCTCAAAGGTCCATGCAGACATGATCCCTGGAAAAGAGGTAGGCAGCTATGAAGGACCTGAGAAAGCAAAAGTCATCTTCCATGGCAAACAACCTTGTCAGGATGAAGGGGTGTGTCTGAATCAGCCACTTTCTTCTTAATGTAGAGAAGATGGACCAAACAAGGTCTGTGTGGAGAGCTGTTACCGTGTGTCTATGGTTGATATACCATTCTAACTTGTGACAGTGTCACAGGAAGTAGGCGCAGCCTCCATCTCATGGGACCCTTGGAAGCAGCTATTAGGACAAAGTGTTTGCCAAGGCATTGACCTCATTCAGTTCCTGAAGGAAGTGACCTACCTTACTTCTTTGGTGATGGAACTCTCTGAACTTGGGATCCAGGAAGCCAGGCATCCAGAGCCAGTCCCAGTCCCAGTACCAGTGGGCTCACTTGTTTTGTTTTACCAATGACAGATTCTGTCTTTCTTGGTACCTACTGATGTGAGGATGGCCAAATATCAGGAGAGCTCTGAAGACGGGCCTTTCCTTAGTAAGTAGGTAGTGACTCACCGCTGGCTCCTAACAACTACACAGAGTTGGCCAAGGAGACCAGATCTGCCACAGTACAGGCCATTTCGGGTGAACATAGTAGGGCCCGCTAGTCAGAGGACACTCTGGATATTCAGAGACTTACTTGGGGGAAGGAGGTGCTTTGTGTTTGTGGGTGTGAGTTTGTGGTTTTGTCTCATTTTCTTAGAATAGGTAGGAAAGCTGGTATGTCTGGTTTGCAGTGGACTGTTTCTAGATAGTCTTTTGACAAGGCAAGTGTTTCTATGTCTGTGTATAACACTGTGTCCGTGGTTGTAGACATTAGAAAAGAGAATGCATCAATGAATGTGTCCTGTCTAGTAGAAAGCTTCCCAGCATTCATCCTGCCCAATTTATGACTGCACTGCAGGTTGCCTTATCGATGGGCAACACCTACTATCTTCCTAAGTTTCAGATTTCTTCCTGAATTCTGACCAATCTGCAGAATAGTCTCATGGTTTTGTGTCCAAGATAGGTACCACCCCAAGCTCTGTCACATGGCCATGTACTGAATAGCTGAAGGTAATGGCGAGCTTCTTAGAAAACTCAGATATCAGTGTGACCAGGTAAGTCTCAGTGGAGAAAGCATGCTTTGTGCCTTTTGCTTACCTATTTTTCTGTTTCACTGAATGACAGGAAGGTCTTTGCCTCAGGCCACCCCTTTGATAAGCATGAAAAAAACAGTTTTCATATGGAAATGATTGGGCATCACCCGTGGCTCTTTGCTTAATTGCTTTGAATGGGATGTGTCTGAATCAGCCTCTTGGCCCTGTGTGAGGCTGTGGCTTATATTCTCAGCACCTGATGGATATAAAGAAAGATCCCATGTGTGCATCCAAAACTAAAATGGCAAAATTCAGTCATTGTGGATGATGTCTCTCTCCTTCCTCTATTAGGTTGCAGACAATCATCAAGTGAGTATAGGGATCCTTTGGGTCAAATGAGTTTTTCAAAGCCATGCAGAGGTGCTTGGGTTTTCTCATGATTCCACTTCACATAAAGAATCTAAACCCCACAGTCAGTAGGCCTCAAATTGGAGAAGCAGAGTAGTTGTAATGGCAGGCCTATTTGATCACTCCTGGTTCACAGGAATGGTGTCCAGGCCACCCTGACTTTAGGAAAATGAGGGCCAAGGGAGCTTATTTTGGACACTCTCTTGCGCTGCACCCCTCATGGAAATCTCCAGCCAGAGGTTATAATGAGGGTCTATGTGGAAGAAGATGAGGGCCATGTGGGAATGTTTTGGTTTTAATTTTGGTAATTTGTGTGGCAGTTGGAAGGGATGACTGGGTCCCCCTCGGCTTGTACTCTGGTGTAATACTCCTTAGAGACTGAGTTGTAGAACTGACCTCAGAGAAGTATTGCCATGAATTGTGTGGGGATGTTAGGAGGCCACGCATGAGAGTCGCCCTTGGAAACTGAGATCTAGGCCAAGGGTGGCTTTCCACAGAACACTGAGAATCTCAGCCAGGATATCACATGATTTTATTCTGAAAAACTTGGCAGCCATAGTTGAGAGTCAAAACACACATGGACCTCACATTGTAGACCTCAATGGTCCTGGCTTCATGTGACCTTTTGGCCACTATTTGGGATGCCTTGCCTGTGATTGTTCTCCAGAGCTTTCATTGAAATGAGCTTCCTTAACATTTAATGGTTCCTGAATGAATTGAAACCCACAGTGACTACAACTTCTTCCTTGAATAATGGCTAGATAAATACCATGAAATTTTTGAAATTTCAATGACCAGTTGGCACTGGAAAACCTTTGGATGTCCTGATGCTGATCATGAGTATACCAGACAGTGCCTTGATTGACAGGGTTTCACAAAAATGGTGTAGAACAGAGATGCCAGTTAGTTGGTGCCTGCTGATTAGTGGGCCTAGAGCAGTGGTGAGCAGATGTGTGACAAAACATCTGTGGTGAGGCCACGTGGAACTGCCATTGGCGTCCAAATGACTTGTGACTGATATGGTTTCAGCCAACAGACCCAATAGGTAAAGGCATCTTGTTATATGGAGAGGTTTCAGGGAAATGTTCAGAATCAGGTTGCTATGGTCAAGGGGGAAAGCTATGTGGGATAGAAGCCTGGTTATTGCATTCTCCTGCAAACCCTCACCCACCACACGTGACAGAACTCCCTCCAACAATGTGTCCCAATTGACCTCCTTTATTTCGTGAAGCAAATACCAAACTCCCAGTGCAGCAGCAAGAAACACCACTAAAAGTGGAGGATGAACAAATGTCTTCCCAGTTAGCACAGGGAGAAACTTAGCCCCAGTGTCCACAGTTTAGCTACAAAAAAAGAATTCAGCACTGCTGCCACATGTTCAATGAAAAATAAGAAACCATGTCTTACAGGACACATATATGCAGAACCAGCTTTGATGGTCTCTCTCTAAAAGAACTAAATCTCCTGAAAACAACATGTATTTCAAGTGCCCAACCTCAGAGGCAGTTTCTCAAGAATTTTTTAGGCCAGCAGAGCTCCATGTTTGAGGAGTGTTTACCTTTTGCCTTACTATTTTGAACTCTGCTACCACCTCCAAGGTTGTGAACTCCTGAGCAAATTCCATTCCAGATATGTATTCACAGATTTTCTAACTCTTCTCCTCTAACTGTATCTTACTTTGGTAAAAGATAATGTCAAGGCATTGTTCTGGATGAGACTGGGAAGATTTTGGGGTAGCACATATTTGCATAGACATTGGATTCATTTTTCAATTTCCCTTTAAAACACTGAATCTCTAACCCTAACCAATTCCAAACTAGACTCTGACTACTAATCCTAATATGATGGAGAAAAATAACAAAAAACAGAAAAGAAGTACAAGCAGTTCAGAGGAGGCAAGGTGTATACTTGGACTTGCCTTTTGCATAATATAGGGTAGGAGTTATAAATCTTGCAAATTTTTTTTGAAATAGTTCTCCATGTGTTTTTAAAGTTAACAAATATGTGAATTCCTTTCTCCCTTTCTCTGTAGCCTATTAAGCACATGTATTTTTATATGCACATATAGAATTCTACCTGGTACCACACGTACATTCTTGTGAGGTGGTTGACTTGGCAGATACAAATTGTGAGAAGAGATCACTCCTCGTAAATGCTATTGGAACTGAAATTTCAAACTATGGGTGAACTTTCTAGTTGAACAACATTATACATAAATCCATGTTCAGTATAATGAATATTTTTGGATCTGTGGATGATATATATTTCATGATGGATTTTGATTGGCATATATATTGTTAGTTTTTAATGTCTCTCTCTCTGTCTCTCTCTCTCTCTCTATATATATATATATATATATATATATATATATATATACTCTCCAGATATTTCAAAATATGTAATATATGTGACTTAGTATACACGCCCTAAATTCATTCATATTCATTTATGTGGATTTATAATCAACTTTTCACAAGATTATTTTCCAAACTATTCATCCACCTGAAATTCATATTTGTTTCCTAGTACTGACAACTAACTTCAGTGAATGGTGTATACAAATCCTAATATTTCTACAGTAACTGACCCAGTTTAACATCAATGCAAGTAGATTCCTATGGGACATGATATGTATTTTGACGTTCATATTTATTCAACAGTGGGACATTATTATTTCTTCAGTTGATGCACATCATAATATATATATTTCATCCAAAAGTTCAAAAATATATAGGAATTTGTTTCACTTTCAATCACTTCCTGCTTCTGAAAACATGTATTCCTCCATGTTTCTTTACTGCTCTTTTCATGAGACTTCTTTCCAAACACATTATTTTCGATTTCCATAATCAATTTTGAAGCAAAACTCACACACTCTTCCTGAAAATCCTAATACTAATATTATCATTGATGTATAACTGGTTGTAATGAATGTCTGTATATCAATATTTGATTTCCTGTATTTTTTCAGATATCAATTCAATCCATTATTTATAGTGGAATGAGTATAGGTTTTATTCAGAGTATGTTCCATTCATGCATTATCTGTATATTCATAGAAACAGGGTACACCTGTTTGTACCCCCAATACTAATTTATACGTCTTCAAAATATTGCTCCCAGAAATGGTGGAAGATATACTCATGTCACCTGATCTACATATATATTTTATTACAGTAATATTATGGACACAAAATGCAAAGGTCACACTTATGATTGTACCAAAGCCTAAATGGAAAGTGAGCATGGATTAGTAATAACATCCATGTCCAGGTTGCCTAATGCTCTCAAATGTCAATCCAATTGGTGACTACATATTTGTTTCTTGCTAAGATTATATATTCAACTTCAACCCTGTTGAAAATGTCTAATCCTATAACTCACATTATACTTTGCCTGATTTTCTTTTGTCTCAATTGATATTTACTTTCCTACATATTTTCCCCAGTTCATCATTGTGAATGACTCTTCACATGTGCTGACATTTACATTCACTCTCTACCCAAAACCCTATTGCTAAAAAAGGTTTTGTCCAAATCCAATACTCACTCTTCTTTCTAAACCTACTGACTATCTTCCTAATCCTATCGACTATCCCTTTTTGACTGCATGTTCTCTTCGACATTCAATCATCCAAGGTAAAGGTCCTATGCCATTGTATAGCGATTAATCAGAGACATCTGTGCAGAACATAATTCAAAGCTAAGTATCCTACCCAAGGGCCCAATACACTTCTGGGCTTCAAAACTTACATAGATTTGGGTTTTCAAACTTATATTTCACCTATATATTCTTTTAAATTTCGCAGGTTCCCAATAACATTATTCATCCCGCAGAATGATTCCCAACTGAATTCGAACCTGTTATTAACCCTAACCATACGCTGTTCCCTCAATCTACCTTTACAGAGGAGCAGGGATAGAGTTGGTCTTACAATACAGGAATGTAGGGGATCTTCCACCTGCTGAGAACCTCAAAGGTCAATGCAGAAATGATCCCTGGAGAAGTTGTAGGCAGCTATGTAGTACCAAAGAGAGCAAAAGTCTTCTGACATGGTAAAGAACCTGGACAGGATGAAAGGATGTGTCTGAATCAGCCTCTCTCTTCTTAATGTAGAGAAGATGGACCAAAGCAGGCCTGTATGGAGAGAAGTTCCCCGGTGCATATGGTTGATATACCATTCTAACTTGTGACAGTGTCACAGAAAGTAGGAACAGCCTCCATCTCATGAGACCCTTGGCAGCAACTGTTAGGACAAAGTGGTTGCCAAGGCAGTGACCTCATTCATTTCATGAAGAAAGTGACTTCACCTAACTTACTTGGTGATGGAACTCTCTGAACTTGGGATTCAGGAAGCCAGGCATCCAGAGCCAGTCCCAGTAACAGTCCTAGTGGGATCACATGTTTGGTTTTACCAAGGGCAGAGAGAGTCTTTTTTGGTACCTACTGATGTGAGAATGGCCAAATGCCAGGACAGCTCTGAAGAGGGTCCTTTCCTAAGAAAACAGGTAGTTGGTCATCGCTGGCTCCTGACAACTTCACAGATTTGGCCACGGAGACCAGATCTGAGACAGGGCAGGCCAGTTTAGGGTAACAATATGGTCCACAGTCAGAGGACACTCCGGATTGTCACAGACATATTGGGGGAAGGAAGTGCCTTTGTGGGTGTGGGTGTGAGTTTGTGGTTTTCTCTCATGTTCTGAGAATAGGCAGGAAAGGCGATTTGTTTGGTTTGGAGTGGACTGCTTCTAAAAAGTCGTTTGACAAGGTGAGTGTTTCTATATCTGTGTATCTCACTGTGTCCGTGGTTGTAGACATAAGAAAAGAGAATGCATCAATGGATATGTCCTGTCTAGAAGAAAGTTTTCCATCATTCATCCTACCCAATTTATGACTGGACTGCAGGTTGCTTTATGGATGGGCAACCCCTACTATTTTCCTAAGTTCCTGTTTTCTTCCTAAATTTTGGCCACTACCCAGAATAGGCTCATGGTTTTGTGTCCAAGATATGTAACACCTCCAAGCTCTGTGACATGGCCATGTACTGGATAGCTGAATGGAATGGCGAGCATCTCAGGAAACTCAGATATCAGTGTGACCAGGAAAGTCTCACTGGAGAAACACTGTTTTGGGCCTTCTGCTTACCTATTTTTCTGTTGCCCTGAATGTCAGGAAGGTCCTTACCTCAGGCCACTCCTTTTTGAAGCCTGAAGTAAACAGTTTTTAAATGCAAATGAATGGGCATCACCTGTGGTGCTTTGCTTAATTGCTTTCGAAAGGGATGTGTCTGAATCAGCTGCTTGCCTCTGGGTGAGGCTATGGATTAGATTCTCAGCACCTGATGGATATAAAGAAAGTTCCCATGTGTGTATTGAAAACGAAAATGGTAAAAATATCAGTCATTGTGGATGAAGTTTCTTGCCTTCCTCTGTTAGGTTCCTAACCTCCATCAAGTGAGAATAGGATCCTCTGGGTCAAATGAGTTCTTTGAACTCCTGCAGAAGTGCTTGGGTTCTCCCATGATGCCAAATCACATAAAGAATCTATACCTGACAGTCAGTTGGCCTCAAATTGGAGAAGCAGAGCAGTATTAAAGGCAGGCCTATTTGATCACTCCTGGTTCACAGGAAGGGTGTCAAGGCCACCCTCATTTTAGGCAAATGACGGGCAAGGGTGCATATTTTGGACATTGCCTTGGGCTGCGCTCCTCATGGAAACCTCCAGCAAGAGTTTATGATGAGTGTCTATATGGAAGAAGATTAGGGTCATGTGGGAATGTTTTGGTTTCAATTGTGGTCATTTGTGTGGCGGTTGGAAGATATGACTGGGTCCACATGGGCTTGAACTCGGGTGTGATTCTCCTTCGAGACTGAGTTCTGGAACTGACCTCAGAGAAGTATTGCCATTAATTGTGTTGGGATTGTAGGAGGCCACGCATGAGAGTCACCCTTGAAACCTGAGATTGGGCCCTGGGTGGCTTTCCACAGAGCACTGAGAATCTCAACCAGGATATCACATGATTTTATTCTGAAAGACTTGGCAGCCATAGTTAAGAGTCAAAACACACATGGACCTCACATTTTAGACCTCAATGGGCCTGTCTGCATATGACATTTTGACCACTCTTTGGAAAGCCTTGCCTGTGAGAGTTCTCCAGAGCTTTCATTGAAATGAGCTTCCTCACCATTTAATGGTTCTTGGATGAATGGAAACCCCAAAGTGCCTCCAACTTCATTCTTGAACAATGGATAGATAAATACCATGAAATTTTTGAAATTCCCAATGACCAGGTGGCACTGGAGAACCATTGGATGTCCTATTGCTGCTCATGAGTGTACCAGACAGTGCCTTGATTGACTGGAGTTCTTGAAAATGGTGTGGAACACAGATGCCAGTAAGTTGGAGCCTGCTGAGTAGTGGGCCTAGAGCAGTGGTGTGCAGTTGTCTGATAATATATTTGTGGTGTGGCCATGTGGGTGTGTCATTGGCTTCCAAATGGCTTGTGACTGACTTGGTGCAGCCAGCAGAAAATTATATGAAAAGGCATCTGGTTATATGGACAGGTTTCAGGGCAATGTTCAGAATCAGGTTGCTATGGTCAAGGGAGCAAGAAATGTGGGATAGAAGCCTGGTTGGTGCATTCTCCTGAAGACCCTGACCCACCACACCTTACAGGACTCCCACCAGCACTGTGACCCATTTGAAATCCTTGTATGTTGTGAAGCAAATACAAAACACCCAGTGCAGCAGCAAGAAACACCACGTAAATTGGAGAATGACCAAATGGCTTCAAAGTCCACACAGGGAGACACTTAGCCCCCAGTGGCCACAGTTTATCTACAAAGAGAGAATTCATCACTGCTTCCTCATGTTCATTAGAAAATAAGAAACCATATCCTCCAGGTCACATAGATGCAGACCCAGCTTTGATGGTCTCCGTACACAGGGAGCTAAAGCTCCTGACAACAACATATTCTTCAAGTGTCCAACCTCAGAGGCAGTTTCTCAAGAAGTCTTAATGCCAGCATAGCTCCATGTTTGTGGAGTGTTTACACTGTCCCTTACTTTTGGAAACTCCTCTACCACCTCCAAGGTTGTGAACTCCTGAACATTTTCCATTCCAGGTATGTATTCACAGATTTTCTAACTCTTCTTCTCTAATTGTGTCTTACTAGGGGCGAAGATATTGTCAAGGCATTGTTCTGGATGATAGTGGGAATTTTTTGTAGCACATATTTGCATACACATTGGATTTATTTTCCTATTTTCCATTTGAAATATTGAATAACTGACACTAACCCATACCCTAATAGACTCTTACTACTAATCCTAATATGATGGAGTAAAATAACCCAAACAGAATAGAAATGCAAGCATTTCAGAGGAGGCATGGTGTATAGTTAGACTTGGCTTTTGCATGATAAAGTGTAGGTGTTATAATTCAAGTTAATTTTTAATTGAAATAGTTCCATGGGTACTTAAAGTAAACAAATATGTGAATTCCTGTCTCCCTTTCTCTGTAGCCTATTCAGCACATGTATTTTTATATGCACATATAGAATTCTACCTGGTACCACAGGTACACTCTTGTGAGGTGGCTGACTTGGCAGATAGAAATTGTGAGAATAGATCACTCCGCCTAAACGCTGTTGAAACTGAAATTTCAAACTGTGGGTGAGCTTCCTAGTTGAACAACATTATACATAAATCCATGTTCAGTAAAATGAATATTTTTGGATCTGTGGATGATATATATTTCATGGTGAATTTCGATTGGCATATGTATTGCTAATTTTTAATGTCTGTGTGTGTGTGTGTGTGTGTGTGTGTGTGTGTGTGTGTGTATATACACACACACACACACACACTAAATTTTTTTAAAATATAAAATATATGTGTCTTATTATACACTCCCTAAATTCATTCATATTCATGTATGTGGATTTAGAGTTAACATTTCACAAGATTATTCACGGAAATATTCATCCACCTGAAATACATAATTTTTTCCTAGAAATGAAAAATAACTTCAGTGAATGGTGGATACAAATCCTAATATTTCTACAATAATTGATCCAGTTTGTCATCAATGCAAGTAGATTTCTATGGGACATGATGTGTATTTTGATGTTCATTCTTATTCACCACTGGTATGTTACAATTTCTTCAGTTTATGCACATTATAGGATATATATTTCATCCATACGTTAGCAAAATTATAGGCATTTGTTTCACTTTCAATCATTTTCTGCTTTAGAACACATGTAATCCTCCATGTTTCTTGACTGGTTTTTTCATGAGACTTCATTCCAAACATATTATTTTCGATTTCCATAATCAAATTTGAAGCAAAACTCACACACCCTTCATGATAAACTATAACCCTAATATTACTATTAGATGTATAACTGGTTGGAATGAATGATTGTATATCAATATAAGATTTCTTATATATTTTCAGATATCAAATCAATCCATTATTTAAAGTGGAACCAGTTATATTATTTATTCACACTATTGTCTATTCATGCATTGTCTCTATATTCATAGACACAGAGTACACCTCTTTGTAAACCCAATACTAATTTATAGGTCTTCAAAATTTTGCTCCCAGTAATGGTGGAAGAAATACTCATGTCATCTGATCTACATATACATTTTATCAGAGTAATATTCTGGACACAAAAAGAAATGGTCACACTTATGTTTGCACCAAAGCCTAAATGTAAAGTGAACATGGATTACTAAAACCATCCATATCAAGTTTGGCTAATGCTCTCAAAATTCAATCCTATTTGTGACAACATATTTGTTTCTTGCTAAGATTATATATTCAAACTCAATCCTGTTGAAAATATCTAATCCTATCTCTCACTTTATACTTTTCCTGATTTCATAATGTCTGTATTTATATCAGCTTTCCTACATACTTTCCGCAGTTCATCATTGTGACTGACTCTTCAATTGTGCTGACACTTACATTCACACTCTAATCCAAACCCTATTGCTAAGAAACTTTTGTTCCAAATCCTATACTCACTCTTCTTCTTAAACCTACTGACTATCTTCCTAATCCTACCCATTATCCCTTTTTGACTTGATGTTCTCTTATACATTCAATAATCCAAGGTACAGGGTCTAATGCCATTGTATATCGATCTATCTCAGACATCTGTGCAGAACATAATTCAACGCTAAGTATCACAATCAAGGGCCCATCCCCATTCTGCGCTTCAAATCTTACTTAGATTTCTGTTTTCATACATATATTTCACATATATATACTTATATATGTCGCAGGTTCCCAGTACCATTATTCATCCAGCAGAATGATTCCTAATTCAAATTGAACATATTATTAACCCTAACCATACACTGTTCCCTCAATCTAACTTTACAGAAGAGCAGGGACAGAGTTGGTCTTACAATACAGGAATGTAGGGGATCTTCCACCTCCTGAGAACCTCAAGGTCCATGCAGAAATGATCCCTGGAGAAGATATAGACAACTATGAAGGACCTGGGAGAGCAAAAGTCAGCTTCCATGGAAAACAACCTGGTCAGGATGAAGGGTTGTTTATGAATCAGCCTCTCTCTTCTTAATGTAGAGAAGATGGACCAAACCAGGTTGGTGTGGAGAGCTGTTCCTAGTTGCCTATGGTTGATATACCATTCTACCTTGTGAAAGTGTCATAGAAAGTAGGGGCAGCCTCCATCTCATGGTAGTCTTGGAAGCAACTGTTAGGACAAAGTGGTTACCAAGGCAGTGATCTGATTCAGTTCCTTAAGGAAGTGACCTCACCTCACTTCTTTGTTGATGGAACTCTCTGAACTTGGTATCCAAGAAGCCAGGCACCAAGAGGCAGTCCCAGTCCCAGTGGTCTCACTTGTTTGGACTTACCAAGGACAGAGTCAGTCATTCTTGCTACCTACTGATGTGAGGACGGCCAAAACCAGGAAAGCTCTGAAGAGGGGCTTTTCCTGATAAAGTAGGTAGTGGCTCACTGCTGGCTCCTGACAACTTCACAGAGTTGGCCAAGGAGACCAGATCTGAGACAGGACAGGCCATTTCATTGGAACATAGTATGGCCCACCAGTCAGAGGACACTCCGGATAGTCACAGACCTACTTGGGGGAAGGAGGTGTCTTTGTGGGTGTGGGTGTGGGTTTGTGGTTTTGTCTTATATTCTGAGAATAGGTAGGAATGGCGGTTTGTTTGGTTTGGAGGGAACCGTTTCTAGTAAGTCATTTGACAAGGCGAGTGTTTCTATGTCTGTTTATACCACTGTGTCCCTGGTTGTAGACATTAGAAAAGAAAATGCATCAATTGGTGAGTCCTGTCTAGTAGAAAGCTTCTCAGATTTCATCCTGCCCAATTCATGAATGGACTGCAGCTTGACTTATCGATGAGGAACACCTGCTAACTTCTTAAGTTCCTGTTTTCTTCCTGAATTGTGTGCACTCTCCAGAATAGGCTCATAGTTTTGTGTCAAATATATGTACCACCTCAAATCTCTGTGACATGGCCATGTACTGGATAGCTGAAGGGAATAGCGAGCATCTCAGAAAGCTCAGATATCAGTGAGACCAGGAATGCCTCATTGGAAAAACCCTGCTTTGGACATTTTGCTTACCGATTCTTCTGTTGCCCTGAAAGTCAGGAAGGTCTTTGCATCAGGTGTGTCATGTGGGAGTGTTTTGGTTTTAATTGTGGTCATTTTTGTGGCCGTTGGAAGACATGGCTATGTCCACCTGGGCTTGAACCCTTATGTGATTCCCCTTAGAGACTGAGTTCTGGAACTGACCTCAAAGAAGTATTGCCATGTATTGTGTTGGGATTTTAGGAGGCCACGCATGAGAGTCGCCCTTGGAAACTGAGATCTAGGCCCAGGGAGGCTTTCCGAAGAGCACTGGAAATCTCAGGAAGGACATCACATGATTTTATTCTTAAAGACTTGGCAGCCATCGTTGCAAGTCAAAACACACATGGACCTCACATTGTAGACCTCAAATGCCTGGCTTAATGTGACCTTTTAGCTTGTCTTTGGGAAGCCTTTCCTGTTAGAATTCTCCAGAGCTTTCATTGAAATGAGCTTCTTCTCCATTTAATGGTTCCTGAATAAATTGAAACCCACAGTGCCTTCAACTTCATCCATGAAAAATGCCTAGATAAATATCATTAAAGTTTGGAAATTCCCATCACCTGGTGGCACTGGAGAACCTTTAGTTGTCCTATTGCTGATCATGAATCTACCAGACAGTGCCTTGATTGACTGGGTTTCATGAAAATGGTGTAGAACAGAGATGCCAGTAACTTGGAGCCTGATGAGTAGTCGGCCTAGAGCAGTGGTGTGCAGGTGTGTGTTAAAACATCTGTGGTGGGCTGATGTGGATATGCCATTGGCTTTCAAATGCCTTGTGACTGATATGGTGCAGCCCCCATACCCTTGTATGTAAAGGCATCTTGTTATATGGACAGGTTGAAGGGCAATGTTTAGAATCAGATTGCTGTGGTCAAGGGGGCAAGCTATGTGGGATATAAGCCAGGTTGGTGCATTCTCCTGCAGACCCTTACCCACCACACATGACAGAACTTTCTCCATCACTGTGTCCCAGTTGAACTTCTCGTATTTTGTGAAGCAAATACCAAACTCCCAGTGCAGCTGCAAGAAACACCACGAAAAGTGGAGGATGACCAAATGGCTTCACAGTCCACACTGTAAGACACTTAGCCCCCAGTGGCAACAGTTTACCTATAAAGAGGGAATTCAGCCCTACTGCTTCAGGTTCATAGGAAACAAAGAAACCATGTCCTCCAGGTCATATAGATGCAGACCCAGCTTTGATGGTCTCACTACAAAGAAAGCTAAAGCTCCTGTCATCAACATATATTTCAGGTGCCCAATCTCAGAGGCAGTTTCTCAAGAAGTCTTTAGGCCAGCAGAGCTCCATGTTTTTGGAGTTTTTACCCTGTCCTTTACTTTTGGAAACTCCTCTACAACCTCGAAGGTTGTGAACTCCTGAGCATTTTCCATTACCGATATGTATTCACAGATTTCTAACTCTTCTCCTCTAATTATGTCTTACTTGGAGTGAAGAAAATGTCAAGGCATTGTTCTGAATGAGAGTGGGAAGATTTTTGGGTAGCACATATTTGCCTACACATTGGATTCATTTTCCAATTTTCCATTCGAAATACTGAATCCCTGACTGTCAGGGGTAGAAGGAATTCTTCTTCAAAGAACAGCCTGACACTTACAAGAAACAGCCCCCAGGAGACATCCTGTCTGGAAGACATCCTGTAGCCATATATGTCCCTGAGATATCCTGTGGCCATCTTTCTTCTAGAAACATCCTGAAGTTATCTCACCTTGTGAAGACATCCAGGAACTGCTGATAAGAGAGCTTTCCCATATCCAGCATATTAATACCCGTGTGTGAACAATAAAATTTTGCAGCTTGATCAGAACTCCTGTGTTGCTCTCATCTCTCATGCCTCTTGTCCCTTCATTCCTCCCCATCTAGGTTCGCTGACCACGTTGATGTGTCCTGCCGGCCGGGACATCTGGCGCCCACCGACTGGGGCTCAAGCCTTTGACTGAGGGGGAACCCCTTCCTCCTGGAAGACTTGGTCAAGAGGAGCTCACGATCGCCTCAGCAGACACCACCCGGAGACATATCCAGGAGGAAGGTGGGGATGATGCACGGTGAGTGACGCACCATGTGACAAGCAGTATCGTCACATGATTTGTTTATTTCAGGCCTCAAGAAGTCCTTCAAGACATGAGGGGCACATGTTAAGAAAAAGAACTTAAAATTTTTCTTTTCATACATAGGAGAATTGTGTCCATGGTTTCCTCTTGAAGGGACCATTGATGGCAAAAATGGCTTAGAGTAGGAGACTGTTTAAAAGATTATTATGAATCATTTGGCCCAGAAAAAATGCCAGTTCCCACCTTTTCTTACTGGAACTTAATTAATGAAATTCTTAAAAGTTTTCGCTTTGACAATGGTACCTTACAACTTGTCAGGATTGGGGAAGAGATTATGCAAAAGACCTCTCGTCCCCCCTCTGCCTGCCCATCATTAGTATAGACATAGAACCTTCTCAGTCTTCCCAGGACCCTGAGAACCTTCCTGGTCCCCCTCAAAATACGACCCTAATTAATAAGGCTCCAATGATTAAAAACCACCTTTATCCAGTTTTAAATCCCAGAGACACATTGACCCCTGGGGAGGACGCTATCTTGGAGAAGGAAGCAGCTCTCTACCATTCAGAACACCCGCGACCTCTCAGGACCCTGCCACAGCCTATAGGATTTACCAAGCGAAGGTGAAAGCACCTATGTAAAACATCTTGCCTTTGAAAATGCCAACCCAGCATGTCAGAATGTTCTTCAACCACATAAGGATAAAGGGAAACTTTCTGAAGTTATTAGACTCTGTGCAGACGTGGGTGCAGCCCATGCCATGGGTCTGGCTTTAGGGACCGCCTTTACCAAGGCCTTTCACAATCCTGGCTCACGTACTTGCTTTACTTGTAAACAACCTGGCCATTTTGCATGTGAGTGTCCCACAGGCAAACAAAGCCTAGGAATAGCGTCTCCTCAAACTGGGGCTTAACCGCCCCCAGCTACCCTTTTCCATAGAAGTGGTAAAGGTCATCACTGGGCCAGTGAGTGTAGATCTAAGACAAATGCCCTCAGACAGCCTATTTCTTCCTACTTCTCGGGAAACTCCCTGCGGGGCCAGCCCCCGGCCACAACATCCCCCACGACAAACACAGGAGCAATAAAGTTTGTTCCCTCCTAAACTCCCAACCTACCACAAAATCCTTCTCCACAATTGCCTCCCTCCAACTAGCCATCCCAGGCAGCACAAAATTGGACCTCTGTGCTGCCACAAATACAATATTAGACCCAATGCAAGGGCCCCAGATAATACCCAATGAAATTATGGGTCCCCCTCCATCTCATACATGTGCCCTTAATCTTGGAAGAGCCTCCACTACCATACAAGGTGTTCAGGTCTTCGTTGGCATTAATGATAATGATTTCACTGGAGAAATAAAAATACTGGCCACTGCTATTAATGGAGTTGCCGCCATCCCAGCAGGAACAAGACTTGCACAATTAATTCTCCTTCCCTTGGATTCAGGAGGCATTTCCAAAACCCAAACCTACCTCGGGGGACTGCCTTCTTGGGCTTCTCTGATGTGTATTGGGTTCAGCCCATTTCTCACAATAGACCCACCCTTACCTTACTTACTGAAGGAAAGGAATTCCAAGGAGTTCTAGATATTGGAGCTGATGCCACAATTATTTCTCAAAAATACAAGCCATCAGGTTAGCCCCTCACTCCATCCTTGACTGACCTTAAAGGGATAGAAAAATAAAAAAATCCTCTGGTCAGCTCTAGGTCTATTAGCTGCACTGATAAAGATGGTAATAAGTCAACTGTCACTCCTTTCGTTGATTCTGACCTCCCTGTTAACGTATAGGGAGGAGATATTTTGAGTTATTGGAAGTTATTCTCGCCAGTCCCAATTCCATGGTGACTCATCAAATGCTTTCTATGAATTTTGTTCCTGGTACAGGCCTGGGGATACTGAAACAAGGACTGGTGGAGCCTATACAACCCATACAAAAACAAATACATGTGGACTTGTGTATTCAGATTTTTAGTGTCAGTCCCTGACCCTCCTGTACCCCATGCAGATAAAATTATTTGGGAGACTCAGACTCCTGTGTTGGTGGATCAGTGGCCCCTTACCCACGAAAAATTGGAGGCTGCCTCCACGTTAGTGCAGGAACAGCTTGCAGACGGCCATGTAAAGCCCTCAACCTCATCATGGATTACTCCTATTTTTATTATCAAGAAAAAATCAGGCAAGTGGTGCCTTTTACAATATTTGTGTGCCATTAATAAAGTTATGCACCCGATGGGAGCACTACAGCCAGGCATTCCCACACCAGTGGCGATTCCAAAAAACTATTGTAAAATGGTTATTGACTTAAAAGATTGCTTTTTTACCATTCCTTTACATCCTGAGGATAGACCCTATTTTGCCTTTAGTCTCCCTCACATTAATTTTCAGGGCCCTATGCAGAGATTTCAATGGAAGGTTCTTCCCCAAGGTATGGCCAACAGCTCTAGTCTTTGCCAAAAACACGTTGCTCAAGCAGTAGACCCTGTGAGAGAGCGATGAGCACAAAATTATATTTATATTATATGGATGATTTGTTAATTGCTGCACCTAATACCCATGACCTTAATAATTGTTACTTGGACTTTTACAAAACCTCACTACCTTGGGACTACAGATAGCTCCAGATAAGTTTCAAACACAGGACCCTTATACCTATTTGGGCCTTAAACTTCAAGATAATCAGATCCAAATTCCTAAAATACAACTATGTGTGGACCATCTTCACACACTTAATGATTTTCAAATATTACTGAGGGATATTCAATTGCTAGGAACATATTTAAAATTACCCACTTGTGTACTTTTGCCCCTTAATGATATTTTGATAGGTGATTCCCACCCCTCCTCCCCTCAAAAGCTTACTCCAGAGGCATGACATGCATTAAACCAAGCCACCGAAGCCATTGCCCAAAAGTTTGTTACACAAATTTCTTATAACCTTCCTCTGGTTCTGGTTATTTTCCACACTCCTCATACACCCACAGGAATATTTTGGCAGCGAGATCCACATTTTAAAAATAAAGGCTGCCCCTTGCTTTTGGTCCTTGTATCCACCACATCCTCCAAGGTTATTACTGTTTATCTTGCTCAGGTAGCTTCTCTTATTTTTAAAGGTCGTTTGCTTTCTCGACAACATTTTGGCAAAGACCCTGATAATATTTTAATTCCATATACTAAGGACCAAACCCTTACTACAATTTTTACTAGAGACATGGATCAATGGGGTATTGCCCTATCAGGCTTTTTGGGAACAATTCATAACCACATCCCCAATGACCCCGTTTTAAATTTTGTCCAGTTACATTCATTTATTTTTCCCAAAATTACTCAAAAGGCTCCCATTCCTCAAGAACTTACTGTCTTTACAGATGGTTCCAGTAATGGCCGTGCAGTCTTTGTTGTCAATAACAAGCCTACCACCTTTGATACTGTCTATCAGTCAGCTCAGTTTGTGGAATTGTTCACCATAACACAAGTTTTCATAACGTTTTTTTGATAATCTTGTTAATATTTATACAGACAGTGCCTGCATTGCTCTTTCTGTGCCCCTGCTGGAGATTTCACCCACCATTATGGCTTCTTCCCATTCCCCCTTTCTGTTTCACCAGCTTCAGCAGCTAATTCAGGCCAGAAAACATGCATTTTCCTTAGGACACATCATGACACACTCTGACCTTCTGAGCCCTCTAACACAAGGTAATGCCCAAGCTGATGCAGCAACACGTTCCATCTTTCCAATTTTTGTTGGCTCCATTCAAAAGGCCATGGAGTTACAAAATCTTCACCATCTAAATTCCCAGAGCCATCGATTACTTTGGAAAATTACCAGGCAACATGCATGAGAAATAGTAAAAGCATGCCCTGGTTGCACTGTCTCCCTCCCCATTCAACACTTGGGAGTTAACCCCCGAGGATTACAGCCCAATCAGGTTTAGCAAATGGATGTTATTCATTTTCCTGAATTTTGAAAAACCAAATATATATACGTTTCTATAGATACCTTCAGCGGCTTTAGTTTTGCATCACCACATTCTGGAGAGGCTACCAAAGATGTCCTTTCTCATCTTGTTTCAGCCTTTTTCGTAATGGGTAAACCAATACATATTAAAACAGATAAATGTCCTGCATATACCAGTGCCAAGTTTAAACAGTTTTGTGCTACCTTGCAATTTTGTCATACTACTGAAATTCCATACAACTCTCAGGGCCAAGGCATGTGGAACTTGCCCAGCTTAGCTTAAAGACTTGGCTATCCCGTCTTAAGGCTTCCACCCTTGTATTTATCACTCCCAGGGATCGCCTTAACCATGCATTATTTGCCCTTATTTTTCTTACCTTAGACAGTGAAGGCCATTTGGCCACAGACAGACACTGGCATCCTTCGTCCAATTCTGTTCGCTCGCCTGTTATGTGGTGCAATCCCATTACAAATAAATGAAAACGCCCAGATCCTATCCTCATCAGGGGATGAGGCTCAGCTTGTGTTTTGGACCAAGAGCAAGCATCCCCAAGATGGTTACCAGAATGCCTGGTTAAACAGGTAAATTACTTACCTCAACCCAGGGACGGAGGCCCTCCCCCTGAGGACAAATTTTCCTCCATTTCAGATACAGCCAACAATCTGTGCGAGGATCCTGCTTAAGGCACTTCTGCTGAACAGGTTTGAACACGGAGGCCTTGGACCTCCAATTTCCAACATCATGGAGTACCTTTTTGCCCCCCCCCCCCGTGAATGCAAAGGAGGATTTTGGACTGAGGCTCCCACTAGTTGGACCCAGACTGCTGACTGCATGACTAAGGTGACTTACCTCCGTGCCAAGGTTGACCATAATCTCGGAGGAGTTCATCAGCCTAAATGGGTATGTGTTAACAAGCCAAAGATTATTCCCCCTAGTACAAGTAAAGCTCTCCAAAATTGTTCTGCAACTTGTACGCATACCCAGGCGATGCATGTCTCTTGTAATGCGTCGGCTTCACTTTGTGTTAATAAACAGGGAGAACAATTTTTTGAAGCCTCCCTAACTAAAACTCATGCAGCAGGGGGACCACTATTCATTATACCCCCATTCTTTTTGACCATGGAGGAGATGGCAAATACACCAAGCTACAGTCAGCTGGGTGACAAGGCACTGTCGGAAAACCTTCCTACTGGCCCATTAAGGCCCCTACAGGGGTCTCTGATGGTGGAGGACCCACTTATTCTGTCAAGCATCCTCAGATAATCAAACTTTTGAAACCCCAAATCCCTGAGCTCACATATCATCCCTTAATGTAGCCTAAATCCCAGTTCCCAGGTTTAGATACCAATACATTAGATATTTTGCAAACTACATTCTCCTAGCTTAATAATTCGAACCCCACCCTTGCTGGTGATTGCTGGCTCTGCATGACAGCAGGGGAAATCATGCCTATGGCAGTTCCTATTAATTCTATCATGGACAATGATAATACATGCCAACCCGGATTTCCCTTTAAAGTACAGCCTATAGGCACTTTTACATTATTTCTTTTAGGCGCGATGCAGAATAATACCTATGATATTGATGTTCGACTTACTTCCTTTGGAAATTGCTCAACAGTATAAAATTATTCCTCACCCACCCCATCTCTTTGTCCCTCCAATGGCACAGTTTTTATGTGTGGAGGAAACTCGGCCTTCCCACGCTTCCAGCGAATTGGACCATTGGTTGTGTTCTTGCTTTATTACTCCCTGATATAACTATTGTCCCAGGAGATGAACCTCTACCAATTTCTAGCCTAGACACTTTAGTCAAAAGACATAGGTGGGCAATACAGGCTTTACCACTCATTGCCAGCCTTGGAATAACAGCTGCTGTGGGCACAGGTACAGTGGCTTAGGCACGGCTATTCACTCTTACCATCGCCTGTCTCAACAACTTATAAATTATGTACAAACTTTATCAGGAACCTTTAAAGATTTGCAGGACCAAATAAATTCCCTGGCAGAAGTGTTCCTTCAAAACAGACGAGGCTTAGATTTGCTGACAGCTAACCAGGGAGGTATTTGCTTAGCCTTAGGGGAACGATGCTGCTTTTATGCCAATAAATCAGGCATAGTACGCATTAAAATTAAGCAGCTTCAAGAAGATCCAGAAAAGAGACAAAGGGAACTATTTGAAAATCCCCTCTGGATTGGGCATAATGGATTTCTACCCTACCTTCTTCCCCTATTAGTCCCTTTGTTGGGTTTACTTTTAATGGTGTCCATAGGCCCCTGCATTATAAAGAGGCTGGTACAATTTATTAAAGAACAGATTAATATTTTGGTTTCTAAGCCCATACAGGTCCACTATCATGGTCTGGAGATGGAAGACAGCACTGCCAACATTTAAAAGAATGTTCAACCCTTCTCACAGGCTTATTAAGTTTACATCCCCACAGATCTCTCTTTCTTACAGAAAACTATAAGTAACAGCTCTGAGCAACCATCTTCTACCCTTGCAATAAGGGTTCGTTCTCCATGGGCCCCTCCGCTTGGGGGAGGACACACCCTTGGAATGAGCACGTTAGGCCATAATAACAAAGGGTCCAGGAAGGACTGCAGGAGGATGGATCCACGGATCCCCAAACACAAGACCTCTGAATGACACGCTCTGGTGCATGGCGGTTGGCATGCTATCCCCTCAAAGACGTCTCCTCCAAAAACATGCCAAAGCCAACACGAAATCTCCTAGGAAAGATGCTCGCTCAAATCAGGAGATATTCTAAGGCATCCTAGAGAAACAGAGCCACTATCACCCCCTAAATCCATGGCCTTTAAGGTATGGTCGAATATTTTATATAACAAAAGGGAAGATGTCAGGGGCTAGAAGGAAGTTCTCCTTCAAAAAATAGACTGACACAAGAAACAGCCCCCTGGGACACAACCTGCCTGGGAGACATCCCACAGCCATCTATCTCCTTTTGACATCCGGCTACCATCTGTCTACCTGAAACATCCTGAGGTTATCTCACCCTGTGAAGACATCCAGCAACTGCCGATAAGAGAGCTTTCCCATTCGCAGCATATAAATACCCTCTGAGAATAATAAAAGTTTGCAGCATGATCAGAACTCCTGTCTTGCTGTCATCTCTCGTGTCTCTTGTCCCTTCATTCCTCCCCAACTAGGATCGACACCCAAGTTGATGTGTCCTGCCAGCCGGGCCATCTGACACTAACCCATACCCTCCTAGACTCTGATGACAAATCCTAATATGATGGAGAAAAATAACCCAAACTGAATAGAAATACAAGCAGTTCAGAGGAGGCATGGTGTATAGTTGCACTTGCCTTTTGCATGATATAGGGTAGGTGTTATAAATCTAGTTAATTTTTAATTGAAATAGTTCTCCATGTGTTTTTAAAGTTAACAAATATGTGAATTCCTGTCTCCCTTTCTCTGTAGCCGATTCAGCACATGTATTTTTATATGCACATATAGAATCCTACCTGGTATCAGATGTACATTCTTGTGAGGTGGCTGACTTGGAAGATACAAATTGTGAGAAGAGATCACTCCTCCTAAACGCTGTTGGAACAGAAAATTCAACCTATGGGTGAGCCTCCTAGTAGAACAACATTATACATAAATCCATGTTCAGTAAATTAAATATTTTTGCATCTGTGGATGATATATACTTCATGATGAATTTCGATTGGCATATATATTGCTACATTTTATTGTCTGGGTGTGTGTGTTGTGTGTGTGTGTGTGAGGGGGTATATATATATATATATATATATATATATATATATATATATATATACACTCTCCAAATATTTCAAAATATGAAATATATGTGTCTTACATATACTACCTAAATTCATTCATGTTCATGTATGTGGATTTATAATCAACTTTTCACAATATTATTCTCAGAAATATTCATCCACCTGAATTACATATTTGTTTTCTAGTACTGAAAACTAACTTCAGTGAGTGGTGCATACAATCCTAATATTTCTACAGTAACTGACCCAGTTTAACATCAATGCAACTAGATTCCTCTTGGATATGATGTCTATGTTGAAGTTCATTTTATTCAACACTGGTACATTACTATTTGTTCAGTTTATACACATCATAGGATATATATTTCATCAACAACTTCAATAATTTATAGGATTTTGATTCACTTTCAATCATTTCCTGATTCAGAACACATGTATTCCTCCAGGTTACTTGATTGTTTTTTCATGAGACTTCTTTCCAAACGCTTTTTTTTTTCGATTTCCATAATCATTTTGAAGAAAAACTGACACACTCTTCATGATAAACCATAACCCTAATATTACCATTAGATGTATTTCTGGTTTGAATGAATGATTGCATATAAATATACGATTTTCTGTTTATTTTCAGATATCAATTCAATCGAATATTTAAAGTTGGAACAAGTTATAATATTTAATCACAGTATCGTCTATTCATAAATTATCTCTATGTTCATAGACACAGAGTAAATCTATTTGTAACCAAATACTAATTTTTTCATCTTCAAAATGTTGCTCCCAGAAATGGTGGAAGAAATACTCATGTCACCTAATCTACATATACATTTTATCACAGTAATATTCTGGACACAAAAAGAAGAGGTCACACTTATGATTGTATCAGCCTAAATGAAGAGTGAGCATAGATTACTGAAAACATTCATGTCCAGTGTGCCTAATGCTCTCAAATGTCAATAATATTGGTGACTACATATTTGTTTCTTCTTAAGACTATATTTTGAACCTCAACCCTGCTGCAAATGTCTAATCCTATCACTCAATTTATACTTTGCCTGATTTCCTAATGTCTCTATTGATGTCTGCTTACCTAAATATTTTCCCCAGTTCACCATTGTGACTGACCCTTCACGTGTGCTGACATTTACATTCACTCTCTACCCGATACACTATTGCTAAAGAACTTTTGGTCCAAATTCTGTACTCAGTCTTCTTCTGAAACTTATCAAATATCTTCCTAATCCTACCGACTATCCCTGTTCTAGTGGATGTTCACTTCTACATTCAATCATCCAAGGTACAAGGTCCTATGCCATTGATTATCGATTTATCTGAAACACCTGTGCAGAACGTATATCAAAGCTAAGTATCCCAATCAATAGCGCAATGCCCTTCTGGGCTTCAAATCTTACCTAGATTTTTGTTTTCATACTTATATTTCACCTATATATTCTTATAAATATCACAGGTTCCCAATACCATTATTCATCAATTAGAATAATTCCTAACCCAAATCAAACCTGTTATTAACCCTAACCATACACTGTTTCCTCAATCTAACTTTACAGAAGAGCAGGGACCAAGTTGGTCTTACAATACAGGAATGTAGAGAATCTTCCACCTCTTGTAAAACTCAAAGGTCCATGAAGAAGTGATCCCTGGAGAAGATGTAGGCAGCCATGAAGGACCTGAGAGAGCAAACGTCATCTTCCATTGCAAACAACCTGGTCAGGATGAAGGGTTGTGTCTGAATCAGCCTCTCTGTTCATAATGTAGAGAAGATGGACACAAACAGTCCTGTTTGGAGACCTGTTCCTGGGTGCCTATGGTTCATATACCATTCTAACTTGTGAAAGTGTCACAGGAAGTAGGAGAAGCCTCGATCTCATGAAACCCTTGGAAGCAACTGTTAGGACAAAGTGGTTGCCAAAGCAGTGACCTCATTCAGTTCCTGAAGGAAGTGACCTCACCTCACTTCCTTGGTCATGGAACTCTCGGTACTTGGGATCCAGGAAGCAAGGTACCAAGAGCCTGTCCCAGTCCCAGTCCCAGTGGGCTCACTTGTTTGGATTTACCAAGGACAGAGTCAGTCTTTCATGGTACCTACAGATATGAGGATGGCCAACTGCCAGGAAAACTCAGAAGAGGGGCCTTTCCTGAGAAAGCAGATAGTGGCTCACCGCTGGCTCCTGACAAGTTCACAGAGTTGGTGTTTTCCGGGGAACATAAGTTGGCCCACCAGTCAGAAGACACTCTGGATAGTCACAGACATACTTTGTAGAAGGTGGTGCCTCTGTGGTTGTCGGTATGGGTTTGTGGTTTTTTCTCATGTTCTGAGAATAGGTAGGAAAGGCGGTTTGTTTGGTTTGGAGTGAACTGTTTATAGTAAGTCGTTTGGCAAGCAAGTGTTTCTATGTCTGTGTATCCCACTATGTGCATGGTTTTAGATATTAGAAAACTAAATGCATCAATTGTTGTCTCCTGTCTAGCAGAAAGCTTCCCAGCATTCATCCTGCCGAATTTATGAATGGATTTTAGCTTGCCTGATCGATGGGCAACATGTGGTATCTTCCAAAATTCCTGCATTCTTCATGAATTCTGGCTACTCTCCAGAATAGGCTCATGGTTTTGTGTCCAAGATATGTAGCAGTTCCAAGCCCTGTGACATGGCCATGTACTGGATAGCTAAAGGGAATGTCGAGCATCTCAGAAAACTCAGATATAAGTGTGACCATGATAGTCTCAGTGGAGAAACCCTGCTTTGGGCCTTTTGCTTACCTATTGTTCTGTTGCCCTGAATGTCAGGAAGGTCTTTGCCTCAAGACATCCGTTTGTGAAGCCTGAAGAAAACAGGTTCAAATGGAAATGAATGGACATCACCTGTGGATCTTTGCTTAATTCCTTTGAAAATGGAAGTGTCTGAATCAGCCTCTTGGCCCTGTGTGAGGCCGTGGCTTAGATTCTCAACCCCTGAAGAATCTAAAGAAACATCACATGTGTGCATCCAAAACAAAAATGGCCAAAAGTGCAGTTATTGTGGATGAAGTCTCTCCCCATTCTCTGTGAGGTTCCTGACCTCCATCAAGTTAGAATAGGGATCCTTTGGGCCAAATCATTTCTTCAAAGCCCTAAATTGCTTGAGTTTTCCCGTGACTACAATTCACATAAAGAATCCAAACTGCACAGTCAATACGCCTCAAATTGGAGAAGCAGAGAAGTATTAACAGCAGGCCTATTTGAACACTCCTGGTTCACAGGAATGGTGTCCAGGCCACCCTGAATTTAGGCAAATCAGGGGCAAGAGAGATTATTTAGGAGACTGTCTTGGGCTTCGCTCCTCGTGGAAACTTCCAGCGATAGGTTATGATGAGTGTCTATATAAAAGAACATGAGGGCCATGTGGGATTGTTTTGGTTTTAATTGTGGTTGTTAGTGTGGTGATTGGAAGAGATGACTGGGTCCACCTTGACATGAACTCTGGTGTTTTTCCCCTTAGAGACTGAGTTCTGGAACTGACCTCAGAAAAGTATTGCCATTAATTGTGTTGGGATTTTAGGAGGCCATGCATGAGAGTCGCCCTTGGAAACTGAGATCAAGGCCCAGGGTGGCTTTCAACAGAGCACTGGGAATCACAGCCAAGATATCACATAATTTTCTTCTGAAAGACTTGGCAGCCATAGTTGAGAGTCAAAAGTCACATGGACCTCACATTGTAGAACTCAATGGGCCTGGCTTCATTTGACCTTTTGGTCATTCTTTGGGAAGCATTGCCTGTGAGATTTCTCCAGAGCTTTCATTGAAATGAGCTTCGTCAACATTAATGGTTCTGGAATGAACTGAAACTCACAGTGCCTCCACCTTCATTGTTGAAATATGGCTAGAAAAATACCATGAAATTTTTGAAATTTCCATGACCAGCTGGCACAGGAGAACCTTTGGATTTCCTGTTGCTGATCATGAGTATAACAGACACTGCCTTGATTGACTGGTTTTAATGAAAATTGTGTAAAACAGAGATGCCAATAAGTTGGAGCCTGATGATTAGTGGGCCTAGAGCAGTGGTAGGCAGGTGTGTGATAAAACATCTGTGGTGGGGCCATGTGGATCTGCCATTGGCTTCCAAATGGCTTGTGACTGACATGATGTAGCCAGCAGTCCCTTCTAAGTAAAGGCATCTTGTTATTTGGAGAGGTTTCAGGGCAATGTTCAGAATCGATTTGCTATGGTCAATGGGGCAAGCTATGTGATATAGAAGCATGGTTGGTGCATTCTCCTGCAGAAATTGAAATACCACACGTGACAGAACTCCCTCCTGCACTGTGTCCCAGTTGAACTCCGTGTATTTCATGAAGCAAATACCAAACTCCCATTGTAGCAGCAAGAAACACCATGAAAATTGGAGGATGAACAAATGGCTTCACAGTCCACACAGGGAGACACTTAGAACCCAGTGGCCACAGTTTACCTACAAAGATCAAATTCAGGACTGCTGCCTCATGTTCATTGGAAAATAAGAAACTATGTTTTACAGGTCACATAGGTGCAGACCCAGCTTTGATGATCTCACTACAAAGGAAGCTAAAGCTCCTGATAACAACATATGTTTCAAGTGCCCAAACTCAGAGGCAATTTCTCAAGAAGTCTTTAGGCCAGCAGAGCTCCATGTTTGTGGAGTGTTCACCCTGTCCCTTACTTTTGGAAACTCCTCTACCACCTCCAAGGTAGTGAACTCCTTAGCATATTCCATTCCAGATAAGTATTCACTGATTTTCTAACTCTTCTCCTCTAATTATGTCTTACTTGGGGCGAAGATAATGTAAAGCCATTGTTCTGGAGGAGTGGGAAGATTTTGTGTAGCACATATTTGCATACACATTGGATTCATTTTCCAATTTTCCATTCGAAATACTGAATCCCTGACTCTAACCCCTACCCTACTAGACACTGACTACTAATCGTAATATGATAGAGAATAAAAACTCAAACAGAATAGAAATACAAGCAGTTCAGAGGAGGCATGGTGTATAGTTGGAATTGCCTTTTGCATTATATAGGTTAGAAGTTATAAATCTAGTCAATTTTTTGTTGAAATAGTTCTCCGTGTGTTTTGAAAGTTAACAAATATGTAAATTCCTGTCTCCCTTTCTCTGTAGCCTATTCAGCACATGTAATTTTATATGCACATTTAGAATCGTACCTGGTATCACACGTACATTTTTGTGAGGTGACTGACTTGGCAAATACAAATTTTGAGAAGAGATCACTCCTCCTAAATGCTGTTGGAACTGAAAATTCAACCTATGGGTAAGCCTCCTAGTTGAACAACATTATACATAAATCCATGTTAAGTATATGAATATTTTTGGGTCTGTGGATGATATGTATTTCATGATGAATTTCAATTGACATATATATTGCTAGTTTTTAATGTCTGTGTGTGTGTGTGTGTGTATATATATATATATATATATATATATATATATATACTCTCCGGATTTTTCAAAATATGAAATATTTGTGTCTTATTATGCACTCCCTAAATTCATTCATATTCATGTATGTGGATTTATAATCCACTTTTTAAAAAATTATTCTCAGAAATATTCATCCACCTGAAATACATATTTTTTCCTAGTACTGAAACAGTTTTCAGTAAATGGTGCATCCATATCCTAATATTTCGGCATTGCAAGATGACTGTGAAGACAGTGTATCACACCCAGTGTACCCTGCCACTGCGCAGGTGAATAACGAGTTAGAACGATGAAAAACTATCTTGTTAGGATCTTACAGGAAAATGGGTGTTTACCGAAATCTAGAAGAATGATTTCCACCACCGAGGTCCGGTAATTGAGTCTCAAACACAAGCCACTTGTGCAACTGGAGATCCATTCTGATTGATCCGCGTGACCTGCCCCGTGTCTACAAATGGTGAGGCACCACCGAGAAGCGACCAGCAAGCAGGGAGAAACGTTGCTGCAGATTCTGTGGAATCCTGCTGGCTGAGCATCCACTGAGCCCCCAGCTGAATTTGGGATTTAAGACGGGAAAGTTAGCAGTACATTTCTATCCCCCAAAGTGGAAACTCCACAAAGGAAACCAGCAGCCACCATCTTGGAGAGCTGAAGTAACCACCACCACTCCCAGACAGATTGCAACAATAAAACAGGTGTGTGTTTCTCAGCTCATGTCACATACAGAGGAAAATTCGCATAAAATCTCTCCTAGGCTTTTGGGGGAGGGATAATCAGAGCAAGTTTGCATAAAGACTGGGGGAAAACTAGAGGCACCTGACCTTCATCTCCCCTTCCCATCAGCGGCAAAAATGAAACTTGTCTAGCCAGTGTGGGGCGAGGGGCAAGCGGAAAATATTAAAACAATAGAGTTCCAGGGTTCACAATAGACACCCTCCCCACCCAACAAACGGCAGACCCGGAGAACAGTTTGAGCTGCCAAGAAGCATCACTCAGGAGAAATCTGGTCTAGCAGGAGAAATCAGGACTAGCAGGATAAACCAGGGGACTAGAGGGCAGGCCCTCCTGACTGGGTGGCTGGAGAACGCCAGACCGCTGCCAGTGTGACTGGGCAACTGGAGACCAGCTTCCTGCCGGCGCCAGCCCACCTGCTGACGGCATGTCTTGACGGCTGGAGAACGCTCGCCTGCCGACGACCGAACGCGCAACTGTGTGGCTAGAGATCACCCACCCGCCGGCGACAGCCCATCCGCTGTCCGCGCTACTGGGTGGCTGGAGACTGCCGGCATGCCAGCGACCGGGAGCTGAAACCAACAAGAGACAATCCAGTCCACCCCCCCAATTCGGACACTCCGGCAAGGAGCCTGGGGCCCACCACAGCAGAGAGGTGACATCACTGGAGCTCGGCTGTCAGAATTCCTTAACAGCGAAATTCACTTAAGCAGGCATAGTCTAGCAACACAAAGGAGAGAAAACAGAGATATATAAACCCATAACAAATCTATAGAAGAGAGCAGAAACACAGCAATCAAATAGAGCCAGAAAATAACGTGAACATCATGAAAAAACAAGGGGAAAAAAAGGTGTAGAAACAATGAAGGACAACTTAATACTACAGGAGAACCTAGAAGCATCAGAAACAGGGATAGGGAAAAAACTTAAGTCATACCTAACTCAGATGGAAAGGAATAATAGAGAAGACATGAGGCAGCAAGTCCAAGAAATAAAAGTATATTTTGAAAATGAATTAAACAACCAAATTCAAATGGCAAAGAACAAGGTTTACCAGGAGATAGAGATCTTTTAAAAAATCATACAGTAATTCTAGAAATGCAGGAAACTATAAACCAAATTAAAAACTCAAACAAGAATATTTCAAATAGACTAGATCAAGTAGAAGTCAGAACATCAGATAATGAAGACAAAGTTTGTCAACTTGAAAAGAATATAGTCAACACAGAAAACATGCTTAAATCCCATGAGCAACTATTCAAGAGATATGGGATGTCATAAAAAAACCAAAATTGGGAGTCATCGGGATAGAAGAAGGCATAGAGATTCAAACCAAATGAATGGACAACATATTAAATGAAATAATTCTAGAAAACATCCCAGAGATGAAAGATGGAATGGATTGCCATATCCTGGATGCCTACAGGACCTCAAACATTCAAAACCATAATAGACAAACTCCAAGACATATAATTATGAAGATAGCCAACATACAGAACAAGGAGAGAATATTAAAAGCTACGAGAGAAAGTAGGCTGATAACATTCAGGGGTAAACCAATTAGGTTAACAATTGATTTTTCATCACAGACTTTGAAAGCGAGAAGATCTTTGAACAATGTATTTCAAACACTGAAAAATAATGGATTCCAACCAAGAATACTGTATCCAACAAAATTAAGCTTCAGATTTGACAATGAAATTAAGTCTTTCTTGATAAACAAAAGCTAAAAGAATTCGCAGACAGAACACCAGCACTGCAAAGCATTTTGAGCAAAATACTACAAGAAGAGGAATTGAAAAATAGTGCCCAAAACTAACAGCGGGAGGTATCTCAGTAAAGGGGTAAGAAAATAACCAAAAAGTAAAAACTACCCAAATTAAAATAAATAAATAAATAAACATGACTGGAAGTATAAATCATATTTCAATTGTAACCTTAAATGTTAAAAATCTAAACTCACCAATCAAGAGACATAGGCTAGTAACCTGGATCAAAAAAATAAATCCAACAATATGCTGCCTTCAGGAGACTCTTTTGATAGGTAAAGACATACACAGGCTGAAAGTGAAAGGTTGGGAAAAATCATACCACTCACATGGCCCTCGGAAGCAAGCAGGAGTGGCCATACTCATATCATATAAAATAAACTTCAAACCTACGTTAATCAAAAGGGATAAAGTAGGACACTATATATTGTTAAAAGGAACCATCCACCAACAAGACATAACAATTATCAATTGGTATGCACCAAACAATTGAGCTGCAACGCTCATAAAACAAACTCACCTCAAGTTCAAGAGTCAAATAGACTACAACACAATAATTATGGGTGACTTCAACACACCGCTCTCGCCATTAGACAGATCCTCTATAAAAAACTGAATAAAGAAACTATAGAATTCAACAGCACAATCAATAACCTTGACTTAACCGACATATATAGAATATATCAACCATCATCAAGTGGATACACTTTATTCTCAGCAGCACATGGATCCTACTCCAAGTTAGACCATATATTATGCCATTGGGCAACTCTTAGTAAATATAAAGGCGTGGAGATAATACCATGCACCATATCTGATCATAATGGAATGAAACTGGAAATCAATGAGAATAGAAGGAAGGAAAAATCCTACATCACATGTAAAATGAACAATATTCTACTGAATGATCAATGGGTTACAGAAGACATAAAGGAGGAGATAAAAAAATTCTTAGAATCAAATGACAATACAGACACAACATACTGGAATCTATGGGACACAAAGAAGGCAGTTTTAAGAGGGAAATTCATTTCTTGGAGTTCTTTCCTCAAAAAAAGAATAAAACAACAAATAAATAAACTCACAGTACACATCAAAAACCTAGAAAAGGAAGAGCAAAACAACAGCAAATGTAGTAGAAGACAAGAAATAATTAAAATTAGAGCAGAAATCAACGAAACTGAAACAAAAAAAAACATTGAAAAAATTGATAAAACTAAAAGTTGATTCTTTGAAAAAATAAATAAGATTTACAGGCCCTTAGCCATGCTAAGGATGAGAAGAAGAGAGGGAACTCAAATTACTAACATACGGAATGAAAAAGGCAATATCACAACAGACAGTACACAAATACAGAAGATAATTAGAAAGTATTCTGAAATCCTATATTCCAATAAAATAGAAGATAGTTATAATATCGATAAATTTCTTAAGTCATACGATCTGCCCATATTCAGTCAAGAAGACACACACAATTTTAACAGACCAAAAACAAAGAAAGAAATGGAAGAAGCCATCAAAAGACTACCAATCAAAAAAAGCCCTGTACCTGATGGGTATACAGCGGAGTTCAACAAAACCTTCGAAGAAGAATTAATACCAATACTATTCAAGCTATATCAAGAAATGGAATAATAAGGAGCTCTTCCAAATTCATTCTCGGAGTCCAAAATCACCCTGATCCCAAAACCAGACAAAGACACTTCAAAAAAGAAAACTACAGACCAATATCTCTAATGAAGTTGGATGCAAAAATTCTCAATAAAATCCGTGTGAATTGAATACAAAAACATATCAAAATAGTTGTGCACCATGATCAAGTAGGATTCATCCCTGGAATGCAAGGCTGGTTCAATATACGGAAATCAATAAATGCTATTCACCACATCAATAGACTTAAGGACAAGAACCATATGATCATCTCGATAGATGTAGTAAAACATTCAACAAAGTTCAGCATCCCTTTATGTTCGAAACACTAGAAAAACTAGGGATAACAGGAACTTACCTCAACATTGTAAAAGCTATATATGCTAAACCTCAGGCTAGGATCATCCTAAATGGAGAAAACTGAAGGCATTCCCTCTGAAATCTGGAACAAGACAGGGATGCCCTCTATCACCACTTCTATTCAATTTAGTTCTTGAAATACTAGCCAGAGCAATTAGACAGACAAAAGAAATTAAAGGCATAAAAATAGGAAAAGAAGAACTTGAATTATCGCTATTTGTGGATGACATGGTAATATATTTAAAAGACCCAAAAGGGTCTACAAAGAAACTGCTAGAGTTAATAAATGAAGGATATAAAACCAACACGCATAAATCAAAGGCATTCCTGTATATCAGCAACAAAACTTCTGAAATGGAAATGAGGAAAACCACTCCATTCAAAATATCCTCAAAGAAAATAAGATACTTGGAAATCAACCTAACAAAAGAGGTGAAAACCACAGAACCCTAAAGAGAGAGATAGAAAAAGATCTTAGAAGATGGAAAAATGTACCCTGTTCATGGATAGGCAGAACTAAATTCATCAAAATGGCGAAATTACCCAAAGTTCTCTACAGGTTTAAAGCAATGCCAATCAAAATCCCAATGGCATTTCTTGTAGAAATGATAAAGCAATCATGAAATTCATATGGATAAACAAAAGACACAGAATAGCAAAAGGAATTCTAAGCAGGAAGTGTGAATCGGGAGGTATAGCAATACTAGAGTTCAAACTTTACTACAAAGCAAGAGTAACAAAAACAGTGTGGTACTGGTACCAAAACAGGCAGGTGGACCAATGGTATAGAATAGAGGACAGAGAAACCAATCCACAAAATTACAACTTTCTTATATTTGATAAAGTGGCTATAAACATGCAATGGATGAAGGATAGCATCTTCAACAAATGGTGCAGGGAAAATTAGAAATCCATGTGCAACAAAATGAAACTGAATCCCGTTCTCTCACCATGCACAAAAGTTAACTCAAAATAGATCAAGGAGCTAGATATCAAATCAGAGACACTGCGTCTCATAGAAGAAAAAGTTGGCTATGATCTATATACTGTGGGGTCGGGCTCCAAATTCTTTAATAAGACATCAATAGCCCAAGAGTTAATAACAAGAATAAAAAAATGGGACTTACTTAAACTAAAAAGTTTTTTCTCAAGAAGAGAAACAATAAGAGAGGTAAATAGAGAGCCTACATCCTGGGAACAAATTTTTACCCCTCACACTTCAGATAGAGCCCTAATATCCAAAATATACAAAGAACTCAAAATATTAAACAATAAGATAACAAATAACCCAATCAACAAATGGGCCAAGGACCTAAACAGACACTTCACAGAGGAGGACATACAATCAATCAACAAGTACATGAAAAAATGCTCACCATCTCTAGCAGTCTGAGAAATGCAAATCAAAACCACCCTAAGATACCATCTGACTCCAGTAAGATCAGCAGCCATTATGAAGTTAAACAACAATAAGTGTTGGCGAGGATTTGGGGAAAAGGATACACTTGTACACTGCTGGTGGGACTGCAAATTGGTGAGGCCAATTTTGAAAGAAGTATGGATATTCCTGGAAAAGCTGGAAATGGATCCACCATTTGACCCAGCTATCACCCTTCTTGGAATGTTCTCTGAGGATCTTAAAAGAGCGTACTATAGGGATACTGCCACATCAATGATCATAGCAGCACAATTCACAATAGCTAGACTGTGGAACCAACTTAGATGCCCTTCAATAGATTAATAGATAAAAAAAATGTTGCATCTATACACAATGGAGTATTACACAGCACAAAAAATGACAAAATCATAGAATTTGCAGGGAAATGGATGGCATTAGAGCATATTATGCTAAGCGAAGCTAACCAATCCTTAAAAAACAAATGCCAAATGTCTTCTCTGTTATAAAGAGAGCAAATAAGAACAGAACAGGGAGGAAGAGCATGAGGAAAAGATTAACATTAAACAAAGACGAATGGGGGGAGAGAAAGGGAGAGAGAAGGGAAAGCTTATGAAAATTGTAGGAAACTCTCAATGTTGCACAAAATTGCATATAAGATGTTGTGAGGGGAAGTGAGGGGGAAACAATGGAGAGAATTGAACAATAGCAGATGAGGTAGAGAGGGAAGATGAGAGGGGAGGAGAGGGTGAATAGTAGGGGATAGGAAAGGTAGCAGAATACAACAGTCACTAATATGCCATTATGTAAAATTGTGAATGTGTAACCGATGTGATTCTACAATTCGTATTTGGGGAAAAAATGGGAGTTCATAACCCAATTGAGTCAAATGTATGAAAGATGATATATCTTGAGCTTTGTAATGTTTTGAACAACCAATAAAAATAAATAAATAAATAAAGGTTTAAAATTTAGTGGGAAGAAATCAGCTAAAAATGGGTTCAGATGTATTCATTTTGCTTTACAGAAACTTTGTTTTGTGAATATCACAAATTTATTTTACCAGAAAATGCACATAAATTGAGATTAAAGGATAATTCACCTAACTTCATGAAAAATTCATAGCATTTTCTACACTTTTCATATTTCATTTGTTTCGTGAATATTTTGTCATGGACAAGGTCTAGTCTTAGGCTATTCTTCCAGAATATTACCTCATCTGACAAGTTCGTACAATGTGTTGGATTGTTCTTTTCATCTTTTATTTAATAGTTTCTAGCTGATAATGTGTATTTTTTCTTATCTTTATTTGGACATACAAACCTAACTATATCTTTGCATTTTATGTTTTACTAGGGAAGAGACTCATCAAAAGCTCTTTGTTATATGTATCAACAATCAAACATCTAGAGCATACAATTATTCTTAATTTTGCATGAAAATAAATTTGTACCATTTTTCTTATAAAGATGTAGTATTATTAATAATGTCCCTACTGTAATAAGTAACTACTTACAAGAAGAATTAAACAATTGACTTTATATCAATTATGAACATGAAAAGTACTAAAATAAGTATTTGCAATTAATACACAATTGATAGAAATTGAAATCACAAGAAAACCATTTAAAATGTCAGTGCATATGGTCATTAAATAATAGGTTGTTCAAATAAAATTTCTCTAATTCATAAGAGTTAATATGCCACATTAGAGCTTAATGTGATATAAAACTTTAAATTATCAGTATTGATAAATAAGAATGATACCTGTTTACTTAAATATGTTTATTTGATTTTCACTGTAAGATGTTAATTATGGAAGAATTGAGAATTAAGAAAGACTTGGTCTATATTATTTCTAACAGGAAAATCAAAGTACTTTTGAATATATATATATATATATATATATATATATATATATAATATATGTAATGCATATGCATGAATATAGATACATATGTATAATAAATGTATTGTAATATATCTATCAGGTGATTATAATTTTTAAATTTTCTCAAGAAAAAGAATGACTATAAAAAACAGTCTTAAATTTAAATTTCATAGCATACTACTGTTTGTAATGACATGAGAGAAAAATAGATATGGAGGGGAAACCAAAAAGGAAGGGAGAGAAGGGGGAAAATGAGGAAGAAAGTGAGTAAAGAAGAGGGACATGAGTGTATGATGTTAAGATAGAAGTGGAGGGGCTGGGTTTGTGGCTCAGAGGTAACATGCTTTTCTAGCATGTGTGAGGCACATGGTTCTATTCTCAGCACCACATACAAATAAACAAAATGAAGGTCAATCAACAACTGAAAAAATAAAAAAGGAAAAAAGAAGAAATATTACAAAAATTCCAAGCTTTGATGAATGTTAAATAAAAAAAATATGTTACATAGCCTTATGTAATTTCTAGACTATCCAAAATAGTCACTAAATGTTAGATTATTAGTGCTATAACTAAAAATCCATTGATCTTTCCTCTACATTCTGTGGCATGCTAGTGCTAAAATAAATTGTATTATTAATTCCCCCCCAAATCCTAATATTTCTACAGTAACTGACCCAGTTGAACATCAATGCAAGTAGACTCTATGAGACATGATGTGTATTTTGACGTTCATTTTTATTCAACACTGGTACATTACTATCTTCAGTTTATGCACATCATAGCATATATGTTTCATCAAAATTTCTCAAATTTATAGGCATTTGTTTCACTTTCAATCACTTCCTGCTTGAGAACACATGTATTCCTCCATGTTTCATAACTGCTCTTTTCATGAGACTTCTTCCCAAAAACATTATTTTCGATTTCCATTATCACATTTGAAGCAAAATGCACAAACCCGTCACAATAAACCATAACACTAATATTACCATTAGATGTATAACTGGTTGGAATGAATGGTTGTATATCGATATAAGATTTCTTACTTAGTTTCAGATATCAATTCAATCCATTATTTAAAGTGGAACCAGTTATATTATTTATTCACAGTACAATCTATTCACGAATTATCTCTATATTCATAGACACAGGTACACCTCTTTGTACCCCCAATACTAATTTATACGTCCTCAAAATATAGCTCCCAGAAATGGTGGAAGAAATACCCATGTCACCTGATCTCCATATACATTTTATCACAGTAATATTCTGGACACAAAAAGCAAAGGTCACACTTATGATTGTACAAAACCTAAATGGAAAGTGAACATGGATTACTAAAAACATCCATGTCCAGGTTGCCTAATGCTCTCAAATGAAAATCCTATTGGTGACTACATATTTGTTTCTTCCAAAGATTATATATTCAAACTCAAACATGTTGAAAATGTCTAATCCTGTCACTCACTTTATACTTTGCCTGATTTTGTAATGTCTCTATTGATATCTGCTTTCCTACATATTTTCCCCACTTAATCATTGTGACTTCCTCATCACATGTGCTGATATTTACATTCACTCTCTTAGCGATACCCTACTTCTAAAGAACTTTTGTTCCAAATCCTACACTCATTCTTCTTCCTAAACCTACCGACTATCTTCCTAATCCTACCGACTATCACTTTTTGAGTTGATGTTCTCTTCTACATTCAATCATCCAAGGTGAAAGGTCCTATGCCATTGTATATCAATTTAGCTGAAACATCTGTGCAGAATGTAATTCAACGCTAAGTATCCCAATCAAGGGACAAATGAAGTTCTGGGCTTCAAATCTTACTTAGATTTCTGTTTTCGTACATATATTTCACCTCTATATTCTTATAAATATCACAGGTTCCCAATACCATTATTCATCCAGCAGAATGGTTCCTAACCCATATCGAACATGTTAATAACACTAATCATACACTGTTCCCTCAATCTAACTTTACTGAGGAGCAGCGACAGTGTTGGTCTTACAATACAGGAATGTATGGGATCTTCCACCTGCTGAGAACATCAAAGGTACATGCAGAAATGATCTCTGGAGAAGATGTAGGCAGCTATGAAGGACCTGAGAGAGCAAAAGACATCTCCATGGCAAAGAACCTGGTAGGATGAAGGAATGTGTCTGAATCAGCCTCACTCTTCTTAATGTAGAGTAGACCAAACCATGCCTGTGTGGAAAGCTCTTCCCAGGTGCGTATGGTTGATATACCATTCTAACATATGAAAGTGTCACAGGAAGTAGGGGCAGCCTCCATCTCATGGGACCCTTGGAAGCAACTGTTAGGACAAAGTGGTTGCCAAGGCAGTTACCTCATTCAGTTCCTGAAAGAAGTGACCACACCTCACTTCCTTGATGATGAAAGTCTCTGAACTTGGGATCCAGGAAGCCAGGCACCCAGAGCCATTACCAATCCCAGTCCCAGTGGTCTCACTTGTTTGAATTTACCAAAGACAGAGTCAGTCTTTCTTCTTACCTGTTAAGGTCTGTAAACAAGTCAGATTGGCACCTGTTATTTTGCCAGAGAAATGTTAGAGTCTGTAAAAAAGTCTGGATGGCGCCTGGCAAAATGCCAGAGGGAGTGGTTTGTGAAGTAACAAAAGCGAGCCATTAAGTGTGGAGATTCCTTATTGTTTGACTGCTGTATCTATTTCATGCTAATTAGATAGGCTGTGTAAAATGTATAAATACCGCTCTTATTCAACAATAATTGGCTTCCACTCCTGCTGCATCAGTCTACCCAAGTTGTTCGTCACCCCCCCGGTTATTTTGCCCAGCCAGCCGGGCTGCGGCACTTACCTACTGATGTGAGGATGGCCAAATGCCAGGGAAGCTCTGAAGATAATTCTTTCCTGATAAAGCAGGTATTGGCTCACCGCTGACTCCTGACTACTTCACAGAGTTAGCAAAGGAAAGCAGATTTGAGACAGGACAAGCAATTTTGGGGAACATAGTATGGCCCACCAGTCAGAGGACACTCTGGATAGTCACAGACAAACTTGGAGGAAAGAGTTGCCTTTGTGGGTGTGGTTGTGGGTTTGTGTATTCCACTGTGTCTGTGGTTATAGACATTAGAAAAGATAATGCATCAATGGAATTGTTCTGTCTAGTAGAAAGCTTCTCAGCATTCATCCTGCCAAATTTATGAATGGACTACGGCTTTCCTTATAAATGGGCAACACCTGCTATCTTCCTAAGTTCCTGTTTTCTTCCTGAATTCTGGCCACTCTCAAGAATAGGCTCATGGTTTTGTGTAAAAGATATGTACCACCTCCAAACTCTATAACATGGCCTTGTACTGGATAGCTGAAGGGAATGGAGAGGAACTCAGAAAACTCAGATATCAGTGTGACCAGTAAAGTGTCAGTGGAGAAACACTGATTTGGGCCTTTTGTTTACCTATTGTTCCGTTGCCCTGAATGTCTGGAAGGTCTTTGCCTCAGTCCACCCCTTTGTGAAACCTGAAGAAAACAGTTGTCTAATGGAAAATAATGAGCATCACCTGTGGCTCTTTGCTTAATTGCCGTGGAAAGGGATGTGTCTGAATCAGCCTCTTGGCCCTGTGTGAGGCTGTTACTTAGATTCTCACCACCTGATGAATCTAAGGAAAGATCTCATGTGTGCATCCAAAACCAAAATGGAAAAAGAGCAGTCTTGTGGATGAAGTCTCTCGCCTTCCTCTGTAAGGTTCCTGACTTCCATCAAGTGAGAATAGGTATCTTTGGTTCAAAAAGTTTTTCAAAGCCCTGCAGAGGCAAGCCCATAGGTGCTTGGATTTTCTCATAACTCCAATTCACATAAAGAATCTAAACCCCACAGACATAAGGCTCAAATTGGAGAAGCAGAGCAGTATTAATGGCAGGCCTAATTGATCACTCCTTGTTCACAGATAGGTTGTCAAGCCACCCTGACATTAGACAAATGAGGGTAGGGAGCATATTTTGGATACTGTCTTCAGCTGCACCCCTCATGGAAACTTCCAGCCAGAGGTTATGATGAGTGTCTATGTGGAAGTAGTTGAGAGCCATGTGGGAGTGTTTTGGTTTTAATTGTGGTCATTTGTTTGGCTGATGGAAGAGATGACTGGGTCCACCTTGGCTTGAACTCTGGTGTGAGTCTTCTTAGAGACTGAGTTCTGGAAATGACTGCAGAGATGTATTGCCATGAATTGTGTTGGGATTTTTGGAGGCCACACATGGTAATGGCCTTTGGAAACTGAGATCTAGGCCCGGGGGGCTTCCCACAGAGCACTGGGAATCTGAGCCAGAATATCACATGATTTTATTCTGAAAGACTTGACAGCCATAGTTGAGAGTAAAAACACACATGGACCTCACATTGTAGACCTCAATGGGCCTGGCTTCATTTGATCTTTTGGCCACTCTTTGGGAAGTCTTGCCTGTGATAGTTCTCCAGATCTTTCATTGAAATGGGCTTTCTCACCTTTTAATGTTTCCAGAATGAATTAAATCCCACAGTGCCTCCAACCTCATCCTTGAAAAATGGCTAGATAAACATCATAAAAATTTGAAATTCCCATCACCAGGTGACACTGGATACACTTTGGATTTCCTGTTGCTCATCATGAGTGTACCAGACAGTGCCTTGATTGACTGGGTTTCATGAAAATGGTGTAGAACAATGATGCAAATAAGTTAAAGTCTGCTGAGTAGTGGGCCTAGAGCAGTGTTTTGCAGGTCTGTGATAAAACTTCTGTGGTGGGGTCATGTGGATCTGCCAAAAGGCTTGTAACTGACATGGTGCAGCCAGCAGACCCTTGTATGTAAAGGCATCTTGTTGAATGGAGAGGTTTCAGGGCAATGTTCAGAATCAGGTTGCTATGGTCAAGGGGGCAAGCTATGTGGGATAGAAGCCTGGTTGGTGCATTCTCCTGCAGACCCTGACGCACAACACGTGACAGATCTCCCTCCAGCACTGTGACCCAGTTGAATTCCTTGTATTTCCTGAAGCCAATACCAAACTCCCAGTGCAGCAGCAAGGACACCATGAAAAGTGGAGGATGACCAAATGGCTTCACAGTCCACACGGGGCCACACTTAGCCTTCAGTGGCAAGAGTTTACTTACAAAGAGAGAATTTAGCCTTGCTGCCTCACGTTCTTTGGAAAATAAGAAACCATGTTCTGCAGGTCACATAGATGGAGACCCAGCTTTGGTGGTCTCACTAGAAAGGAAGCCATAGGTCCTGACTACAACATATACTTCAAGTGGCCAACCTCAGAGGCAGGTTCTCCAGAAGTCTTTAGGCTGGCAGATCTCCATATTTGTGCAGTATTTACCCTGTCCCTTACTTTTGGAAACTCCTCTACCACCTCCAATATTGTGAACTCGTAACCATGTTCCATTCCTGATATGTATTCACAGATTTTCTAAATCTTCTTCTTTTATTTTGTCTTACTTGGGGCAAAGATAGTGTCAAGGTATTGTTGTGAATGAGAGTAGGAAGATTTTGTGTAGCACATATTTGCATACACATTTGATTCATTTTCCTATTTTACATTCAAAATACTGAATCCCTGACACTAACCCATACCCTACTAGACTCTGACTACTAACCCTAATATGGTGGAGAGAAATAATGCAAACAGAAGTGAAATACAAACAGTTCAGAGGAGCCATGGTGTATAGTTGGATTTGCCTTTTGCATGATAAATTGTAGGTGTTATAAATCTAGTCAATTTTTAATTAAAATAGTTCACCATGGGTTTTTGTAGTTAACAAATACGTGAATTCCTGTCTCCCTTTCTCTGTAGCCTATTCAGCACATGTATTTTTATATGCCCTTTCTCTGTAGCCTATTCAGCACATGTATTTTTATATGCACATATAGAATCCTACCTGATATCACACGTACATTTTTGTGACTTGGCTGACTTGGAGATACAAATTGTGAGAAAAGATCACTCCTCCTAAAAGCAGTTGGAACTGAAAATTCAACCTATGTGTGAGCTTCCTAGGAGAACAACATTGTACATAAATCCATGCTCAGTAAAATAAATTATTTTGCATCTGTGGATGTTATATATTTCATGATGAATATTGATTGGCTTATATATTGGTACTTTTTAATATCTCTGTGTGTGTTTTGGGTGTGTGTTTATATATATATATATATATATATATATATATATATATATATATATACACTCTCAAGATTTTTCAAAATATGAAATATATGTGTCTTATATACACTACCGAAATTCATTCATGTTCATGTATGTGGATTTATAATAAAAATTTCACAAGATTATTCTCAGAAGTATTCATTTACCTGAACTACATATTTGTTTTCTAGTACTTAAAACTAACTTCAGTGAATGAGCATACAAATACTAATATTTCTACAGTAATTGACCCAGTTTAACATCAATGCAATTAGATTCCTATGGGACATGGTGTGTATTTTGATGTTCATTTTTATTCAACATTGGTTCGTTAATATTTCTTCAGTTCATGCACATCATAGGATATATATTTCATCCACAAATTCACAAATTTATAGGCATTTGTTTCTCTTTCAATCACTTACTGCTTCAGAACACATGTATTCCTCCAGGTTTCTTGACTGGTCTTTTAATGAGACTTCTTTCCAAACACATTATTTTCGATTTCCATAATCACTTTTGAAGCAAATCTCACACAATCTTTATAATAAAACATAACGCAATTATACAATTAGATGTGTAACTGGTTGGAATGAATGATTGTATATCAATATAAGTTTTTGTGTATATTTTCACATATCAATTCAATCCATTATTTAAAGTGGAAACAGTTATATTATTTATTCACAGTATTGTCAATTCATGCATTAATTCTATATTCATAGACACAGAGTACAAATCTTTGTACCGCCAATAATAATTTATACATCTTCAAAATATTGCTCTCAGAAATGGTATAAGAAATACTTATGTCACCCAATCTACATATACATTTTATCACAGTAATATTCGGGACCCAAAATGCAAAGGTCAAACATATGATTGTACCAAAGCCTAAATTGAAAGTGAGCATGGATTACTAAAAACATCCATGTACATGTTGCCTAATGTTCTCAAATGTCAATCCTATTTGTGACAACATATTTTTTTCTTCCTTAGATTATATATTCAAACTCAACCCTGTTGAAAATATCTAATCCTATCACTCACTTTATACTTTTCCTGATTTCTTAATGTCTCTATTGATATCTGCTTACCGACATATTTTCCCCAGTTCATCATTGTGACTGACTCTTCACATGTGCTCACATTTAAATTCACTCTCTATCCGAAACCCTATTGCTGGAGAACTTTTGTCCAAAACCTATACTCACTCTTCTTTCTGAAACTGAATATCTTTCTAATAATTTCAACTATCCCTTTTTGACTAGAAGTTCTCTTCAACATTCCATCATCCAACGTACAAGGTCCTATGCCATTATACTGAATTTATCTGAGACATCTCTGCAGAAAATAATTCAAATCTAAGTATCCCAATCAAGGGCCCAATGCCCTTCTGGGCTTCAAATCTTACCTACATTTCTGTTTTCATACTAATATTTCACCTATATTTTCTTGTAAATATTGCAGCTTCCCAATCATTCCTGCAGAATGATTCCTAACTCGTATCGAACATGTTATTAATCCTAACCATACACTGTTCCCTCAATCTAACTTTACAGAAGATTAGAGACAGAGTTGGTCTTTCAATATAGGAATGTAGCAGATCTTCCACATGCTAAGATCCTCAAAGGTCCATACAGAAATGATCCCTGGAGAAGATGTATGCAGCTATGAAGGACCTGAGAGAGAAAAAGTCATCTCCATGTAATGGCTCACCGCTGGCTCCTAATAACCTCACAGAGTTGGCCAAGGAGACCAGATCTGAGACAGGACAGGCCATTTCTGGGAACATAGTATGGCCCACCAGTAAGAGGACACTCCGGATAGTCACAGACCTACTTGGGGGAAGGAGGTGCCTTTGTGGGTTGGGTGTGAGTTTGTGGTCTTGTCTCATTTTCTGAGAATAGGTAGGAAAGGCAGTATGTTCATTTTGGAGTGGATGGTTTCTAGAAAGTCGTTTGACAAGGAGTGTGTTTCTATGTCTGGGTATCCCACTGTGTTCGTGGATGAAGACATTAGAAAGAGCATGCATCAATGGATGTGTTCTGTCTAGTAGAAAGCTTCCCAGCATTCATCCTTCCCAATTTATAGATGGACTTGGCTTGCCTTCTGGATGGGCAACACCTACTGTCTTCCTAAGTTCCTGTTTTCTGCCTGAATTCTGGCCACTAACCATAATAGGCTCATGGTTATGTGTCCAAGATATGTACCACCTCCAAGCTCTGGGACATGGCCATGTACAGGATAGCTGAAGGGAATTGGAGCATCTCATAAAACTCAGATATCAATGTGACCAGTAAAGTCTCTGTGGAGAAACCCTGCTTTGGGCCTTTTGCATACCTATTCTTCTGTTGCACTGAATAACAGGAAGGTCTTTGATTAGGCCACGCCTTTGTGAAGCCTGAAGAAAACAGTTTTCAAATGGAAATGAATGTGCATCACCTGGGGCTCTTTGCTTAATTGTTTGGAAAGGGATGTGTCTGAATTGGCCACTTGGTCCTGTGTGAGGCTGTGGCTTAGATACTCAGCACCTAATGGACCTAAAGAAAGATCCCATGTGTGCACCCAAATCCAAAATGTCCAAAAAGCATTTATTGTGGACTACGTCTCTCGCCTTCCTCTGTAAGGTTCCTGATCTCCATCAAGTGAGAATAGGGATCCTTTGCATCAAATGAGTACTTTAAAGCCTTGCAGAGTCTAGCCCACTGGTGCTTGTGATTACTCATGACTCCAGTTCACATAAAGAATCTAAATCCCACAGTCAGTAAGCCTCAAATTGGAATAGTGGAGCAGTATTAAAGGCAGGGCTCTATGATCATTCCGTGTTCAAAGGAAGGGTGTCCAGGCAACCCTGACTTGTGACAAATGAGGTGCGAGGGTGCTTATTTTGAACACTGTGTTGGTCTGTGCCCCTCATGAAAACCTCAAGCCAGAGGTTATTATTAGTGTCTATATCGAAGAAGATGAGTGCCATGTGGGAGTCTTTTGTTTTTAATTGTGGTCATTTGTGTGGCGGTTGGAAGAGATGTCTGGTTCCACCTGGGCTTGAACTCTGGTGTGATTCCCCTTAGAGACTGAGTTGTGGAACTGTCCTCAGAGAAGTATTGCCATGAATTGTGTTGAGATTTTAGGAGGCCACACATGAGATTCGCCCTTGGAAACTGAGATCTAGGCCCAGGGTGGCTTTCCACAGAGCATAAGTAATCTCAGCCAGGATATCACACGATTTTATTGTTAAAGACTTGGCAGCCATAGTTGAGAGTCATAACACACATGGAGCTCACATTGTAGACCTCAATGAGCCTGGCTTCATGTGACCTTTTGGCCACACTTTGGGAAGCTTTGCCTGTGATAGTTCTCCATTTCTTTCGTTCAAATGAGTTTCCTCGCCATTTAATGGTTCCTGAATGATTGGAAACCCACAGTGCCTCCAACTTCATCCTTAAAAAATAGCTAGATAAATACCACCAAATTTTTGAAATTCCCTTGACCAAGTGGCACTGGAGAAACTTTGGATTCCTGTTGCTGATTATGAGTATACCAGACAGTGCCTTGATTGACTTGGTTTCACGAAAATGCTGTAGAACAGAGATGCCAGTAATTTGGAGCCTGCTGAGTAGTTGGCCTAGAGCAGTGGTGGGGAGGTGTCTGAAATAACATCTGTGGTGAGGCCATGTTTATCTGCCATTGGCTTCCAAATGGCTTGTGACTGACATTTTGCATCCAGCAGACCCTTGTATGTAAAAGCATCTTGTTATATGGAGAGGTTTCAGGACAATATTCAGAATCAGGTTGCTATGGTCAATGGGGCAAGCTCTGTGGGAAAGAAGCTTGCTTGGTGCATTCTCCTGCAGACCCTGACCCACCACATGTGACACAATTCCCTCCAGCACTTTGTCCCAGTGGAACTCCTTGTATTTCAAGAAACAGATACCAAACTCCCAGTGCAGCAGCAAGAAACACCACAAAAAGTGGAGGATGAAAAAATGGCTTTACAGTAAAGACGAGGAGACACTTAGCGCGCAGTGGCTACAGTTTACCTACAAAGAAAAAATTCAGCACTGCTGCCTCATGTTCATTGGGAAATAAGAAACAATGTCCTCCAGGTCACATAGATGCAGACCCAGTTATGATGGTCTAACTAGAACGGAAGCTAAATCTCCTGACAGCAACATATATTTCAAGTGCCCAAACTCAGAGGCAGTTTCTCAAAAGTCTTTAGGCCAGCAGAGCTCCATGTTTGTGGAGTGTTTACCCTGTCCCTTACTTTTGGAAACTCCTATACCACCTCCAAGTATATGAACTCCTGAGCATATTCCATTCCAGATATGTATTCACAGATTTTTGTAAATCATGTCCTCTAATTGTGTCTTACTTTAAGCGAAGATGATGTCAAGGCATTGTTCTGGATGAGAGTGGGAACATTTTTTTGTATCACATATTTGCATAAATATTGAATTTATTTTCCTATTTTCAATTCTAAATACTGAATCCCTGACACTAACCCAAAACCTACTAGACTCTGACTACTAATCCTAATATGATGGAGTAAAATAACCCACACAGAATAGAAATACAACCAGTTCAGAGGAGGCATGGTGTATAGTTGTACTTTCCTTTTGCATGATAAAGGGTTGGTGTTATAAATCTTGTCAATTTGTAGTTAAAATAGTTCTCTATGTGTTTTTAAAGTTAACAAATATGTGAATTCCTGTCTCCCTTTCTCTGTAGCCGATTCAGCACATGCATTTTTATATGCACATATAGAATACTACATGGTATCACACGTACATATTTGTGAGGTAACTGACTTTGCAAATACAAATTGTTAGAAGAAAACACTTCTTCTAAATGCTGTTGGAACTGAAAATTCAACCTATGGGTGAGCTTCCTAGTTGAACAACATAAATCCATATTTAGTAAAATCAATATTTTTGGATCTGTGGATGATATATATTTCATGGTGAATTTCGATTGCCATACATAATGCTACTTTGTAATGTCTGTATTTAGGTGTGTGTGTGTGTGTGTGTGTGTGTGTGTGTGTGTGTGTGTGTATTCACTCTGCTGATTATTCAAAATATAAAATATATGTGTCTTATTATACACTAACTAAATTCATTCATATTCATGTATTTGGATTTATAATCAACGTTTGAGAAGATTATTCTCAGAAATATTTTTCCACCTGAAATACATGTTTGTTTCCTAGTACTGAAAACTAACTTCAGGGGATCATATTATGGCAGCGATGGGAGTTCATTACCCACCTGTACCGCGTCACTTTGCAGGAGAAGGACGAGTTAGAACGGCTAAAATCTATCTTCTTAGAAATTTCCAGGAAAATTGGTGTGCTCCACAACCTACAGGAAGGATTTCCATTGCACAAGGACCAGCTACGGGGACTCAAACACCAGCAATTTGTCCTCACGGAGGGTCACGCTGCTTATTTAGCAAATCGCCCCACGGCTAGTGTCTGCAATGCGCGCTGGGAAACGACGAGAGAGCAACACAAAGATACAGTCTGTGGATTATGCGGGCTCCTGCCATCTGGGCAATCACTGTGCTCAGTGCTGAATTCTGGGTTTGAAATGGGGGAAGGAAGCGGTCCAATTCGGTTTTCCACACCTGTGAGACCACAGAGGAAGATAGCGGTCACCATCTTGGAGAGCTGATGTCACCATCCCTGTTTTTGACTGATCACAGCTCATTCAGATACAGAATAGGTAATTTCAGGCTGCCATTCGCCTTCATCTTGCACACAAATTACTCAGGGTCAGTGCTAAAGAACCCATGAAAATTGCTTCTTGGATCGTTCTCCTATCAGAACATACACCGAGCCCAGAGCGGCTGAATTCCGGGTCCCGGAACTGCTCTGGCCCAGGGCTAAAGAACCTGCGGAAACTGTTTCTTGGTCTGGGTCCTGCTGAATACTGTAGAGGTAAATGCCAACTGAGCCTTCATAGACAGTGGCAACAGGATTGAGACGGGGCTTGTGAGGGCCGGTCAGGACTCACCCGTTGCTTTGGTCACCCGACAAAGGGAATGAAATGATGCCATTTACATGGGATACCAACATGGCAGACATCTGATGTGATCACAAAGTGGTGGAGGAGATAACTTCATCGATACCAGCGGCGAGAGAAATAGTTGGTCTCCTGGTAAAGAAAGTGAGTCACAAACATCTGAGTCTCTCTCATTTTGTCATCAAGCCAGAGGTGCAGAGCAGAGCTGCCACCTGTGCCTGGAACAGGCCCAGCGACCCACCGGCGTGGTAGTCACGTCACCCCAATTGGAGTAGGGGCAGAGCAGAGCCGACACCCATGCCTGCAAGGTAGGCAGACGTACGACCGACCGGCAGAACAGGCCTAGCAGCCGGTCAGCATGGTAGACAGATCACCCCAATTGGAGGAGCAGCACAGCTGCCAACCGCACCTGCAATGGAGACTTTTCCACAATACAAGAGCAATATAAATATACAGGGGGAAAATTACAAAAACACAACAGTTTCACCAAGCAGAAACAAACGCAAGCTGTATGAAAAGACAAGGAAAGAAAGGACCACAAGCAATGCAGGTCAACTCAACTTTAGAAGAGGTAATAGATGCAGCATATGGAATGTCAGATAAAGAATTCAGGATATACATGCTTCAGGTGATCTGGAATCTCAAGGAAGACATTAGACAGCAAAAATCAGTCAATGAAAGATCACTTAGACAATGAATTACATAAAAAAATCCAAGTAGCAAAGATCAACTATACAGGGAGATAGAGGTTATAAAAAACAAACGAACTGAAATCTTAGAAACGCAGGAAGTAATGAACCATCTTAAAAACTCAATTGAGAATACTACCATCAGAGCAGAATACTTAGAAGATAGAACATCAGACAATGAAGACAAAGTATTTCAACTCAAAAAGAACATATACAGCTCAGCAAGACTGTTAAGAAACCATGAGCAAAACTGCAAGAAATATGGGATAACATAAAGAGAATAAACATAAGAGTCATTGGGATACAGGAAAGTATAGAGGTCCAAACCAAAGGAGTGAGCAATTTATTCAATGAAATAATAGGAGAAAAATTCCTAGACTTGAAGAATGAGACAAAATCCCAAATCCTAAAAGTCTACAGGACGCCGAACGTGCAAAATCATAAGAGATCCACACCTAGACACATTGTAATGAAGATACCCCACATACAGAATAAGGAGAGAATTTTAAAAGCTACAAGAGAAAGGAAGCAGATAATAGTTAGTGGTAAACCAACCAGGATAACACCTGATCTTTCAACACAGACTCTGAAAGCTAGAAGATCCTTTAATAACATATTTCAAACACTGAAAGAAAATGGGTTCCAACCAATTATCATGTATCCAGCGAAATTAAGCTTCAGATGGAAGATGAAATTAAAACCTTCCACGATAAACAAAAGTGAAAAGAATTTGCAGCTAGAAAACCATCTCTTCAAAACATCCTCGGCAAAACATTACAGGAAGTGGAAATGGAAAATACCAATGAAAACCAACAGTGGGAGGTAGGACATTAAAGGGGGTAAAATAATCAAAGAGGAAAACAAACTATGTTTAGTAACATAAATAAACAAATATGGCTGGAAGAACAACCCATATCTCAATAATAACCAAAAATCTTAATGGCTTAAACTCACCAATTAAGAGACACAGGCTAGTAGAATGGATCACAAAACAAGAACCAACAAAATGCTGCCTACAGGAGACGCATTTTATAGGAAAAGACATACATAGACTGAGGGTGATACTTGGAAAAATCATATCACTCTTATGAACTTCGGAAACAAGCAGGAGTGTCCATACTCATATCAAATAAAATAGATTTCAAGCCAAAGTTAATCAAAAGGGATAAAGAAGGACACTACATACTACTCAAGGGAACCATACGCCAACAAGACACAACAATCATAAATATATATGCCACAAACAATGGTGCAGCTTTGTTCATCAAACAAACTCTTCTCAATTTCAAGAGTCTAATACACCACAATACAGTAATCATGGGAGACATGAACACACCTCTCTCACCACTGGACAGATCTTCCAAACAAAAGTTGATTAAGGAAACTATAGAACTCAATAACACAATTAATAACCTAGACTTAATTGACATATATACAATATACAACCCATCATCAAGAAGTTACACTTTTTCTCAGCAGAACATGGATCCTTCTCAAAAATACATCATATATAATGTCACAGGGCAATTCTTAGACAATAAAAAGGAGTAGAGATAATACCATGCATTTTATCTGATCATAATGGAATGAAATTAAAAATCAACAATAAAAAAAGGAAGGAAAAATCATTCATCACTTGGAGAATGAACAATAGGTTTTTGAATGATCAATGGGTTATAGAAGACATCAAGGAAGAAATTAAAAAATTCTTAGAGATAAATGAAAACACAGACACAATATATCGGAATCTATGGGACACATTGAAAGCAGTTCCAAGAGGAAAATTCATTGCTTGAGTTCATTCCTTAGAAAAAGAAAAAACCAACAAATAAATGATCTCATACTTCATCTCAAAATCTTAGACAAACAAGAGCAAACAACAGCAAAAGAAGTAGAAGGCAACAAATAATTAAAATCAGAGAAGAAATTAATGAAATCAAAACAAAAGAAACAATTAAAAAAATTGACAAAACAATACATTGGTTTTTTGAAAAAATAAATATAATCGACAGACCCTTAGCCATGCTAACAAAGAGAAGAAGAAAGAGAACTCAAATTACTAGCATATGAAATGAAAAAGGAAATATAACAAGAGACACTTCAGAAATACAGAAGAAAATCAGAAATTATTTTGAATTAATATACTCCAATAAAATAGAATATAGTGAAGGCATTGATAAATTTCTTAAGTCATATGATGTGCCCAGATTGAGTCAGGAGGATATAGACAACTTAAACATTCCAATATCAATTGAGGAAATAGAAGAAACCATCAAAATACTACCAACTAAGAAAAGCCCAGGACCGGATGGGTATAGAGCAGAATTATACAAAACCTTTAAAGAAGAACAAAAACCAATACTTTTCAAGGTATTTCAGGAAAAATGCAAAAATCCTCAAAAAAAATTCTGGCGAATCAGACACAAAAACATATATATAAAAAAAATGTGCACCATAATCAAGTAGGATTCATTCCTGGGATGCAAGGCTGGTACAATATACGGAAATCAATAAATGTTATTCATCACATCAATAGACTTAAAAATAAGAACCATATGATCATCTCGAGAGATGCGGAAAAAGCATTTGACAAGGTACAGCATCACTTTACGTTCAAAACTCTAGAAAAACTAGGGATAACAGAATCATACCTCAATATTGTAAAAGCAATCTTTGCTAAGCCTCAGGCTAGCATCATTCTGAATGGAGAACAATTGAAGGCATTCCCCCTAAAATCTGGAGCAAGACAATGATGCCCTCTCTCACCCCTTCTGTTCAACATAGTTATCGAAACACTGGCCAGAGCAATTAGAAAGACTAAAGAAATTAAAGGCATTAAAATAGGAAAATAAGAACTCCAATTATCGCTATTTGCAAAAGACATGATTCTATACCTAGCAGACCCAAAATGGTCTACAAAGAAACTATTAGAGGTAATAAATGAATTCAGCAAAGTGGCAGGATATTAAATCACCACGCATAAATCAAAGGCATTTTTGTATATCAGCGACAAATCCTCTGAAATGGAAATGAGGACAATCACTCCATTCACAATATCATCAAAAAAATAAATAAAATACTTGGGAATCAACCTAACAAAAGAGGTGAAAGACATATACAATGAAAACTACAGAACCCTAAAGAGAGAAATAGAAGAAAATCTTAGAAGATGGAATAATATACCCTGTTCATGGATAAGCATAACTAACATCATCAAAATGACGATATTACCAAAAGTTCTCTATAGGTTTAATGCAATGCCAATCAAAATCTCAAGGTCATTTCTTGTAGAAATATATAAAACAATTATGAAATTCATATGGAAAAATAAAAGACCCAGAATAGCAAAAACAGCTCTAAGCAGGAAGTGTGAATCAGGCAGTATACCGATACCAGACCTCAAACTATACTACAGATCAATAGTAACAAAAATAGCATGGTACTGGTGACAAAACAGGCGGGTGGACCAGTGATACAGAATAGAGGACACAGAAACCAATCCACAAAACTACAGCTATCTTATATTTGATAAAGGGACTAAAAGCATGCAATGGAGGAAGGATAGCATCTTCAACAAATGGTGCTGGGAAATCTGGAATTCCATATGTAACAAAATGAAACTGAATCCCCTCCTCTCACCATGCACAAGAGTTAACTCAAAATAGATCTAGGAGGTTGATATCAAATCAGAGACACTGCATCTGGTGGAAGAAAACTTTTGCCACCATCTACATACTGTGGTGTCGGGCTCCAAATTTCTCAATAGGACACCCATAGCACCAGAGTTAATCCCTAGAATCAACAAATGGGACTTACTCAAACTAAATACATTTTTCTCAGCAAAAGAAACAATAAGAGAGGTAAATAGGGAGCCTACATCCTTGGAACAAATCTTTACTCCTCACACTTCAGATAGAGCCCTAATATCCAGAGTATACAAAGAACTCAAAAAAATTAAACAATAAGAAAATGAATAACCCAATCAACAAATGGGCCAATGACCTGAACAGACACTTCTCAGAGGAGGACATACAATCAATCAATAAGTACATGAAAAAATGCTCACCATCTCTAGCAGTCAGAGAAAAGCAAAACAAACCCACCCTAAGATACCATCTCACTGCAGTAAGATCGGCAGCCATTATGAAGTCAAACGCCATCATGTGCTGTAGAGGATGTGGGGAAAAGGGCACACCTGTACATTGCTGGTGGGACTGCAAATTAGTGCAGCCAATTTGGAAAGCAGTATGGAGATTTCTTGGAAAGCTGGGAATGGAACCACCATTTGACCTATTCCCATTCTCGGTCTATTCCCTAAAGAACTAAAAAGAGCATGCTACAGAGATACTGATAAATCGATGTTCATAGCAGCACAATTCACAATTGCAAGACTGTGGAACCAACCTAGATTCCCTTCATTAGATGAACGGATTAAAAATGTGGCATTTGTATAGAATGGCTTGTGACTCACAAGGTGCAGCCAGCAGACCCTTATATGTAAAGGCAAATTGTTATATGGTTTGGTTTCAGGTAAATGTTCAGAATCAGGTTGCTATGGACACGGGGGCAAACTATGAGAGATAGAATATTGGATGGTGCATTCTCCTGCAGAACCTGACCATACACACGTGACAGAACTCCCTCCAGCACTGTGTCCCAGTTGAACTCCTTGTATTTCGTGATGCAAATACCAAACTCCCAGTGCAGCAGCAAGAAACACCACGAAAAGTGGAGGATGACCAAATGGCTTCACAGTTCACACGGGGAGACACTTAGGTTCCAGTGTCCACAGTTTACTTAGGAAGAGAGAATTCAGCACTACGGTCTCATGTTCATTGGAAAATAAGAAACCATGTCCTCCAGGTCACATAGATGCAGACCCATCTTTTATGGTCTCACTACAAAGGAAGCTAAAGCTCCATACAACAAAATATATTTCAAGTGCCCAACCTCAGAGGGACTTTCTCAAGAAGTCTTTAGGCCAGCAGAGCTCCATGTGTGTGGACTGTTTAAACTTTCCCTTACTTTTGGAAACTCCTTTACCACCTCCAATTTTTTGAACTACTGAGTATATTTTATTCCACATATGAATTCACAGATTTTCTAACTCTTCTCCTCTAATTGTGTTTTACTAGGGTCGAAGGTAATGACAAGGCATTGTTCTTGATGAGAGTTGGAAGATTTTTGTGTAGCATATGTTTGCGTACACATTGGATTCATTTTCCTATTTTCCATGCAAAATACTGAATCTCTGACACTATCCCATACCCTACTAGACTTTGACGATTAATCCTAATATGGTGAAGAAAAATAACCCAAAGAGAATAGAAATACAAGCAGTTCAGAGGAGGCCTGGTGTATACTAGGTCTTGCCTTTTGATGATAAAGGGTAGGTATTATAAAAATTGTCAATTTTTAATTGAAATAGTTCTACATGTGTTTTTAAAGGTAACGAATATGTGACTTCCTGTTTCCTTTTCTCTGTAGCCTATTCAGCACATGTGTTTTTATACGCACATATAGAATCCTACCTGGTATCACACATAATTTCTTTTGAGGCTACTGACTTGGAAGATAAAAATTGTGAATAGAGGTCATTCCTCCTAAACGCTGTTGAAACTGAAAATTCAACCTATGTCAGCTTCCTAGTAGAACAACATTATACATGAATCCATGTTAAGCAAAATGAATATTTTTCGATATGTGGATTATATATATTTCATGATGAAATGCGATTGGCATATATATTGCTACTTTTAATGTCTGTGCATGTGTCTGTGTGTGTGTGTGTGTGTGTGTGTGTGTGACTCTCCAAGTTTTTTAAAATATGAAATATATGTGTATTATATACACTCCCTAAATTCATTCATGTTCATGTATGTGGATTTATAATCAACTTTTCAGAAGATTATTCTCAGAAATATTCATCCACCTTGAATACATATTTGTTTCCCATTACTGAAATCTGACTTCAGTTAATGGTTCATACAAATCCTAACATTTCTACATTAACTGACCCAGTTTAACATCAATGCAAGTAGATTCCTATGGGACATGATGTCTATTTTGAACTTCATTTCTATTCAACACTGCTACATTACTATTTCTTCACGTTTAGCCCATCATAGCATATATATTTCATCCACAAGTTCACAAATTTAGAGGCATTTGGTTCACTTTAAATCCCTTCCTGCTTTAGAACACATGTATTCCTCCAGGTTTCTTGACTGGATTTTTTGAGACTTCTTTCCAAACACATTATTTTCGATTTCCATAATCCTTTTGAAGAAAATCAGACACACCCTTCATGATAAACCATAACCTAATATTACCATTAGATGTATAACTGGTTGGAATGAATGATTTTATATCAATATTAGATTTCCTGTATATTTTCAGATATCAATTAAATGAATTATTTAAAGTGGAACCAGTTATATTATTTATTCACAGTATGGTCTATTCATGCATTATCTCTATATTCACAGACACAGCGTACACCCCTTTGTACCCCCAATACTAATTTATACGTCTTCTCAATATTGCTCCCGGAAATGGTGGAAGAAATACTCATGTCACCTGATCTACATATACATTTTATCACAGTAATATTCTTGACAAAACTGCAAAGGTCAAACTTATGATTTTACAAAGCCTAAATGGAAAGTGAACATGGATTACTAAAAACATCCATGTCCAGGTTGCCTAATGCTCTCAAATGTCATTCTTTGGTGACTACATATTTGTTTCTTCCTAAGATTATATATTCAAACTCAATCCTGTTGAAAATGTCTAATCCTAACAATCACTTTGTACTTTGCCTAATTTCCTATTGTCTTCCTTGATATTTGCTTTCCTACATTTTTTCCCTAGTTCATCATTGTGAATGACTCTTCACATGTGCTGACATTGGAATTCACTCTCTAATCGAAACCCTGTTGCTAAAGAATTTTTTTTTTCCAAATTCTATACTCACACTTCTTCCGAAAACTACCGACTGTCTTTCTAATCTTACCGACTATCCCTTTTGGAGTTGATGTTTCCTTCTAAATTCAATCATCCAAGGTACAAAGTCTTATGCCATTGTATATTGATTTATCCAAGAAATCTCTGCTGAAGGTAATTCAATGCTAAGTATCCCAATCAAGGGCCCAATTCCCTTCTGGGCTTCAAATCTTACCTAGATTTCTGTTTTCATACATATATTTCATCTCTATGTTCTTATAAATATAGCAGATTCCCAATATCATTATTCATCCCTCAGAATAATTCCTAACCCAAATTGAACAAGTTATTAATGCTAACCATACACTGTTCCCTCAATCTAACTTTACAGAAGAGCGGGACAGAGTTGGTCTTACAATACAGGAATATAGGGGACCTTCCACCTGCTGAGAACCTCAAAGGTCCATGCAGATATGACCCCTGGAGAAGATGTAGGCAGATATGAAGGACCAAACAAGGCCTGTGTGGAGAGCTGTTCCCGGGTGCCTATGGTTGATATACCATTCTAACTTGTGAAAGTGTCACATGAAGTAGGGGTAGCCACCAGCACTTGTCCCCGTTGAACTCCTTGTATTTAGTTAAGCAAATACCAAACTCCCAGTGCAGCAGCAAGAAACACCACGAAAATGGAGAATGAACAAATGGCTTCACAGTCCACATGGGGAGACACTTAGCCCCCAGTGGCCACAGTTTACCTACAAAGAGGGAATTCAGTACTGCTGTGATATGTTCATTATAAAATAAGATACCATGTCCTCCAGGTCACATAGATGCACACCCAGCTTTGATGGTCTCACTACAAAAGAAGCTATAGCTCCAGACAACAATATAAATTTAAGTGCCCAACCTCTTAGCCAGTTTCTCAAGAAGTCTTTAGGCCAGCAGAGCTCCATGTTTGTGTTGTGTTTACAATGTCCCTTACTTTGAGAAACTCCTCCACCATATCCAAGGTTGTGAACTCCTGAGAATTTCCCATTCCAGATTGGATTTATTTTGCAATTTTCCATTCTACAGTAACTGACCTAGGTTTACATCAATGCAAGTAGATTCCTATGGAACATGATGTGTATTTTGAAGTTCATTTTTATTCAACACTGTTACATTACTATTTCTTCAGTTTATGCACATAATAGGATATATATTTATTCCACAAGTTAGGAAGTTTATAGGCATTTGGTTCACTTTCAATCACTTTCTGCTTCAGAACACATGTATTCCTCCATGTTTCTTGACTGGTCTTCTCATGAGACTTCTTTCCAAACACATTATTTTCTATTTCCATAATCAATTTTGAAACAAAACTCACACACCCTTCATTATAAACCATAACTCTAAGATTACCATTAGATGTATAACTCTTTGGAATGCATGATTGTTTATCAATATAAGATTTCCTATATATTTTCAGATATCAATTCAATCCATTATTTAATTGGAACCAGTTATATTTTTTCCCAGTATGATCTATGTATGCATAATCTCTATATTCATAGACACAGCATACACCTCTTTGTACCCCCAATACTAATTTATTCATCTTCACAATATTGCTCCCGGAAATGGTGGAAGAAATACGCATGCCACCTGATCTACATATACATTTTATTACAGTAATATTCTGGACACCAAATGCAAAGGTCACACTTATTATTGTACCAAAGCCTAAATGGAAAGTGAGCATGGATTACTAAAAACATCCATGTCCACATTGCCTAATTCTCTCAAATGTCAATCCTATTCGTGACTACATATGTGTTTCTTCCTAAGATTATATATTCAACCTGAACCCTTTGAAAAATTCTAATCCTATCACTTTATAGTTTGCCTGATTTTGTAATGTCTCTATTGATATCTGCTTTCCTACATATTTCCCAAGTTCATCATTGTGATTGACTCTTCACATGTGCTGACAAATATTCACTCTCTAACCAAAACCCTATTGCTAAAGAACTTTTGTTTCAAATACTATACTCACTCTTCTTCCTATACCTACCGACTATCTTCCTAATCCTACCGACTATCCCTGTTTGACTCGATGTTCTCTTGTACATTCAATCATCCAAGGTAGAAGATCCAATGCCATTGATTATAGATTCATCTTAGACATCTGTGCATAACATAATTCAATGCTAATTATCCCAGTCAAGGTCCCAATGCCATTCTGGGCTTCGAATCTAAACTAGATTTCTGTTTTCATAATTATATTTCACCTCTATATTCTTTTAAATATTTTAGGTTCCAAATACCATCATTCATCCAGCAGAATGATTTCTAACCCAAATCAAACATGTTGTTAACCTTAACCATTCACTGTTCCATCAATCTAACTTTACAGAAGAGCAGGGACAGAGTTGTATGAGATCTTTCACCTGATGAAAACCTCAAAGGTACATGCATAAATGATCTCTGAAGAACATGAAGGCAGCTATAAAAGACCTGAGAGAGCAAAAGTCATCTTCAATGGCAAACAACCTGGTCAGGATGAAGGGTTCTGACTGAATCAGCCTCTCTCTTCTTAATGTAGAGAAAATGGACCAAACCCAGCCTGTGTGGGTAGCTGTCCCAGGGCGCCTATGATTGATATACCGTTCTATCTTGTGAAAGTGTAACAGGAAGTAGGGGCAGCCTCCTTCTCATGTGACATTTGGAAGCCACTGGTAGGACAAAGTGGTTGCCAAGGCAGTAACCTCATTCTGTTCCTGAAGGAAGGGACCTCACCTCACTTCATTGGTGATTAAAATCTCTGAACTTGGGATTCATGAAGCCAGTCACCCATAGCCAGTCCCTGTCCCAGTCCCAGTGGTCACACTTGTTTGGATTTACCAAAGACAGAGTCAGTCTTTCTTGGTAACTACTGATGTGAGAATGGCCAAATGCCAGGAAAGCTTTAAAGAGGAGCCGTTTCTGAGAAAGCAGGTAGTGGCTCACCTCTGGCTCCTGACACCTTCACAGAGTTAGCCAAGGAGACCAGACCTGACACAGGTCAGGCCATTTCAGGGGAACATAGTATGGTCCACCAGTCAGAGGACACTCTGGATATTCACAGACCTACTTGAGTTAAGGAGGTGCCTTTGTCGGTGTGGGTGTGAGTTTGTGGTTTTGTCTCATGTTCTGAGAATAGGTAGGAAAGGCAGTTTGTTTGGATTGGAGTGGACTGTTTCTAGTAAGTCGTTAGACAAGGCGAGTGCTTCTATGTCTGTGTTTCCCACTCTGTCCGTGGTTGTAGACATTAGAAAAGAGAATGCATCAAGGATGTGTCCTGTCTAGTAGAATGCTTCCCAGCATTCTTTCTGCCCGATTTAGGAATGGACTGTGGCTCGCCTTATGCATGGGAAACACCTACTAACTTTCTAAGTTCCTGTTTTCTTCCTGAATTCCGGCAAACCTCAAGAATAGGCCCATGGTTTTGAGTCGAAGATATGTACCACCTCCAAGCTCTGTGACATGGCCATGTGCTTGATAGCTGTAGGGAATGGGAACATCTTAGAAAACTCAAATATCTGTGTGACCTGTAAACTCTCAGTGGGGAAACCCTGCTTTGGTTCATTTGCATACTTATGGTTATGTTGCCCTGAATGTCAAGAAGGTCTTTGCCTCAGGCCACCCCTTTGTGAAGCCTGAAGAAAACTGTTTTCAAATGGAAATAAATGGGCATAACATGTGGCTCTTTGCTTAATTGCTTTGAATAGGGACGTGTCCGAATCAGCCTTTTGGGCCTGTGTGAGGTTGTGGCTTAGATTCTCAGCACATGGTAGATCTAAAGATAGATTCCATTTGTGCAATCAAAACCAAAATGGCAAAAAATCACTCATTGTGGATGAGTCTCTTGCCTTCCTCTGTTAGGTTCTTTACCTCCATCAAGTGTGAATAGGAGTCCTTTAGGTCAAATGAGTTCTTCAAATCCCTGCAGAGGTGCTTGTGTTTTCTCAAGATTCCATATCACATAAAGAATCTATACCTGAGAGTCAGTAGGCCTCAAATTGGAGAAGGAGAGCAGTATTAATGGCAGGCCTATTTGATCACTCCTGGTTCACAGGAAGGGTGTCCATGTCACCATCACTTTAGGCAAATGAGGGGCAAGCGACATTATTTTGGACACTCTCTTGGGATGCATCCTGCATGGTAACCTCCAGCCAGAGGTTATGATGAATGTCTATATTTAAGAAGATGAGGGCCATGTGGGTGTCTTTTGGTTTTAATTGTGGTCATTCTTGTGGCAGTTGGAAGAGATGACTGGATCCACCTGGGCTTGAACTCTGGTGTCATTCCCCTTAGAGCCTGAGTTCTGGAACACATATCAAAGAAGAATTGCCATAAATTGTGTGGGGATTTTAAGAGGCCACGCATGAGAGTCGCCCTTGGAAACTGAGATCTATGCCCACAGTGGCTTTCCACAGAGCACTGGGAATCTCAGACAGGATATCACATGATTTAATTCTTAAAGACTTGGCAGCCATATTTGATAGTCAAAAAACACATGGACCTCAATTTTAGACCTCAATGGGCGTGGCTTCATGTGACCTTTTGGCCACTCTTTGGGAAGCCTTGCCTGTGAGAGTTCTCCAGAGCTTTCATTGAAATGATCTTCCTCAACATTGAATGATTCCTGAATGAATTGAAATAAACAGTGCCTCCAACTTCATCCTTGAAAATTGGCTAGATAAATACCATGAAATTTTTAAAATTCCAATGACCAGGTGGCACTGAAGAACCTTTGGATGTCCTGTTGCTGATCATGAGTGTACCAGACAGTGTCTTGATTAACAGGCTTTCATGAATATGGTGTAGAACAGAGATGCCAGTAATTTGGAGCCTGCAGAATAGTGGGCCTAGAGCAGAGGTGATTAAGTGTGTGATAAAACATCTGTGGTGGGGTCATGTGGATCTGCCATTGTCTTCCAAATGGCTTGTGACTGACATGGTGCAGCCAGCAGAACATTGTATGTAAACGCATCATGTTATATGGAGAGGTTTAAGGGCAATGTTCAGAATCAGGTTGCTATGGTCACGGAGGCAACCTATGTGGTATACAAGTCCTGTTGGTGCATTCTCCTGCAGTCCCTGACCCACCATATGTGACAGAACTCCCTCCAGGACTGTGGTCAAGTTTAACTCCTTGTATTTCATGAAGCAAATACAAAACTCTCAGTGCAGCAGGAGACACTATAAAAAGTGGAGGATGATAAAATGGCTTCACAGTCCACATGGGGAGACACATAGCCCCCAGTGGCCATAGTTCACCTACAAAGAGAGAATTCAGCACTACTGCTTCATGTTCATTGGAAAATTATAAACCATGTCCTCCAGGTCACAGAGATGCATAAAGACGTTTGATGGTCTTACTAGAAAAAAAGCTAAAGTTCCTGAAAACTACATATATTTCAACTGTCCATCTTAGAGGCAGTTTCTCCAGACGTCTTTAGGCTGGCAAATCTTCATGTTTGTGGAGTTTTTAGATTGTCCCTTACTTTTGGAAACTCCTCTACCATCTCCAAGGTTGTGAAATCCGGAGCAGTTTTCATTTCAGGTATGAATTCAAAGATTTTCTAACTCTTTTTCTCTAATTGTGTCTTACTTGGGGTGAAGGTAATGTCAAGTTATTGTTCTAAGTGAGAGTGGGAAAATTTTTGTGTAACACTAATTTGCATACACATTGATCCATTTCCAATTTTCCATTCGAAATACTGAATCCTTGACAGTAACTCATACCCTACTATACTCTGACTACTAATCCTAATATGATGAAGAATAATACCCAAATAGAATAAAAATACAAGCAGTTCAGAGGAGGCATGCTGTACAGTTGGACTTCCCTTTTGCATGATTAAGGGTAGGTGTTATAAATCTACTCAATTTTTAATTGAAATAGTCCTCCATGTGTTTATAAAGTTCACAAATATGTGAATTCCTGTCTCCCTTTCTCTGTAGCCTACTCAGCACATGTATTTTTATATGCACATACAGAATCCTACCTGGTATCACACGTACATTTTCATGAGTTGGCTGAATTGGCAGATACAAATTGTGAGAAGAGATCAGTCCTCCTAAACGCTGTGGGAACTGAAAATTCAAACTATGTGTAAGCTTCCCAGTAGAACAATATTATACATAAATCCATGTTCAGTATAATAAATATTTTGCATCTTTGAATGATGTATATTACATGATGAATTACGATTAGCATATATATTGATACTTTTTAATGTATATTTGTGTTTATTTAAAAAATATATATATATACACTCCAGATTTCTCAAAATATGAAATGTATGTGACTTATACACACTCTGTAAATTCATTCATGTTCATGTATATAAATTTATAATCAACTTTTCAGAAGATAATTCTCAGAAATATTCATCCACCTGAAATACATATTTATTTCCCAGTACTGAAAACTAATTTCAATCAATGGTGTTTACAAATCCTAATATTTCTACAGTAACTGACCCAGTTTAACATCAATGCCAGTAGATTCCTATGGGACATGATGTCTATATTGACCTTCATTTTAATCCAACACTGGTACATTACTATTTCTTCAGTTTTTGCACATCATAGGATATGTATTTCTTCCACAAGTTTAAAATATATAGGAATTTGTTTCACTTTCAAACACTTCTTGCTTCAGAACACATGTATTCCTCCATGTTACTTGACTGGTCTTTTCATGAGACTTCTTTCCAAATACATTATTTTCAATTTCCATAATCAATTTCGAAGCTAAACTCACACACTCTTCATGATGAACCATAACATTAATATTAACATTAGATGTATAACTGGTTGGAATGAATAATTGTATATCAATATAAGATTTCCTCTATATGTTCACGATTCAATTCAATCCATTATTTAAAGTTGGAACCAGTTATGCTTTTTATTCACAGTATTGTCTATTAATGCATTATCTCTATATTAATAGATACAGTGTACTCTTCTTTGTCCCTTCAATACTAATTTATACGTCTTCAAAATATTGCTCCCAGAAATGGTGGAAGAAATACTCATGTCACCTTATCTATATATAGATTTTATCACAGGAATATTCTGGACACAAAAAACGAAGGTCACACTCATTATTGTATCAAAGCCTAAATGCCAAGGGAGCGTGGATTACTAAAAAGAACCATGTCCAGGTTGCCTAATGCTCTCAAATGTAAATCAAATTGGTGACTACATATTTGTTTCTTCCTAAGATTATATATTCAACCTCAACCATGTTGAAAATGTCTAATCCTATCACTCACTTCATACTTTGCCTGATTTGGTAATATCTTTATTGATACCTGCTTTCATACATATTTCCCCCAGTTCATCATTGTGACTGACACTTCACATATGCTGACATTTACATTCACTCTCTACCCGAAACCCTATTGCTAAAGAACTTTTGGTCCAAATCCTATACTCACTCTTCTTTCTAAACCTACTGACTATCTTCCTAATGCTACTGACTATAGTTTTTTGACTCGATGTTCTCTTCGACAATCAATTATCCAAGGTATAAGGTCCTATGCCATTGTATATCAATTTATCTGAGCCACATGTGCAGAACATAATTCAAACCTAAGTATCGCACTCAAGGGCCCAGTTCCCTTCTGGCTTCCAATCTTACCTAGATTTCTGTTTTTATACTTATATTTTACCTATATATTTTTGTAAATATCACAGGCTCCCAATACCATTATTCATCCGGCAGAAAGATTCCTAACGCAAATCAAACATGTTATTAACCCTAAACATACACTTTTCCCTCAATCTAACTTTACAGAAGAGGAGGGACAGAGTTGGTCTTACAATACAGGAATGTAGGGGATCTTCCACCTGCTGAGAACATCAAAGGTATATGCAGAAATGATCCCCTGAGATGATGAAGGAAGCTATGAAGGACCTGAGAGAGCAAAAGACATCTTCCATGGCAAACTATCTGGTCAGGATGAAGGGATGTGTCTGAATCAGCCTCTACCTTCTTAATGTAGAGAAGATGGACCAAACCAGGCCTGTGTGGAGAGCTGTTCTCAGGTACCTATGGTTGGTATACCATTCTAACTGTGAAAGTGTGACAGGAAGTAGGGACAGCCTCCATCTCATGGGACCCTTAGAAGTAACTGTTAGGACAAAGTGGTTGCCAAGTCAGTGACCTCTTTCAGTTCCTGAAGGAAATGACCTCACCTCACTGCCTTGGTGATGGAACTCTCTGGACGTTTGATCCTGGAAGACAGGCACCAAGAGCCAGTCACAGTCCCAGTCCCAGTTGTCTCACTTGTTTTGATTTACCAAGAACAGAGTCAGTCTTTCTTAGTACCTACTGATGTGACGATGGCCAAATGACAGGAAAGCTCTGAAGAGGAGCTTTTCCTGGGAAAGCAGGTAGTGGCTCACCCATGGCTCCTAACAACTTCAAAGTGTTGGCCAAGGAGACCAGATCTGATACAGGACAGGCCATTTTGGGGGAACATACAATGGCCCACCATTCTGAGGACACTATGGATAGTCACAGACTTACTTGAGCAAAGGAGGTGCCTTTGAGTGTGTGTGTGTGGGTTTGTGGTTTTGTCTCATGTTCTGAGAATAGGTAGGAAAGGCTCTTTGTTTGGATTGGTGTGGACTGTTTCCAGTAAGTCGTTTGACAAGGCGAGTGCTTCTATGTCTGTGTATCCCACTCGGTCCGTGATTGTAGACAATAGAAAAGAGAATGCATCAATGGATGTGTCCTGTCTAGTAGAAAGCTTCCAAGCATTCATCCTGCGCAATTTACAAATGGACTGCAGCTTGTCTTATTGAAGGGCAACATCTGCTCTCAGTAGTTTCTGTTTTCTTCCTGAATTCTGGAAACTCTCCAGAATAGCCTCATGGTTTTGTGTCCAAGATATGTACCACCTCCAAGCTCTGTGAAATGGTGATGTACTGGATAGCTGAAGGGAATGGCGAGAATCTAAGAAAACTCAGATATCAGTGGGACCAGGAAAGTCTCAGTGGAGAAACCGTTCTTTGGGCCTTTTGCTTACCTATTGTTCTGTTGCCCTGAATTTCAGGAAGGTCTTTACCTCAGGACACTAATTTGTGAAGCCTGAAGAAAACTGTTTTCAAATGGAAATTAATTGGCATCACCTGTGGCTCTTTGCTTAATTGCTTTGGAAATGGATGTTTCTGAAACAGCCTCTTGGCCCTGTGTGAGGCTGTGGTTAGATACTCAGCACCTTATACATCCCACGTGTTCATCCAAAACCAAAATGGCCAAAAGAGCAGTTTTTGTGGATGAAGTCTCTCCCTACCTCTGTAAGGTTCCTGACCTCTATCAAGTGAGAATAGGGTGCCTTTGGGTCAAATGAGTTCTTCAAAGCCCTTCAGAGGCTACCCCATAGGTGATTCCAATGATTCCAATTCACATGAAGAATCTAAACCCCACAGTCAGTAGTCCTCAAATTGGAGAAGCAGAGCAGTATTAACGGCAGGCCTATTTGATAAGTCATGGTTCACAGGAAGGTGTTCAGGCCACCCCAACGTTAAGCAAATGAGGGCAAGGGAGCTTATTTTGGACACTGTCTTGGGCTGTGCCCCTCATGGAAACCTCCAGCCAGAGGTTAAAATGAGTATCTATATGGAAGAAGATGACGGCCATGTGGAAGTGTTCTGGTTTTAATTGTGGTTATTAGTGTGGTTGTTGAAAAATATGACTGGCTCCACCTGGTCTTGAATTCTAGTGTGATTCCCCTTAGAGACTGAGTTCTGGAACTGATCTCAGAGAGGTATTGCCATGAGTTTTGTTGGGATTTTAGGAGGCCATGCATGAGAGTCACCCTTGGAAACTGAGATCTGTGCCCAGGAAGGCTTTCCACAGAGCACAGGGAATCTCAGCCAGGTTATCACATAATTTTTTTCTGAAAGAATTAGCACCCATAGTTGAGAGTCAAAACACGCAAGGATTTTACATTGTAGACCTCAATATGCCTGGCTTTATGTGACCATTTGGCAACTCTTTGGGAAGCCTTGCCTGTGAGAGTCTTCCAGAGCTTTCATTGAAATGGGCTTCCTCACCATTTAATGGTTACTGAATTAAATGAAACCCTCAGTGCCTCCAACTTCAACCTTAAAAAATGGGCTCAATAAATACCATGAAATTTTTGAAATTCCCATTACCAGGTGGCACTGGAAAACCATTGGAGATCCTGTTGCTGATCATGAGTGTACGAGAAAGTGCCTTGATTGACTGGGTTTCACAAAAATGGTGTAGAACAGAGATACCAGTAAGTTGGAACCTGCTGAGTAGTGGGCCTACAGCAAAGGTGGGTAGGTGTGAGATAAACCATCTCTGGTGGTTTCATGTGGATTGGCCATTGGCTTTCAAATGGCTTGTGACTGACATGATGCAGCCAGCAGACCCTTATATGTAAAGGCATCTTGTTATATGGATAGGTTTCTGGGCAATGTTCAGAATCAGGTTGATATGGTCAAGGGGGCAAGCTATGTTGGACATAAGCCTGGTTGGTGCATTCTCCTGGAGACCCTGTCCCACCACACGTGACAGAACTCCCTCCAGCACTGTGTCCCAGTTGAACTCCTTGTATTTCATTAAGCCAATACCAAACTCCCAGTGCAGCAGCAAGAATCACCACGAAAAGTAGAGTATGACCAAATGGCTTCACAGTCCACACGCAGAGACACTTATCCCCCAGTTGCCACAGTTTACCCACAAAGTGAGAATTCAGCACTGCTGCCTCATTTTAATTGGAAAATAAGATACCATGTCCTCCAGGTCACATAGATGTTGACCCAGTTTTGATGGTCTCACTACATAGGATGCTAAAGCTACCAACAACAACATACATTTTAAGTGTCCCAACTCAGAGGCAGTATCTCAAGAAGTCTTTAGGCCTGCAGAGCTCCATGTTGTGGAGTGTTTACCTTGTCTTTTACTTTTGGAAACTCATCTACCACCTCGAAGGTTGTGAACTCCTCAGCATATTCCATTCCGGGTATGTATTCACAGATTTTCTAACTCTTATCCTCTAATTGTGTATTTCTTCCAGCGAGGGTAATATCAAGGGATTGTTTTTAATGTGAGTGGGAAGATTATTGTGTAGCACATATTTGCAAACACATTTTGTTTACTTTCCTATTTTCCATTTGAAATACTGAATCTCTGACACTAACCCATACCCTACTAGACTCTGACTACTAATCCTTATATGATGGAGAATAGTAACCCAAAAAGAATACAAATACCAGCAATTCAGAGAAGGCATGGTATGTAGTTGGACATCCCTTTTGCATTATATGAGTTATAAATATAGTTAATGTTTATTGACATAGTTCTCCATGTGTTTTTAAAATTAACAAATATGTGAATTCCTCTCTCCCTTTTTCTGTAGCCTATTAAGCACATGTATTTTTATATGCACAAATAGGATCCTACCTGGTATCACATGTACATTCTTCTGAGGTGGCTGACATGGCAGATAAAAATTGTGAG